>NC_054746.1:28726566-29069207 GCF_018143015.1 Lytechinus variegatus
TACATGTATGTGAGTAGAACCAATCTTGAAGTATATTTATGATATTTCATGATGGCATTTTCTGGGATTATAATCAGCTGTACGTGATAAAGAAAAAATGAAATTAAAGACAAAAAAGTATAATTTCATATTCAACATAATGTTTATTATGGTGCGGAATCTCATGAAAGAATGCACAACATTGTAGATTGCATGATTTTGATTTTTGTTATTGTCCCCCCCCCCCCCCCCGCTCGGTTGCTCCACTCTCTCGCTGAGACTATAAAAATATGTGAAAACTATTTTCATTGTTTTTTTTAACTCAATTTTCATGCCTGTGTAATGTGTTGCACTGTCAATTCCATTGATTGCCTATTCATCATAATATTTTTGATGGTTTATCAATGCATGAATATCAGAAAAAACTGTTGATTTCACAAAGTTCCCTTTAGAATAAGTAATAAAATAGTGAGTCCATTGAAAAATTCAAGACAATGTTTTTATTAAAGGGGAATGAAACCTTTTGAATAAGTAGGCTTGTGTCGAAACAGAAAAATCAAAGAATAAGAACAAAGAAAGATTGAGAAAAATCAGACAAATAACGAGAAAGCTATGAGCATTTGGATATTGCAATCACTAATGCTATGGAGATCCTCCCATTGACAATGCGACAAGGATATGTGTGATGTCACTATATGGACTATAAAATACCCTCAAAATGTCTCTCTGCTTTTTCTTGTGGTGATACAAACTCTTTATCCATGATGTATTCTTTAAAAATCTGTATTACATGCCCTCCTATAGAAAGAACACATGATCTACTGTGCGATAAAAGAGGCAATTTAAGTGATATATACAGGTAATGGGGAGAGTTGTTCACTAGGGACATCACACATCCTTGTTGCATTGCCAATCTGAGGATCTCCATAACATTAGTGATCACAATATTCAAATGCTCATTTTTTTTATTTTCCTCAAACTTTTGTTGATCTGTTTGATTTTTCTGTTTTCACACAAAGTATCTTGTTCCAAAGGTTTCATTCTCTTATCATAAAGCCCTTCCGTTGTGTACTTCATGCTTAGTTACACATATACTGAACATGTGCTACATGTATATGTATGTACATGTACATATACTGAGACATTATTTAGAGATTTTTGAATTTTGCAAAGATGTATTCAAAACAGTTCATGTTTGTTCTATTAAGGATATCAGCTTTAAAAAAGGTAGATGTTTACAATTATTGGGAAAAGTTAGAAATTGTTATTTTCACACCATATATCTATGCAGCAATGAGTGCTTTTGAATGTGCTACGTTGTATGCATGTGTTCAGGTGAGAGTTTTAGACTCTCCATGTACACATGTATACGGTTGGTTTGAACTCAATGAGGTGAACAGACTGTATTTTATTTGGAAACCTGTGACTCACAAGGTTGTGATGAAGTGAATATGTATACTGCATACCATACATGTACCCTACACACATGTACAAGTACCTCACCAGGGAGAAAAAGAGCTCTGGAAAATCCCAATTTATTTTCTGGGAATGTTATACAATTAAAAGAAAAATTGTTTTCTTACATTTTAATTTTCATATGCCATTCCTCTATATGTTTATTGCTGAGAAAATAAATAGATCAAACTTGATCATGAGCTACAGTTTTCATCCTGTAAGAGTTGTATTTATAGCCTACATTTTACATATATACATGTGGTTTCGCACCGTTGCATACATATACTTAGATAATCATCCCTTTACTTGAAGTGCAGTGCTAATTTTTACAGATAATCTGTACCATCATCTTATTATAGCAAGGTCAAAATCATCATGGGATACCTGAAGTAGACCTAGATTTAATTGTTTCACATTATGGCTTACCAAGTACATTCATGAAAATTACGCTATTTGAAATTTTTCATGGACGCGGGTGATTAAACCCTGTCTATTGCCCATAAATGACTTTTTTCTTTTATTTTTCATAGATCCTTGTTTAGATTTACATATTATGAGCAAACTGAGTATGGGACTAAGCTTTCATGATAATAATTAGGATTTAGTTTCTACTTAAATGTGACAGTGTTCGTGTAATGGGCACAGCACATAAAGAGAGAAATGATTACTGTGGTATGAAAAAATATGAATATGTATTTGTGTGAGTAGTTCCCTGAATAATGACCATACTGTAGAGTGGAATTTGCTTTTTTTAATCCTTAGTTTAAATCTTATTTTACATTTATCTCTCTGCCCGGTTGAAATGATGTATACATATTAGTGAAAATGGAGTTGACTAAGAAATTTACATTTTCATGTACAATTCATGCAGCTACATGCACACTACTGTAAATAAATGAAACATGATGCTGTACATTTACATGTTAATGTTCTCCTGCAAAACAAACTGACATTCATGATCAGGTTTCGTCACATGTACAATATAGTAGACACGTATCTGTGTGAGGAGTTTTGATGAGGAAGATGCACAGTATCACATTCACATTTTCTGGAACTCAAACGAGAATACATAATTGCATACTGTACACTGTATATCTAATATTTTCAAATTTATTTTTCAATTTTTTTTATCTTGCAGTGACTACCTGTTCAAACTTCTTTTAATTGGTGATTCAGGTGTAGGCAAATCATGTCTTCTTTTAAGATTTGCAGTAAGTATAAATTCCACACTAACAATATTAGTTTTTCAGTTTATTTTATCTACAGCCAGGTCTACTATTGTACTTTTGTCTCTAAATGAAGAGAGCTATAGAAAGACAAATGGTTGTAGATCCTCCCAGAGACTGATGATAATTGCGTCTCAATTTTCTGTTTATTAAAATATGACATTCTACCAAAATTAACAAAATAGGTTATGTTCTTATTTTCCATAGTTTTGATTGCGGGTCATGTATTATAAGGCATGGCATTGTAATTGTTTAAAAGAAATCCAGTGTGCAGAGTGCTTAAGGAATTAATTGTCATTATTAACCTGGATTTAGTATCATTCTGAAAATACAATCGCTTTGATGAATATTTCCTCATAATACATGTACCATGTGTCTTCTGAGTTTGATCTATTTATGACTTTACTGTGATGTGTATTATGAAATAGTAATTTGATTGTGGCTTCAAGTCCAAGTTAACATTCAGTTAAAAATAATCCATACCACCTAACTCTGAAAATGATAGCATACAGGTTGCAGGGCAATATTTTCACTGATTTTCAGCAATTATTTGTTGGTTATAAGATACAGTAATTACGATTGTATTGGCATGTTTTGAATGATGTTTATTTGTTTTTCTACAGGATGATACATACACAGAAAGCTACATCAGTACAATTGGAGTAGATTTTGTAAGTAAAGCATCAGCATGTAACCAGATCATTGTAACATTGCAAAGTTTTTACGTAATCCAACATTAAATACATTAAATAACATTAGATACTACCAGTATATCTATGAGATGATGGCTTGTCTTCAGTTGTAATTAATATGATGTTATACATGTAATTTGCACTTAATCATTGGGATGAGGGGGTAAATTTCTGTTCCAGAGCATCACCAATTTAGAAAACTAGAGAAATTCCTCTTTTTTCTTACATTCCGGAGACCCTCAAATTTGTAGTTTCTTGTTCCATTGCATGCCCATCATGAAGTAATCGTTGATCAAAGAGTTGTTTCGGAGACCCCCATTTTAAGACCAAGATTTAGTTCCAGAGCCCCCTACTTTCGACTTTGGTGTGGCACATAGGTATCATGTTATAATTCGAGTATTCCCCCCCCCTGATCACCCTTTATCACCCTTGCTATTGAATAAGTGTGAAAAGAAGTGTAGGATCCTTAAATTTGAGTTTATTGTCCCTTAATACTACATTGATACTCTTTTCTTGCATCTAAACATCTTTTAGTTTGAAATTAGATGAGAGGTAGCACATTTCAAGGCTTACATAATTAATGTATGTACCGGTACCCCAAACCTACTATTAAATTTGTCATGCTGTATTTCACCATTTTCTATCACATTCTGTTTAAATACCGTAAGTAACGGTGTATTAACCGCACCCGTGTATTAACCGCACCCCCAACTTTGGACTAAAAAAAAAAATCTCACATTTACATGCATATTTGAGGTACGAAGAAATAAGTTTTTAAGATTTCAAAGTATCCAAAGAGATTACCGGTATGCAGAAATATGCTGTTCTTGATCAATTCATCTACAAATGTTAGAAAGAAAGAACGGTCCCGACAAAATTGGCAACTTACACACTCGCTCACCTCACAGTCAGTGTACACATACTACACACACAGCACTGCCATTACATTGCAAACTACGATACAGTACAAGTCATGCCAGTACATCTTATCAAATTATGATCTGTGTCTTCCCAGCGTAGGCGGAAGAAACATTCACATTTCTTGCATCACAATCTCACAATCACTTTCAGAAATTTGATGTCTTGGCATGAATTTTGGATACGGGATTATAGGAAGGTTCAAGAAACAAAGAAATTGGCATTTTTTCCAGTTGTTTTTTACGGCTTCGTGCCGTCTCTCTCGTGCGTAGTTTACATGGTATCTTATGAAAAGCAAACAGGAAGGAAAAAAAAACAAGCTGGCGCGAAACGGGACTTTGAATAGCGCCAGCTTAAGTCGCACTTTAACCACATTACAACGCAATCTCTAAGCTCACTCAACTCTCGCTCAGCGGTGACAAAATATTACCGAGTATACTTGGCGTCTCTTTTAAATTAGCCAGGGAACTTCACTACTTTGAATCGAGAATAAAGTCAAAATTAGTGTCATGAAGGTGGGTGCGTTTGTTATGGAAAACATTTAAATATATTGCAATAATCGCTTCCCATTACCCGCGGCCCATACCCCTCTAAACGACATTGCCTGGGCGGCTACGCCCGGCCATTCGATGTGTTGTGAACTGGCAGACATCGTACATGTACGGGAGGGGTTACAGCGGGCTGGCTCAGACCCGTCACCGTGTATAAACCGCACCCCCGACTTTTGCTTCTACCCCGCCGAGAAAAAGGTGCTGTTAATACACCGTTACTTACGGTAATACATTTTCAACTTTGCGTATTTGTGGTAGGCATAGGTGACAGTCAAAGCTTCATGCTTTGAGAATATGTGCTGAAATTGAGAGAAGGATTACCTTAAAAAAAATTGTGTGTATGCTTTAAATATCTTGATTCTTTGTTGATAATAACTGATCTTAATTCTCTTCCACAGAAAATTAGAACGATTGAACTAGATGGCAAAGTAATCAAACTTCAAATAGTAAGTAGCACTTGTCTGTGTTCCCCAACAAACTTACATTGCTTTCAGAATATGTGTAGCTTATGTTTAATAGAAATCTGTAGTTGAATTACAGAAAATAGAAATGGCTCAATAGGTTGATATTGAAAGTTTTGTCCATTGAAAAACTAATAGATAAGAGTTTTGTTTTGATATGTACTATTAGCTAAAGGTTGGCAGATACTGCTATTGACTGGTATAATTTCTTCCAAGTTCTTAAGGGTATACTCTAGAACATGTTTATTGTTATTAAGAATGATTATAGTATTCACTGTACATGGTTTGGAAGAAAGTTATCTGATTTGTTTTATCAGTTTGGATAGATTACATGTAGGACATTAAGAGCTGAAACTGGTTCTTGGTGATAGGGGTGATACAGACATGATATTCTCCTGATGAAACAAAAAAAATCAGATTTTTTATTTAAGATGTTTTTTTAAATTTCTTTATTTTTTTTTATGAAATCCTTTGCCAAAGAACATTCCTATCCTGTTTGTTACTGTTTTGTTAAAGTCAAATGATAAATCTATAATGCAGTCTCACCTTGAAAAATCACTTTCGATTTACTATGCAAGCCCGACTGCGGCGCCTCTGACTTCTTCGGTGGCTTAGCGACCCTCTGCTATTTTTCAGATTTTTTTTTTAAGAGGGGCATATCATGCCTGGTGATAGGAATTGGGGAAACTTGGTAATATTTTTATGATACTAGGGAATATCATTGGTTAAATATCTTCCTATATGTTGTTGGTAGATACTGGCCCTTTACTGGGTGTCACAGAAAATTTAAGCACAAAAAAAAAGGTTTCCATCCAAATTTGATTTCATTTCGTCCCTGAAAAATTTGATGAGCAAAAAAAAGGTCCTTGCTTTCAAGGGGGGGGGGGGGGCAAACTTGTGGTAAAACAGCAAAATAACATGACAATTTTGATGATGCCTCTCAAAAGGGGGGGGGGCACGGGCCGGATCTGCACCCCATCTCCCCCCTTCCCCAATCCGCCAGTGAATCTGAAATACAATAATGGTATAGATTTCTCTTTGTTCAGTAGGTTTGATTCATTTTTGAAATGGTTGAATATTATTTTATTAATCTATAAAGTCATACATTGTTTTATTTGTATTTACTTTGAACGACATTTAATTTTGTTAAGAACCATACAATAATGAAAAGAATGTGATTCGCTTCAGTTTGAAATGAGCTAATGATAAAGTACAGGCTTCAATAGATTTTGTGATGATATGATTATCTATTCAAGTTAAAGAAATAATGCAAGCTTTTTTTAACTGGCTTGACATTTAGTGGATTTAATAATCTGCCCTTTCATGCCTGCATTAATTAGAGTCTGGACTCCATGCACATTTATCTACATGTACATGTATACAAGATATCCAGTTAACCTTTCTCTTAATTTGGTTCATAGTACTTACTACATGAGATGTTTAGGTCAACAATGAACATGAGATGTACAGTACAATGTATACACTGTTCAATTTTAATAACAATTAATTTCTGTACTATACATGATGGCGGTTTTAATTTCACAATTATATCCTGTTGAAGTAAAGCTATGACTGTAAAGCATGTACATGTACAACCACACAACCACAACACTTCAAAATGTAAAAACACAAAGCACTCACACAACCATAGAGTAGTACTGTACTTGAATAGTGAAACTAAAATTGAGCCAGATCCTATGGAAGTAGACATGTACAATTTCCTATTACTGTCATCAGTTGCTAATGAATCATCACAATGGGGACATTGTACATGTATGCATTTAAAGATACATGTAAGGTTAAGTAGTAACAGCTAATAGAAAATTTGCATTGAACTGATCATAACAGTCAATATTCTGTTGACCTACATGTACTTGACGTCCATGAAAAAATTTATACAAGGGAATGGGGTCATCTACTTTGTATATTTTGTTTCTAGTGACTTCTAAAATTTTAAATGATTACGGATTTTAGACACTCATCTTTCCACACAGCTGTGCCCAGTGATTTGTGGACATTTGCATTACTTGAATTTGGTTCTAGACCTGTACACGCTTTTTGAACTTCAAGTGGAATCTATGCACATACATGTAACTGAATGTTTTTGCCCCAGTTATTCAGTTATTTCTTCAACAAAAATTGATGCTAAAATAGCAATAAATGCCTTTTCTGTGCATTTAGAAAAAAAATGCAATGTGCAAGCTGCAGTTAAGGCCTACATGCAAACTGATATTAATGTGTAAATTAGACTAGTGTCAATATTGTAAATGTGAATATACATGTAGCTGCTATCATGTCAGGAAGAAATTTATTATGGGAAGTTTGTTTAACACCAAAATTAGGTCTCATTCATGGATGATGTTAGAATTTTTTATTTCTCCATGTTCATGTGCAATTATTTTCTCATCACTTTGAAAAAAAAAATTAATCTGGTTCCCTTACATGTACAGTAAAACATATGTTGAAGCAGATCTATTGATTTCTCTTTCCTTGTATACCAAGGCAGTAAATGCACAGTGTCAATGTACAATGTACATGTACTGATTATCTTGTGTATTAAAGGTCAAGTGTACTCTGCTATTGAATAGGAACCTGTAAAAAAGAAATTTAAAGCCTTAATACCATGGTCACATTTGTTCTACGGCGGCCGTACGGCGAGTCGAAAACAGCCGTTTTATCAATTTTGATTCAAACCACCTATATGTAGTTGGACAAAAATGTTTAAACGGCTGTTTTCGACTCGCCGTACGGCCGTCGTAGAACAAATGTGACCATGGCATTACTTGTAATTGAATTGCTTTTGTCAAGATAGAAGAAAATGGTCTTATTTGTTTTATATTGAAGGAAAATCCTAAACTCCTCAAATCTCAAATTATATGGAGCCTTGTTAAGGAAAGGGGGGGGGGGGGGGTGGAAAAGATGAAGTTAAACATTCCCAATGTACTAGTGAATTTGGCATGGAATAGAAATAAAAGCTTATTTGAATGCATGTTATACCTTGTATCCTGTTTAAGGTTTCTTGCCATATGGTACCTACTGCATCTTGATGACCATGTTGTGTTAACATGGCATCATTACACAGATTACTCCTGAGTCCTGAAACATGTTAGACATTACATGTATATTTATCAATATCTTATCAGTGGTTCTTACAGCAGAACCTGGAAACAGTACCCTTCCAGTTGGGGGAAAATCACAGAATCTCATAAATTTAAAGTTTGTATATGAAACCACTGTGATTAGTGAATAGTGCTCCTGCATAGAAAATAAACTTGCAGCCTATCTCTAATCTATTGTATATGTATTTGCTGTGGTATATGATTTTCTTATTTTTATTGTTTGTAAAATACATGTACTTTCCTAGTTTCCTATTTGATCTTAGGATTCAAGACTTCTATATTGGGATAATAAGTTGGAGATAGCATGGAAGGAAAGCAGGGATTTCTGATAAAGTACAATGGGAGGTGACTAGATCGTTGGAGAGTCTCTGATCTAGCATCTTTGTCTATGTACCTCTATCAATGAAAAAGTTATATCTAGTCATAATCATATATCTTTTTTATTTCTGTATCATCACAGTGGGACACAGCAGGTCAAGAAAGGTTCAGAACCATCACATCAAGTTACTACAGAGGAGCACATGG
Source organism: Lytechinus variegatus (assembly GCF_018143015.1). Classification (NCBI taxonomy): domain Eukaryota; kingdom Metazoa; phylum Echinodermata; class Echinoidea; order Temnopleuroida; family Toxopneustidae; genus Lytechinus; species Lytechinus variegatus. The sequence continues at coordinate 28,735,493 of NC_054746.1, forward strand.
AATCATAGTTGTATATGATGTCACAGATCAGGTTATTATCTATACCGATCCAAGTGTCGGTTTTATAGAAAAGTTTTGGTTCATGAGAAGATGTTTCATAACAGCTTTCTTAATATTTTCACTAATTAAGCATTAATGTCATGTATTTAAGATTAATCTCAATGGTATTGCACTAAAAAATGATTTCATTATGGAAGTATTTAAAGAAATAGCATGTAACATTGAGTAGAAAATGATAATTTTTTTTCGAGAAAGTATGGAATACTATAGCGAATATGTTAATCCTCATCTGATAAGTTAGCATCTTCAGAAACCTCTTCCAAATATAAATTCCAGCTGTGATAACAATAAAAACAAATTCAATATGATTCAAGAAAAATACCAAGTATTTGACATGCTACATTTTTAAAACTTAATTTGCTTAATGCAGGGCTCGACACTAGCGGCGGTCCGACGGTCCCAGACCGGTAAAAATCGCTGTCGGGCCAGTAGATTTTCAGAAATTGGAAGATTTACTGGTCCGACATGACCAGTAAAAAATATCATTGTCGGGCCAGTAATTTTTCCAAAAATAGCAAGATTTAAGGGTCCGACATGACCAGTAATAAAAACCATTGTTGGGCCAATAACTTTTCCAGAAATGGTCAAATTCACAGCAAACCATTTCCCCCCGTTAAATTCTGCCATTCACACACAGAATACACACAGAATGAATCGCACGTAAGTGTTACTAGAGTACTATACAGCATGCATACAGTGTACATGTAGTCAGCCACACAAATTCTCCACTGGCCGCACGAACGAAGCCTGGCTAAACTCTGGCAGAAATCTCTCACAGAACTGTCAAAATTCAAGGTTCATACTCATGAAAGGCTCTTATAATGTCCATATTTCCTAAAAATTGGAGCAACTCTGTCATTTGTAAGCAGTAAAAGGAGAAATTTTCACTTCTGTTTTGGTTCAAACAGATCGGGTTTCGGGTGATATCGTCTGAATACATAATAGCCCCACATATGCATTTATGTGTGTGTTGATACACTTGGTATCTGACTTTCTTTCGTAGCTATTTTAATTGAGCCAAAAAGAAACTGATAAATTATTTATGATAATAGTTTTAGCTTTCTTCCTATCTTTCTTTCCTTCTTAATCTTTCTTTGTTTTTTCCCTCGATTTTTTTTGGTTACTGTCTTTCTTTTTTAGTTTCCCTTTTTTCTTTCATTCATTTTCTCTTTCTATCCTTTTATAAAATATTTTCTCTATTTCCTTTTCTCTCTCTTTCTTTCGTTCTTTCTGATATTTTCTTTTATAGTTTTTGAGTCCATCCATCCTATATTCATCTCTTCTCTTCTTCCTTTCTTTCCTTCCTTCTTTTTACCCCTTTCTTTATTCTTTGTTACTTTCTTTCTTCCATCCATTTATTTACCCTTTCTTTTTTATTTCTTTTCTCAGCCCTTTCTTACATTCATTCCTTTCTTCTATCTGTCTTGTTCTTTCCTTTTTGCCTTTGTTAATTATATCCTTTTACCTTTACTTTCTTTTTTTTTGACTGCTTGTTTCCTTTCTCTCCTTTATTCTTTCATTCCTTCCTTTCTTTGTCTCTCGGTCTTTCTTTTTTATTCCTTTCATCTATTCTTTTACCTTTTCTTTTTTTATAATTGCTTGCTTCTTTCCTTCCCTTCCTTCCTTTATTTATTTCTTTCCTTCTATCTATCATTTTACCTTTCCTTCATTTCTTCCTTAATTCCTTCCTTCCTTCTTTCAATCCTTTCTTTCTTTTGTCCGTCTTTCCATCTCTCCTTTTGCCCTTTCTTTTTTATTGCTTCTTCTTTCTTTCCTTTACTACTTTCTGGATTTGTTATTTCTTTAAGTATTGCTTGCTTCATTTCCTTCATTTCTTTTTTCTTTCTTTCTTTCTTTCTTTCTTTCTTTCTTATATTTGTTCCTTCTTTATTCCTTCCTTTCCTTCTTTAGTTCTTTCTTTTTTTTCTTCCTTCACATCTATCCTTTCTTTACCGTTTTTTCTTCCTTTCTTTTATTCTTTCTTTCTTTTCCTTTTTCTTTCTTTTCCTTCCTTCCTTCATTCCTTCCTTTCTTCGTTTCTGTCTTTCTTCGTTTCTCTCTTGCTTTCTTTTTGTCCTTCATTTCCTTCATTTTTTTTTTTGGGGGGGGGTAACGAAAGGCTACAAAAATAAACTTGCGCCTTTTCTTAATGTTTTCTTTATTTTTTGGGACCAGTAGATTTTAGGTTCGGACCAGTAAAAATTTGAAAAACTGGGTATCTACTGGTCCGACATGAATAGGTTGGACCAGTAGAAAAAAAGGGTTAGTGTGGAGCCCTGCTTAATGATTGTTAAAGAAAAAAAATCTTAATGTAATTAGCAAAATTACAAAACATTCTCTCTTCGGACAAGTTTTTTTTTCAGGTAAAAACACACATACCCACATTTGTTTATTTATATGAGAGACTTCATTTTCAGCAATAATATTGCTTTTATTCAATTTTCAGCTAGTTTTTCATTATTTTATGTTTGGTGTGCTTGAACGTTGCCATACCATACTGTGAAGATGTGATTAACAAAGATCTAATATGGATTATTCAAATCCCCTCTCACTGTGACTAAATAACTTTGATTAATATCTTTATTTTGGCAGAAGAAGAAAGAGTAAGAACAATATTTACTTGAAATGCCCCTTCCTCCTCTTGCCTCTTACTGGGGGTTTGCAGTGGTAGTAAAACATTGAGTTGCGAATAAGGTAACTGGTAATTGTGGAATAGGTACTTGATTGGTACACATACATGTACCTCCAAAGCTTGCCATAAAATGAAAATAATTGATGATATGTACAGATTATTTCCTGTATTAATCTGGCACAAAATTTTACTGTTAAAAATAATACATTATGACCTTTTATTGGTTCATTTTCACAGGAATCATTCAACAATGTCAAACAATGGCTACAAGAAATCGACCGATATGCATCAGAAAACGTCAACAAACTACTGGTAGGCAACAAATGTGATCTAACGACAAAGAAAGTAGTAGACTACACGACAGCAAAGGTATGTACCTACGCATTCACCTCCTGCAGAGAGATGGAGTGACAATGGTTTCATGGTCTTTCATTTCCTGAATTTGAGTGACACAATGACTAGGATATCATTGCAAGAAAGTTTGCTATATAAAGGTACTTTGTTGTAGTAAGATTCAATGTTACTAGACAGGGTCCAGGTTGTACTCGCTTGCCACAAATTTGAACATTTATCTATTTGATAGGAAATAGCAATGTTCTAACTTTAACACTTTCATGCTTTGTATTTGTATAGATAATCAAATGATGAATGTTCATTTTGAATACAAAATCCTGAATTTAAAGGTCAAGTCCACCTCAGAACAATGTTGATTTGAATCAATTGAGAAAAATCAGACAAAGCACAATGCTGAAAATTTCATCAAAATCGGATGTAAAATAAGAAAGTTATGACATTTCGCTTATTTTTAACAAAATAGTTATATGAACGAGCCAGTTATATCCAAATGAGAGAGTCGATGATGTCACTCACTCACTATTTCTTTTGTTTTTTATTGTTTGAATTATACAATATTTCAATTTTTATGAATTTGAAGATTAGGACCTCCTTGCCTGAAGCACAAAATGTTAAAATAATGGAATTCCATGTGTTCAGGGAGGAATGAAACTTCATTTCACATGACAATGACAAGAAAATAAAGATATTTCATATTTCATATAATAAAATACAAAAGAAATAGTGAGTGAGTGATGCCATCAGTTCCTCATTTGCATACTGACCGAGATGTGCATATAACTGTTTTGTGAAATGAAGCGAAACTTCAAAATGCCATAACTTTCTTATTTTACATCCGATTTTGATGAAATTTCAGTTTTATGCTTGTTGAATTTTTCTCTTTTTATTCAAATCAAGTTTTTGTTGGGGTGGACTTGTCCTTTAAAGAAGTGTCAAATTTAAAACGAGAAATAATAATCTGTGATGAAAATTTATTGGTAAAATAGGTCATGTTCCATTACCGATTGCCTTGGTGATTTGTCTGTCACTTATGTTAATGTCTTCAACCCTTTGTTCCTCACTACAGGAGTATGCAGATCAACTTGAGATTCCCTTCCTAGAGACAAGTGCAAAGAATGCCACTAACGTTGAGCAAGCTTTCATGACAATGGCTGCAGAGATCAAGAACAGGATGGGACCAGGCAGTGTACCTTCAGGCAGTTCACATGATAAGATTAACCCTAGCACCACGCCAGTCAAACAAAGTGGGGGTGGTTGCTGTTCTTAATAGATCTAGCACTATTTTTTTCCTTATTTTAATTAGCTTTATAACACACATTATAATTATTTTGTGTCCTTTCGGGGCAGGCAGTGATAATGATTAAAAATCCCAATAGAATGAATATATCACTCATTTATTTTGTTTTATTTTGACTTGTTTATTTATACTAATTATTTTGTTGTTGAGAAATATGAAGAGAATCCTGGGATTGAATTGACTGGCACAGTACAAGATCATTGCTTCACCCTGGCTCTTTGTTTCTGCCAATGTGTAAATGATTTCCATTAATGCAATTGCTAGCATATCATGGTGGAAAGTCTAAGTCTATCAAGGTATATATCATCCTATGCCATGTGCAGAATTTAGGAGCATTCAATGGGGTATGATAAAAAAGATAACAGGTGAGCATGGTAAACTAATTAGAATGTCACGGTCACAAGGATCTACAATTAGAGGAAGTAAATGAACATTATACAATCTGACTAGCTTGGTATGGTTGATTAGATTGTGCGTTGTTTGAAATCAGCCTCTAACCATTTGCTCTAGACACTTCTGGTTTGCCCACACACACACCTGTTTCCCCTTACAGAGATCTGGTGGGGTTTTCATGAATGTTGTCGGCACTGACTAAATTGTCATTGCTGACTATTTCAGTTAAGTCCTTGCTTTTGATTGGCCTAGAAGCTCTGGCCTCTGACTGTTACTGTGGTAACTGTCCGAAAGATATCTTGTCAGTGCTTACAACTTTCATGTGATGGTCACCTGTTCCAGACTTGTTGGTGGAAAGTCCCTTTGCTTTGACAGTTGGTTGGTTGGTTGGTTCACCACCCCCAATTACTCCTTGATATCATCCCTTTATGGGTTTATCAGAGCAAACCACTTAAAGTCTTACTCTATCAGTTTCATGTGCCAGAAACTGGACAATCTATCTGTTTTCTGCTTCAAAAATAATGTGCTCCTTGATATATGAAACATACACAAAAGAAACTATAAATGTGTTGTAAATGTAATTATGATGAAATGTGGATGATAAAAAAAAACCTAGTCTTGTGCACATCCTTGTATAAATACACTTTATTATATATGATATATATATACTTATACCAGTAATTAGTTATCAATCATTGCTTTTTTTTCATCTTTTTAGTCTTTGCTTCAATGACATATTTTGGATATATTTGTACCATTCCATGATGAAGATATTATTGTTTTTTTGGAAGCATGTGGCCTAATGCTGTCTTACTATTTTCCCTCTGTCTTGTTTGTTGGAATGCTTCTAAGTAATAATTATTGAGTCAAACTTGTTTGAGAACTTGTTTTACTCTACAGTCTAGTGTGGCATACATTTTGAAACCATAATAATGTAGAAATTATTCAGGGGACTTGGCTTATCACTCAAGAATGTGTTTTGTTTTATCGTTTTTTTTTTTTTTAACCTCACCATGTATTATTTGAGCCTTTGAAAATGAAGAAAGTTGATAGGTTTTGACCTACTGAGAGGGCACCATCATGTCCTGATATTTTCAATGGCTTAAATAATTATGGATTTGCTAATGGAGTGTACAGATTTGACATTGTAGCAACCGTAGATACATGCATGGCTCAGTACAGGGCAATATTGTGGGTACTTCCATTCAGAGCGCAAATATAGATATTGATATTATTAGTCATCAGTTATCCCAATTCTTAACAAGTAACTTACATGTATATGGGTGTGTAAATGTCAAACACTTAAATTGATTATTTTGTACTTTGTGTCAGCCATGGTGGTTGGCTCTACTAACTTAAAGTCAAACTATTTGATATGTGTTTTGAGAATGTACAGGTTATGCTCCAAGACCAAACTGTTTCAAAGTTAACACATATTTATATCCAAAAAGCAGTTGGTCTTCATTATACTCCCTTCTGTATTGCAACAACAAACAAAAGTAAATAGATTATAGAATATTTCACAATGTTATTGTGCTATGTTTCCATGTACAAACTGTACAGATGATTGATTGAGATGCTTTATACATGGTTTGTATGAATGGAGGGATGGATAGATATGCCAAGTGAATTTAATTTATCAGTAAGGAGTAGATTTATATTTGTATTTCTCTGTACTTTTTTAAAGATAGAAATATTGATTCTTGAGGCTTGTTCAGACATGCAGTGGCAGTGCCCGCAATATGTTTATCATTGAGGTATGATGTAACATTTAGCCAGTGAAGATCTTCTACTATTCCATTCTGTACTTGTGTGTCTACCCTGTTGTTTGCTCTTCTTGCTCCGTAGGTCACACAAGCCTAATAAATTTAAAAAAAAAAGCTGTCCAATGAGCCACACAGGTATACCTCTGTGTGTATGTCTATTGTCCAATATTTTTGTTCAATTATGTACAAAGCATTTTGCAGAGGGGCAGCTTGTCATGTTGCTTCATTTTGCCATAGGCTTTTCACACAAAAATATGGGGTTGATGCCTCATGTCTTAACAAGCCTTTATATGTCTGTCTGTGTGGAGGTCTATTCTTGTTCCTTTCTTTTTTTGTAACAAAGCAGAGAGAGATTTAAAATTTCAAATCATTGATGAAGGATATGCAGCCACCAATGTTGTCTCGTCTAGACTGACCATACTGGTTACATGTTCTTTATGTCAACTATCTTGCGTAGCTAAATACTTCAACCGTTCTAGTGTACATTAAATCATGCACAGATGAGGCTTGTGAGACAGAACATCCTCTGGCCTGTTTTGCCGCTTCGCTTTCGTGGTTTCCATTTTAAATCACAATAACATCAACAAAAGGTAACTACATAGATCAGGGGACTTTGATGATTGTTGTGATACAAAATACTTATTGCACATAGTGTTTATTTTGAAAAATCATTGGTTTAGAAGTGGGAGGGGCACAACTCACATGTTCAGTTATATTCCCTCATGATATTATATGTATTTATGACAGTCTGTTTTCCTTAAAATTTTTCTTAAGGCTCCATGAACAGCTAGTTCAATGAAAATGAGATTATTTCTGGACTTTTCAAATTTTCCCACTAAGATGATTCCCTTTACTAAGATGTACAAATAAAAACTAGCAATGCGGGCTTCCAAGTCAGTGATATTCGGCAGCAATTATCAGTAATATCTTTTCTGATTTTAATGAATACATCTCCCCCCTCCCCCTGCTTCCTTCACATGTACTCTGTGATTTTAAGTCAAATTCAGAAATACATCTCACTACTTTCTGCTCAAATACCACCAAAGTATGAAGGAATGGAAGGAGCAGTGATTCTGAAAATTATAAGGACAAGTATATTCTGCACAACTTATGTTACTTATTTCCTGTACAATGTACTTTAACAGATTTGTTGACTTTCAGAAAATGTCTGATGGTGTCAAACTGATGGGAAATTCCAATATTTGCTCTTTTTTATGTAAATCATAATTGTGTAATCAAGACATCCCAATGTACTTAGCTCAACAGCATAGATTCGTTAAATATTCTTGATAATAATATGAATAACAGATAAATGGCAGTAGTAGTTAGACATTGTAGCCTTGGGATGCTGACTTATTTGCAGATAAAAGAATTTTCTGGAAAAAAAATGGAGTGAATTTGATTAAATCCTCTTCTGTATTAATATCTTCATACCAATAATTTGTTCCTTCACTTTTCCGTTTCAAATCCCTAAATTAAAGAATGAGAAATATCATATGAAAGTGATTCAAATTGTATACACAAAATAAAATGCTTTTGTGTACAATAACCGCTTTTATCACAACTTTCCTACTATATATATATGTACACTGTTAATATATATAACATGATATAGATAATTATTTACTGCATTTTGTGTAATAGTAGTTATAGTTATATATCATAATTTGCTAAAAATTCGGATGTTTCTTGTAGATTACTGGACATAGAGATTTCCTTGTCTTTTTATGCTTTGTTCCCCCCAACAATTAGACAGAATTCTTGTACGAGCATTTAATAGGGATATGTGTATGTAATAATCAGCGATCTGTTTTTGTTGTTTCAGTACAGCTACGTGTGGAGAAATCAGTCATGTCATCACCCTGTGTGCACTGCAATTGCTGACTCTCAGTTTTTTTTTTCTCTGTGTGTTAATGGATTTGTAAAAAAAAAGGAGAGCTTAAAAGAGTACAGTCTTAGGAACTTTCCAGATTTATACCAAATTGTAGATGAATTTAATATAGCTTGTAAATTGAAAGTCAGCAATTTTGAGTGATGTGTACTGAGAAGTGTGTTTTTTCTCTCTCTTTATCTGGGGATTTTACTCTGGTGTATTTTTTGTTTATTGATTATTACTATCACTACTATGTCAATTATATCTGTACAGACTTGTTCTCTGCATTTGCATAAAAATTGTCAAAATTGCTTCATTATGATGAACATTTTCCAGAAAAAAAAAATGTGTAGTGTACTGATTTATAATGTTATATGTATGTAAGGTCTCTTAAGAACAGGTTTGGAACATTATAAAAAGAAATGTTGGAGATAATAAAAATGGTAGAGTGTTTGATGGAGAAGTAAAGATGAAGAATAAACATCTTGAAGTTGTCATGTGACCGTCACATGACTGTCATGTGACATCCATCCAGTACAAGCTGCTGATGTAATTATGGCGGTTTATTTCGTAGATAACAGAAATAAACACAACACATGATGTGGCATCTCGATCAACACGTTTGCTTATTTATTACTCTTGAGTATTTGTGATTTTGGGTGATTATTGTGGATGATTTATGTGTGTGTGGGGGGGGGGTGGATGGGAGTGTTTTCAATATTATAACAATTACATAAAAAAGGACTATTTTCAAGAAAGAATACTCTAATCTCAAATCTCCACTTTCTCGCCTATCCACTTCCTCTCTTCTTCTATCCACTGTTTCTATAACACTCCACATGGTGTACCGTAAACCACATCAGCAATTGTACATGCCACCATGCAAACCTTCAAACAACATCTACATAAAAAAGGTTGAAGGAATACAATTTTTTTTAGTTCAATGCCAAGTGAAACCCAATAACTTGTTTTTGACAAGGACAGAAATCAATTAACCGTAACACTGAAATGAATTTTAACTTAGCAGAACCTGTTCTATTGGGACCATATGAAGAAGTTCAACTGACATTTTGCATTTAATCTTGTATGTAAAATTGCTTAGACATGGGCAAATATTGAGCTTATTGAAGGTTTATTTATGCATTTTTACCTGTATTTTTGTAGATTTGATAGCATGGAAACATGACATGACATTATTACATGTGTAAGAAGTCAAATCATAAGCTTGTCTTGCTTGTAAATCCCCCAAAATGTGGCTATGACTATTCCAATTAATTAATAGATTGTATAAATGTGTATGTCCCGGATAAGAAAATGAATAAATCAGAATAAATCTTGCAATTTTCCATTAAAATTTATTTTGATCTGTTGCCTGAAAATAAAATATCTTCATGATTTTTCCAATTGATAAAAACCTATTCCAAAGCAAGGAATGGGCTGAAAATTTAAGGATAGTAAATATTTGTACCCCCACCAAACTAAAGTTTGACGGGAAAAATCTGCATACATGTCTGGCGGTTCCAAATCTTGCACATCAGAACTACTTCCTCAATTTTTAACCAATTCTTATGAAATTTGGCAGTTGGCACACACACTGGTGTTGAGGTAAAAATGTGCAAGACAACATTTTTTAAATTGATCAGAAAGTTGCTATGGTAACCACATATAATGGCCAAAAATCCAGGAAAATATACTTGTGGATGAAACTACATGCCCAGTTATTAGCAAGTGTTTATGAAAGTAGGCACAAATAAACATCTTGGGGTAAAGACATGCAAGATTCATTTTTATATGTTGGAAACTCCATTAGCATGGTAATGCCATAGGGTGGTGGTATTAATCACATTCAGTGATATTTCTAGTTGTCTGTAGGTTCATTTTGAAATCCTGAAGTTTTTAAGATTTTTCAAAGAGCTATTACTGGAAAATAAAGTATTGGTGAGAGAGGGGTCTAGATATGTTAGAATCAGCGGTTGAATAAAAGATCATATCTACTAAAAGTTTTTTAAGATGGGTAGGTTGGATAATACTCAAATATAATAAAGCAATATTGACTGGGCTCGGGGCGATATATGTCCTCCCCACCCCCCCCCCAGTCAATATTGTTACTAACCAAATCAGACATCTAGAGCAAAAATCATGAAAATCTAGATATTCTAAAGTTTAAGAATGGGAATCTTTGTTGAGCAGACTGGGCCTCTGAACTTTATCATTGTGACGCAATTGACATGATGCGTGCTTTGCCTGGGGACGTAGTATTTGTCTCAACTTGACATACAGCACTGCGCAGTTCAAAAACGCGTAGAATACCCGGATGTTGGCTCTGCCGTATTGCCTGCTACCTTTCCACGCATTTTCTCATACTTTCCTGAGCGGGCAATAAATTTGTCGGTGGTTAAACAAATTCAAACTTATAGACCGACCACTTGATCCCAGTCTTAACCAGGCAATAATGTATTAAAGTTGCCCTGCTCAGATGTCTGATAATGATTCACATTTACCCTGTACCAAAGCTAGAGAAGGTGAGGTGTGCTATCATCTGATACCTCTCTCAAAAAATGCCGTTCTCCAGGTCAGTTTTGTAAATCAGGTGAATCACACCAAATGCGTGTAACTACGAAGCAATTCTCACACTGTTATCTACATGTGAAGGGGGGGGGGGCTTGGCATGTTATGTTAAGGGGTAACTTCACAATCACTATCTTAATCATAAGATAATTGGAGAGTGGGACATTGCTTGAAATCGAAGAAACATTATCACTGTCTATTTATCATTTTAATACCATACAGATATCAAAAGTATCAATATCTCCATGATAATATACATTTTACAGTCGGCCATATCCAACCACAAAAAAAAAACAACACCAAAATGCATCAATTTCAATTTAGAATAATTTTTCTAAATGTTATTGTTCTTAGAATTCTACTGAAAAAGACTGTAGCTACTATTTCCTGAATTTTTCAAAATCACAAAAAAAAGGAAAACAAAGCACACAAAATGTTACTTAGCAAAAATGAAGCTATGTGACTTTATTTCTATAATATTTTTTTTGCAGCTGATGTGCAGTCAACTACAGCATGTACATAGTAAACGAGACAAAGTCAAACCTAGGACAGCTAGGTACACTACGAGATTTAAACAAACATTGCATAATCAATCAAGAATAGATTATTTCTGAATTCATCAATTTAGTGAGAAGTGTATCTATGAGGATTTTATGAAGTAGGTAACAACAGACTAGCATTTTATAGACTTAACAGACTAAAGACAATTCATTAACAATGATGATGCATTGAGTATGAAAGGGGGAGGAGTTCATGATTGCTGGTTATTTGATAAAGAGCATTTCACCATACTGTGATCTTCTGTTTCATTATGAAATATACAAATAATCGTTATCAGCGAGTGCAATGGTAAGAATCATCCCACAGGAGGTACCTTTACCATAAACACACCCAGGGCAATAGATTTGATACTGAGTGTGTGTTAGATTAGATTATAATTCATTTATCCAGATTTTAAAAAGAATATATTGAAATATTGTTATTATACAAACATCTGGAACAAATTGTGTGAGTTATTTCATTTTTTTCTTACTATGTGGATCCTTGTTATCTGATAAGTTGCCATGATCTCAAAACCAAGGCTTGTCATAATATTTCAAGTAAAATGAGCTGTGCTTATGATGGCAGTTTGATGTAACATTTGCCTACACATTGGAATTAAATGTAAAGATGGGGATGAATAGTTTTATATATCACACAAAATACCTTCACTTTCTGTATGACAAATAACATCACACCAAAAAAAATCATCATAACCAGTTCCCCCTTAACATGCCCTGCTAAATCATTGTTCATGTTCCTCATACAATATCTATTCATAGTAATCCAAACATCAATTACTAGTTACTCAAACTAATTCACAGTCCTCCTACTTGCATGTCAATAATTGCAGCAAATATCACAATTTTTAAGGCATCTGATTTTAAAAGGGGGTGTGGGAGCTACGAAGCTCGGGAACACTAAGTTGTGATAAAAAAATTGGAATGATAAATTGTCAATTCAAGTTCAGCAAGAAAAAAAAATAATTACAAATCTTTGAAATACTGCTTCCTACTTCTATCAATACAAAAGTTTCAGCAAACTGCAAGTCTGATTTTATGAAATCTCTATATATGGTAGGGTATGAATTATTATTTCATCAAGAATGGTAGAATTGTATTTATCAGCAACTAAAATACTATTCTTGAGTGTCCTGTCCAAAATGAAGAAATTCTAGCAGTGCTGAATTTGATTGTCATATTGACCATCATACAAGTATGATTACATCTCAATTGCCATCTTTGTTGTATTCCTAACAAATCCACTATCCTTACACTCAGATAAGCTTTACAATTGGAATAACAAAAATTATGATCAACAAGTGGACATAAAATTAATTCTTAAAAGTAGATTTTACCATGATTAGTAATTGTGTGTGTTTTTTTTTTTGGTGAAAATACAATATATATAAAACGTTTCTCTCAGAAATAACCTTCCAAAATTGTGTTCAGATTAGACATATAAAGGAAGACAAATTTCTGCACACCAGAATTATTAATTCCTCCAAACATACCTATAAAAACATACAAAGACACATAGTGTAACATGATCAATATACATATCACTCTAAATAAATGGGCTGAGATTATAGCTATGATACAAAGCTGCACCAAGTTGGCTACATTATTCTACAGTACAATTTACCTAGCTATATATATCGCCACATTTTTATTTTCACGAATATATTTGCCTCTTCTTTAAAAATCATAGATTTACATGGTACCACTTGAGACCAAGTTCCACCTTTCATTTCTATACACGTTCATAATTTTCTTTCATTGTCCATATAACAAAATTTTTAGATGAAATCAAAAGAGATCTAAAAGAATAAAGAATCTTACAAACACTATTCTTCATGAGGCTCTTACAAATTCCATTAATCTATTAGATTACAACGCTTCTTCGGACCTCCCTGTAGTTTCAAAATTGAGAGTTACTAAAGAGTAATCTGTAAGGAAGTGCAATAGTTAATGTGCCCAATTGACTATGTGGAAATGTAAAACAACCACTCATTTTTACAAAACACATTTGACTTGAATTGGAGTTATTTTTGGTGTCTCAAATATACTGAAGTGTAATTCATGAATTTCATCAGATGAATTCAACAAAATTAAGATATAATTTTCTAATGAGAGTTAAAACCATCAAGAGAATGTGTGGCTATAACTGGGAGGGATATATATCAAATGTACATATCTAAACTATAAATACATTTAGAAGAGGAAACAGCTTTTCACCTACTCTCCAGCATATATATATATTTCTCTACAAACTCATATTGATTAACATGAACATATACACATCACAATTACAATGAAATCAGAAAAAAAAATCATTGGCTCATATTCATATATAATTAGTATTGCTCAGATATATGCCAAAATATGTTCAAAATTAGAAGCAAGTTGGGTAGATTTGTAAAATGCATGAATAAATGTACAAGGAGTAACATAGGTAAATTATTCCTAGTAAAAGTTGTTTCACATGCTGCATAAATAAATACAAGACATATACAAATTTCACATTAAAATGATATTTTTCAACACAAAACAAAAGATTCTTTCTTTTACCATTCTACATTAGATGTTCTCTAATTATAAGCCAAGATTTTGTCAATACAAACTGAAGTTACATTTAAGGAACACATTTGGCTCTCATTTCATCATATCCATGGCTTTTTTTTTACTTCTAAATAATGCAATCAAACAAATGTAATACCAACATTGTATTAAAAATAGGCACCATTTTCCAAATTAATGCTAGATTACCCATACCCCTCCTATTCCAAAACCTCAGAGATAATAGAAGAGTGATATGATTACTGTAACTTTGTGGCAAATGCAATATGAAAACATTCTTTAATAAAAACACACAGCCTATACAAAGATATGTTATACAAACAATGTAAAATGAAGCCAATGAAAATCTATGATTCAATTCATTTCATATTTTATATTGTTCAATGCGTGTGATTACAGTTAACAAAAAATTAATATATTTTGCATTGTGGATATGATACTTTATTTATATACAAATAGATGTATTGAAATGAATAATTAAGACCCAAATGATACCAATATATGTTTCATGGATTAGTTATCCATGAAGTTATATAATTAATATTTCATGAAGGAAACAAATTTAATCAACTATTAGTTTTTTATCAAATGGTATCAAATCCATAAATAATATGACTATTTCATGGATACAACCAATTCAAATATAAAATATGTTACAACACACACATACACACAAATATTGTCTGCAAAGGAGAATGAAATCAATACCCTCCATATATCATGAGCAGAAAAAAGCTTAGAACCAAATGTTGAAAAATGGACAAGAAATGTTAACACATGAAAATTCTAAAACCTAAAATCACTTGACTCGCATACTCACTGTGTTAATGAGAGATCATGAGGATTTAGGGCCAAAACTTAACAGATTTTATTGACCATTTTTTATCAAACTCTTAATACTATCAAATACTTCATAAATTTTTCCCATGCAGATAAAATATTTAGAAATTAGTTTCACAACTCCTTTCATTCAAAAATAACATGTTGATTATTAATCAACATTATAAAAAAACATGCACTGATTGCAACTGTGAATATGTGATAATCTAAATAAGGTGTCCCAAAAAAAATCTAAAAGACAATAATGACTTTCCATGAATTCATATAAAACAGCCTTACACTCAATTAGACCTTTAATGCAACTAATTATTCTCATATTTTTTGCTTCACAAGAGATGAAGAAAAAAAGGATTCACAGTTAACTCAAATTATGAGAATGGAGATATTTTTCAATGGCTTAAAGCAGAGTATCTCCAGTTAGACACATCTTCTTACTCAGAATATCTGTTGATTAAATGCAATTCAAAGAGAAAAGCTATAAAACTGAGAAAGATAACAGAACAGCCATGTGTGCATATAATCATGAAAATAAGGTATATGTCAGCAAATCCTGTGTCTGAATAATAAATGAATCCATATTCTACACTCAAGAATCATGTGTTGATGCAGAGTGCTTTCCTCCTCTGTAAATCTCCATCAAATACTGTCTATTACACAGTGACATCCCCATTGTATTGGGAACAAACTGTAGTTCCCAGAGTCTTGTCTTGGATATTAGTTTATCCATCTTCATCTGGTGGTCACCAAGAGTCAAGCGAAAGACCAAGGGTGGACGATAAAATAGGAAGGGCCTGGATGTGGTCACTTGCTTTCTTTACCTTCGACTCAATTCCTGTTTGATGGCTGGATGTGATGAAAATTGGACAGAAGATAAATGATCAGGGATAGAAATAATCATTGCTATTAAAGTTAACGAAAATTCATAACACAGAAAAATCGTACAAGATTAATTCAACACTAAACATTGCAGTAAAGCTTACAAATCACAATAAAATCCTATCTTTTATTCTGTATGTTCACTTATATATGATAATTATTATCATAACAGCTTTTTGTCAGACCATATGCACTTTAGGGAGTCTACGGGGAGAAATGTAATGTATTCGTGGTACAGAAAAAATAGAGCCAAATGACCAACAATAAATCTGTATTTTTACGTACATTACAAAAAAGCAGCTCATCTTTGAAAAAAAAAGATGCCAAAAGATCAACTATAATCTTTATAACTACTTGATGGAACATGAAAGGGTGGTAAAGAGGGATTTATATACAAGGGGTAAATGGTGTTTGAAATTTGATGTCCAATCTAATGAATCAGTACAAACCTTCAGGTCAATTAGTGAATGTAATTTTTTCAAAGATGAAACAGCTATTTTGTCTTATTCTACTACAGAGAGAATTGTTTTCTGACTTCTTGAATTTTGAACTGGGTTCTTACATTTATCTTGTTATATTTCTAAAATACTGCAGTTGTCACTTCTTGCAGCTCACAACTGAATACACAGTAAATCTTTTCAATATTACGACGATGTTTTGAAAGGTTTTTTTTAGTGTCTCAGTCCTCGCAAGTTTTAGGAGATGAAATGATTTTTTCTTACCATCAATGATTTCTTGTTTGGTCTTTTGTAGTTCTTTCCTCATTTCTGTCAGGATCTCTTGTTTAAGTTTCTCATAATCCAGCGAGTTTTGACTATCACCTCCAGCATTGCCATTGACAGCAGGCTGTGATGGTCTTCGTCTATAGAGGGCGACAACATCATTGGGAGAAGAAAAGATATAAAGTCAGAAATAATTTCAGGGCAAACACAATTTACATTGAAATAATAAATGACCAGGATTGGTGTTCTGAAAATGATTGCATCTTTGAATTTATATCCACTCTGCAATTTTAAAAACATATTTCAAATTGCTTTATATGGCACAAAAATGCACTAATGGAAGATTTTGCAAAGAATACACCAACAGAAAAATAGTGGCAAAATAGATTCCCATTTCTAGGATAATGAAATTAACAGATTTTTTTTTTCAGAACACTAGCCATGCAATAAATTTCAGGCCTTTTTTTAACTAAAAAAATCATCAAATTTGCCAACAGGAATTATTAATGCTTAAAATTTGCAAATCATAGGTACAGGTTTCTTCTCCATTAATAAGGATTCCATTTTCAAAGGGCTTGCAAAAGCACAATATGGGTGGGAAGGGGTGGCGCACAGGGGCAGAGGATGCTGTGGAGTGGGGGCAGGATTGGGTAAGGCAGGGTGGGATAAGGGCAAATTTAACCAGCAATTACAGCCTTACAGCAACAGCTGTTGGGTGTTAAAATACATCTGTAAGCCTATATACATAGTTAGATTACAAAAGTTGAACAAAAGATAGGGAAATTCTAGGGTTTCTAATTTCCAACTAGTCTTATGCCATATATCTTAGGGCTTTTCACACATGAATCTTAAATCATCATTGTAATGATGATTGCTATTGTAATCGTGACTGTGACGGGTAATCTTGATTCTAATCATGTTCTAGTTTGGCTTCACACAAGCTAAATATTTGTCATTAGCCTCATTTTTCACTGGAATCATCATTCAAATTACAATTTTTTTCTTGTGAAAGGGCAGATAGTAAACTATCAAAAGGTGTGTGATTGCATGTTAAATGATGCTCGATTGTCAGAGCTATTCTTCAAAGTCTATTTGTATAGAAAGGTTTGAAAGACATTACCAATGTTACATAAATCATTTCCAATGAGATGGTCTAAAACAATTCAAGACAAACTTTTTGTAAACTATGCAAATTTGCTGTGCAAAAGTGATGTGAAAAAACAAAATATTAACAATCTAAAGTTATGTCCTTGTAATACCAATAAAAATAACAAATTTCAAATGAATTACGGTTAAGGACCATCTTTGTCTAGTTGTGCCGTTCATTTTGTGATCAAGGTTCATATGAATTCACCTGCAAATGAAAAATACTAATTTCTGACAAACCATCAATGAATAAAGTAAAATAATAAATGAACCAAGATCAAAACCTTTACAAATCTAAAAACTCTTTGAACAAAAATAAATAATTCTCAAAGTGAAGGTAAAGATAATTGGAGAATTTTTTATTCATTTATTATTATTGCTTTTTTTTTGGGGGGGGGGGTGGTGATTCAATTTACTTACATGTTTACATGTAAGTCTTTTCTTTTATGCCTGTTAATTCACCCTATACATGTCAGTGTCAGGAATACATATTTTTAGCACTAAATATTCATGAAAACTGACAAAATAAACCCACTAAAGATAATTTTACTTAACATAAGTATCATTAATGGTTGCTAACAAAATTCAAATGGGATTCTCAATATGAGCTATTTTTTTTTTACATTCAAAATACTGATATTTGGTAATTCTTGTTTTCAAATAGTATGATTGAATAGGAATGGGTACTAATGTATACATAATTGTTATGCCATGTGTGCATGAACACATGTTGATATCAGAGTGAAGAAGGTAATTGTATATAGTAAAAAGGTATGTGTGTGACAGATAGTGTAAATACATGTTATAATATATTACATAGAATGTGTTGAATTTAAAGAAGAGATTTTAGGAGTTATATCAAAATATATATACGATAACCCTAATTCTGTGCAGAATAAAAAAAATTATGAATGATCACAGCTTCATAGGATTATTCAATAGGAGAAATCTGAAAGTCAATTAAAAAAGGGGGTTTAAAATAATAAAATAGCAATCAATCTTCCACAAAATAATGCTTACAAATCTAGAAACATTATATTGAATTCACTTTTTATAAAGAAAGAATACATAATGAATAATTTATTATTATAAAGAAAACATAGGTAATCAAAAGAATATTTGGACAAACTAAAAGTTTGCCTGCCACTGAAAAAATAAAGAAAGTTAATACAAATTAATGTGAACAAAATTAATGGAAATTGAGACTACAAAGTATGACTAAATCAATGTAAAATATATTGTAATAAATTCTCTAGCAGTCCAGCATGAAAAAAAGAAAAACAATGAAGAAATCAATTAAGTTATCACACTGAGCCCTGCATAATAAGGTGATATTTATCATGATGTGAACAACTCTGAGCAATGCCATATGCAAAATCTAAGGTGCTGGTGGAAGAAAGCTTTCATACAAGGATCGGTTTCATATTGTTAAATTTCTTGCAGTCAAATACATCCATCTGATATTTGATTTCTTTTACCCAATCTAATTTTAAGAAAACAGAATTCTGCTGGGGTGCAAAAAGGATCTTGTTTAAGGCATATATATACATGAAAAAATGGTTGTCAGACCGGGATAATACCACAGAAGATAGGAATCTCTTTCAAATGTTACTAAATAAAGTATTGATTTCAGCTTTCATCAAACAATATTTTTGTGTGAAGGATTCAACATGAAACCAGACCAGTTGGAAGCTTTCTATTGACATATATTCACATAGCAAACTTTAAACATGACAATCAAATCATTAAAAGTTAATTAAATTTTGACACACATGTAATACTCTGTAGAAACGTGACTTGAATTCCTCAGTGAAATTTAGTTTTCAAATATACACAGTCACGCTCAATCATCATACTTGATTTCACTGCCATGATTGCTATGTGAATACTGGCCTGCAAAACCACCACATGAATATTGAGGTTTAGGTGCAAAATAATAGAAACCAACATAAGCACCAGCTAGTGGGTATAGCATGCAGTGGACTTGTCTTACCCTCCAAGCCTGGGGGACTGACTACCAGGCGAGGTACTGGTTGGTTGAGGTCGCGGGCCATGCAGCCGACCACTGGTATAAATATGTAACATGAAAGCACAGGCATACTAAAGCACACAGAATAACACAGTTTTCACATATATATAGTCATACAAGTAGAGATATATAACAATGAAGACAATGCTGCAAATTCATGTTTTGACACAACCTTTTAATAGGAGTTCAATAAGATCAGGTGCAATAAACATAAAACATTAAAAATAATTTCTTATCTTTTCCTAGAATTTTATCAAGAGATTTAAACAATGAAAATATCAGCCAAATAAAAAGACTCAGGAAAAAACATTTGCATGATTGTCCGCATTTGCTATGGTTATGACCAATATTGTGTGTATATTACACACATTCAATGAGGTAAAATGGGATAGGATATGGAACTTTCATTAGAGTTTACAAATACAAGCACATTATATTTGGTTACATTAAACATGCTAGAACAGACAACATATAGATCAGCAAGAACTCATTCATAATCTACTGCTGTCGATCAATCATTGATAAATGTCTCTGTTAAAATCATCTGTAAAATAGCAATTACAATTCATTCATTCATGCTCTAATTACATCAATTACAGGAAATAACAAAATATAACTACAAACCATGATTAGCAGTGTGAACAGCTGTGAGCATGAACAGACCAGTTCATATTAGAATCAAACTTGTGCCATACAAAAAAAATTATCAACATAAAAGAGAGCGAAAACAATTTGTAAATTTCAAAGCTTGAAGAGTTCCAATCAATTGATTCATGTGTGAACTGGTCCATCCAACACAAAGTTTGCAAGGGAGGATATGCAGGTATAATGAAGTGCAATGCGTGGGGTGAAAACAAAATTAGTGAAAAGTTATGCATAGGACAACATGCAATGAAGATTTCACCTCACTGACAAAATAGAATTTTCAACAAGAATAAAATGCATTGCAATCCTGGTGAATGTTTCATTAAGTGATTTGTCATTGATTTTTCACTGACAACTTTAATAAGCTTCTGAAATCCTTGCATCTGATTGGCTGCAAGTAACTTTGTCAGTGAAAATAAATGACAGAGTGCTACATGAAAGACTCCTCTGAAATCATTAAATCTATACTGGCAGAATACATGGAACTCTTTGGGATAACCATAAATCTTCCAAAATCAAGGTTGATTTCTTAATCTGGACTACAGATCTAATGCTTTTAATAACTTTTTTTCCATTATGTTGTAATCATTTTTGTCACATCTATCCCATAAATGCCTTAATCTTGTGCCTGAACTGCTTCTAACAATGTCTGCCTTTGTCAAATATCAGGGAGAGAAACTTTTGATAGTAGGATTTTCAGCACTCTAAAAAGAACTTGTTTAACTGCACAAGGACGTTTTTAATGACAATTACCCAGTGATATAAACTTAAGGACACCTCCAGCTTAGATAGGCCCTATGAAGTTACACCTAATTTGATGCCAATATATACACCAATCCTTCAAACTCCCTTAATGTGTATACATAACCCCACCACCAGCCTCTATATGCATGAGACCCAAACACCTTGGTCAAAGAGCCTCTTACCCTCCTGAAAATCCTGGAGATGTGGGATTGTTGGTCTGGTGCTGATCAACACCAGAGGGAGGTCTCATGATCCGAACACCATCAACGCTATTTCGGTTGGACACCGGAGGAGGAGGAGGACTATATTGGGTATACCAAGAGGATAGGAAAGGGGTGTTCCATTGTAGGAGGAGAATTAGGGTGGAGATGATTAGGATGATAATAAATGAGATGGATGAATAGGATGATGATGATCATGACAACGATGATGACATTGATGAAGGCCAGTGGAGGTTACCAAGTACAAGTTAGGTTAAAATGTGAAGGATAATGGATGGTGAGTTTGAATAAAGTTTACCATGGGATTCGATGAGTTTCAAAGGAAGAAATGGATGAATAATGAAAAATGAGATGTTAGTAAGAATACATGTGGTATTAAAGTGATATTTATTTAAGTGGTATATAGTTGAAAGTACATGTAATAAGATTCATAATGCCAGGCAAAATGAGCATGATGATAATTGATTGTGAATGTTGTGATAACAGTAACAATGGTGATGATGGCAATAAGAGTGTTGATAGAGGGGATGGTAGTGGAGATGATGATGGTAGTGGTGGTGATGATGATGACAATGATGGTGATGATGATGGTGGTGGCGATGATGATTATGATGATGATGGTGGTGGTGGTGGTGGTGATGATGATGATGGTGGTGGTGGTGGTGATGATGATGGTGGTGATGGTAATGATGACGGTGAAGATGATGATGATGGTGAAGAAGATGATGACGATGATGATAATGATAGGTCATTATTAGATATAACATTGATAGTCGTGACAATGTTAATGAGGATGATTGTGACAATAAGGATCATCATTAATATACAATGAAATGGATTAATAAGAATGAGAAAGATAAAAAGTGATGACTTACATTTAGGTAGTGATCATGAGAAAACCTCTTTTACATTAAAATGGTTTTACTTGAACCACAAAATGAAAGAAACCGATCTATGGGCTTGATTAACATCTATTCACATATGAGAAATTATAATTATTCAAACTGACATGGGGCGCAATTTAAAAAGAGCTTTCATTTGCCTCTTAAATTTAATAACTTCCTCCGTGTTTGAAGATTGATATAATTATGCCCATTTATCTTAAGTCTTTGGTGGTTGAGTAACTGGAAGTAATAAAAAAAAATGAATAAAAAAAATCAATGAAAAAAAAATCACCAATGTTCAAATGTGTGTTAAGTATTTCTAAATTCTATCAAGTCATTAATTGGTTTCTCTAATGTTTTGGCTTTCATCAAACCAAACTTAAGGTTAAAAAGAATTTTCCCCTTTACATCACCAAATGTGAGAAAAAGTGGAAATTTCAGGTTAGAAAAAAAAACTGAAGAGATGACAACCAATATTAAACTCAAGAGAAGTTTGAATATCTTTCAAATAGGGAGTAATGAACAAAACAAAAAGAAACTCATCAAAAGAAATCTTAATTCAGAAATCATGCTTCACAACACATCATGCAATGATGATGCTTGTATGGTATAACTGAATGAACAAAACAACAAAAAATCCAAATGAAATCACAAAAGAGATTATAGAGGTGACAAAATCATATCAGTAAATGAAAACAAGATACTTAGGTCTTTGCACTAACAATATAATAAATGTGCCCAGGGATTACAAAAAAAAGTGATTCATTCATCAAATCTTAGATATCTTCAGTTCTAGGAATGTGTACTAGTGTAGCATGCAATATAATTCCATTGTGATTGAGGGAAAGATAAATAAATCCTTACCGGTTTAGTTGAGGAGAGGCACTAGAAGTGGTACTGTCGACACCATTGGTTTTTCTTTCCCATGGTTTGGAAGTAGCTTCAACAAAAAAAAATAACAAACAGTAAACCTTTTAAATTTTGTTCATAAAGACATTGCAAAAATAAATGACTAATACACTCAATATTAGAATATGAGATTTGTATTTCTGGTCTCGGAAATTTGTATGCTGGTTTCCAATGGACGTCAGGAACTGGGGAAAGCAAAGTTACATCTTGTTTACACATCATGATGAAAGGTTAAGGCATCACTTTGACTCCTTGTGTCAGTCAGAAACTGATGTGCAACGTTATCAAGACGTTATCTATACTACAATGTTATCTATACTACAGGTCATTTATTTCACTGTGCATTTATTTTTTTGCATTTTTCTGTGTATTTTAGCCATAACAGGCAGATTATATGTGAAAATAAGTATCCACACAGAAATGCACTTGTGAATTCATTTCAAAACAGGTATGCCTACCTTTCGGAGCTCCAGGGGGCGACGTTCTACCTGATGGCTTACTACTGGAATCTGATGCTGATGATGGATTCTCCTGAAAATTTATTTTTAAAAGGATGAATTATATTCAGTAACTCAACAAAAGTCATGACTTTTAAGCGGTTTGGGGGCAAACAGAATTTCTTCAAGATACTGAGTTGAACTCCTGCTCAAAGAATAGGCCAAGAGTGGCTTGAACTTTTCTTGATGCAGACCTGTTTCTTTCATACCAGATATTTTACAACTGTTCATGAGTAGGTCCGAAAGATGAAGGTTTGTTTTCTGCTCTAGGTTTATCAGTTTGTTAGGGAGGTACTTCCAATACCTTTGGTTTATCAGAATCATACTAAACAAAGGGTTTTAAGGTCTAACCTATACGGAAGCATGTATGAAAACCAAAATGCAGTAGCTTTATTCACTTGAAGACAGTAATTTTTCCTCATTTTTAATTTACCCTTTCTTGTACTTCTCTTACTTCTCTTTACTTTTATGTTTTGCTCTCTTCTAAGCACCTTGAGCATTTAATCAAAATGGAAAAGACGCTATATAAGTCATATGTATTATTATTATTATTATTGTCCATATGTTCTGCATGAAGACATTTCAGTAATACAGATACTAAAGATTTTGATTTTTTTTTGAAATATCCAATCTTGCAGGCCCGTATTCCGAAGTCTGGTTTAAAGTTGAGGTTCAACTATGGATAGCCAATTGTGACATAAATATCTACAACAGATTTTCAATTTATCAGCTAATTTGACTCTCAAATCATTCTTTACTGTCTTGGAAATATCAATATGATAATTGTCTTCACCATTAATGAATTAGGGAAGATCATGGTAAACATAAGAAATATTCAATGAAATCAAATTTTAGACATTTTTGGCTTCCCATAATTTTAGTACAAAGTAAGACCATGGTCTAAGTTACACCCGACTTTAGAATACAGGCCGCAATGTCCAGTGCATCCATAAGTGATATAATACCCACTATCACTGCATGTTTTCTTCATCTTTATCAAATGAAGTTAAAAGAGGAAACAGTGGTGAGAATTTATGAACTTACCGAAGCCTGACGGCGTTGGTTTAGTTTCTGTTGCAGAGAGCTCATGAAGTCACCTCCACCCCCTGATGGCGGTGGTCGGCTACCACCACCACCCCCTCCTCCTCCTCCTCCTGCACTGGATGATGAACTATCATTGACTTCAGTCTGTCAAGAAAATTCAAAGTTGAGTAAAAGATGGTGATCATTTAACTATGCCTCTTACTGGAAACGATTCCCATTCCATCATGCTCTCTCACATTCGAATACAGTATGTCAATACTTCTTGTAATTTAGAGAGATTCTGATACAAGCAGCACAAAGGTGTTCTCAATAAGTTTATTCTTCAAGAGCCAACTATATTTTCTAGTACAAATTTAGGTAAAATAAATGTCCATTAGAAATCATACAGGAACTGCAGACATACAGTATTCTCGCATCTACAGAAACATACTTTGAGAATGGGAAACTGACTTTAAATCTTGAGCAAATGGTAAATGCTGTACGATATGAGGCATGAAGCAAAGATCCAAAATATAAATACAACTGGATTTCCAATCAATCAGAATAGTCCATTTGAGTCTTGCATTTTATCTGTTTGGTTGTGAGATTCTTTCTGCAATAGGTTGTAAGTCAAGGATGTAAGTTCGATAGTGCACTGCATTCACAAGATACATACCCTGTTAACTTTTTTTAATTTGGCTGCTGCTAATGCTGCTGCCAATCCACCTCCTGCTGGAGCACCACCACCTCCTCCTCCTCCTGAAGGTGCAGGAGGGGGACCTCCAATAGCTGGTGGTGGTGGTGGAGGGGGTGGGCCTGCACCTCCTGCTGCAGGTGGTGCTGGTGGGGCAGGCGGACCTGCTGCTGGGGCCGGTGGAGCTGCTGGAGGCTGAGGTGGAGTCGGAGGTGCGGCTGGAGCTGGAGGTGCTGCCGGAGCTGCTGGAGGCTGGGGTGGAGCTGGTGGAGCTGCCGGGGGTGCATGAGGAGCTTTGGGTACAGCAGGGGGAGCTGCTGGGGGTGCATGAGGAGCTTTGGGTACAGCAGGAGGGCCAGGTGGCTCTGGTGGACTTTGTCTGGTAGCTGTACAGAAAGAAAAGTATACTTTGTAAGTCAATCATGTCAAATAACTGATGAACATAATGGCTAGATAGCATTTTTCTTAAAGAAATCTGTGTTTGGTGATTTTCTATTTTTTGATAAATTTGTTCAAATTATAACTCCAAGATTTTAAGTTTTGAAGAAAAAAATATATACCTTTCAGCATTATTTCGTGATGCCTTTCCTTTCATCAAATTCTTTTATTGGAATTCAATATTGTCATTATGGCAGAATGATCATCAAAAAGCGGTCTTCATTGTTATTAGCTCTTGGCATTGCATCTGGCATCCCTGACATTGATATATACATGTAAATTGCTGATTAACAACAAAGCCATGTTTGTCAATTACATCGGAAGGCAGGGCATTATCTACCACCACGGATTGGTTTGACCGATAATAACCAACAATTATAGCAGGGCTGTTCCTTTAACAGTTGCAGCAGTCAGCTGTCTTTGTAAAGGAACTAGGGTTTAAAACTAGGTAGGGGGCCCATACCCTAATGGCCATGGTCATCTTCTCTTTTGGTATGTTCTAGGAAGAACCACCATGGACTTCTGTAAAGAGGGAATCTGGAAAATTCCTGAATAATGTTCACAACAGTTTAATATTTTTTATCAGATGGATCTACGCTTGAAAAAAAAGTACTTGCCAATCAGTATAAATGACTGTACAAAGAATAGAAGACAACATTTTGATTGAAAAACAAATAACCAAAAATAAAGTTAATAAAGTTATTAACGTTAAAAAAGTTTCTGAAAACCAGATCAATTATGCGTAGAAATTTTGAATTTTCTCTTTTTTCTTTAATCAGGTCTTTTTTTCTCCAAAGAATGGCACCTATATTTTTGACAATATGATTAGGCCTACATGTCAATATATTGATCACTAGCATGTATAAACAGAGATCAGGATATGTATGTAGGCCCATAGGCATAGGTGGTTGAATACTTGGCTGCATCTACTGATCATTTCCAAATGCACAGAGACCCAACAAAGGTTTCCAACATACTTTAAAAGATGAGTAAGAAAACAAGGCTGCCAAGACAAAATGAATTCAACTTGGCAATGGCCACCCACGATTCAATTTCTGGCCATGTTTCGGAAGTTTTAACAGAGTAATCCAAATTATCAGGATAAAGCTTAACAAGATTTCCATAACAAATATTCTCCTCCCTTTCTTGTATTCTTTACATCCAATTCTTTAAAGACATCATTTATATCATACGCACCGACTCACAAAGATATCTTATAATTCAGCATGTCTTTAAACTCGGATTCTAACCAAAGGAAAATATTTCTTTGATACAAATTCACCAAAGGTATAAAATCCTTTAAAAAAATTACATAATGCATTTATATATTATCCAATATTAAATGTACCTTACTTGACAGATAAGTAAATTTCTTTCCAAACTGAATCCAAAGTAAAAGATGCATCGATCAAGTGGACAGAAATGATGCATATAAACAAAATCATATATCCTATGTGTCAAGTTTGCCAATTGGTATACAGAAGACCTTACTTCTGATGAATATTGAATTTCATCAAATATTCTTCTCATTAAAACTTGACAGCTGGAATATGAAATGGACCATTTCAACTGAATTATCTGGCCATATAGCCGTTTTTCACATTTAATAAAATTACCAATTATATACTCTATTCAAGTTACTGGATGCATTAATCTCCTCTATTGATATACTTAATTCAGAATGCCATGATGGTCAATTAGTGTTAATGAATCGGTTAAATTTGAATGGAAAATTGGTCATACTTTCACTTTCTTTTGAACATGCTAGCTCAAAAATCTTTTTTGACCTTTTTTGGAATATTGTAGTCGAGCCACATAAAGACTTAAGTATTTCCAAAGTATTATC
Organism: Lytechinus variegatus; assembly: GCF_018143015.1. Lineage (NCBI taxonomy): Eukaryota > Metazoa > Echinodermata > Echinoidea > Temnopleuroida > Toxopneustidae > Lytechinus > Lytechinus variegatus. Next base: position 28,763,069 of record NC_054746.1, read on the forward strand.
TGATGATAAATCTTTCAATGAAGGTCCGAAGATGACATCCCATGAATGAATGTGAGTTTAGAGAGGGCATAGATGCAGGTGGTGAGATGATATGATCACAACCACAACACCTGACTTAAGACAGGAAGACACAAAGGAAAAAAAAAGTACATCAAGCAATAGATGAACACATGCTGAGTTGAATACTCGAGTTGATAAAGTTAAAATTTAAGATTTTTTTAGGTATTCTGAAAGCTGCATATTTTGGTAATATCCATTTTACACTTGGGCAGGAAGGCATTGATGAGATCGGTGCATGCTTGTCAAAATATTGAGGGACAATAAATTTGGAGCAGCAAAGATGAAATCTTAATCTAGTAAAACAGGTAGATGTATCTTCTTATTGAAGCTAATCTTTATTTTCTGATCAACTACAAATCAATTGTCAAAATGAAAGATTATCTTATGCATAGATATTTTTTTTCGCTTAGAATGACCCATGTCAAAAGTAGAAAATGTGTCCTTTTTGACAGAATGACAAGTAGTTAAAGCAATAAAAAAAAGCAACAAAAAAATTGATGTTTGTCAGACAGATCTTTTACCTATCAGAATTCTAAATGGTATACCCTTTTCATAAACCTATCCTCCAATTAGCCGCCTAAGAGTAATGCGGATAATTCAATAAAAATTGCGTTCACAAACTCCGAAAATAAGCCGCATTATTTTTACGAGCGCCCATCCTGAAAAGGCGGATAATCGTCATGACAACTGGACATGCCCCCTCCGATGCGGTTGTGTTGGAAAAGGGTGACCTTGTGACCGCACCATGGCAATTATCCGCATTATTTGGAAATGCGTTCATAAACTCAAAATCTTGTCCCAATGCTGCTATTATGCGGATAATAGCAGCATCAGAGTAATGCGGATAACTCTTGTCCTCCTCCAATTTTACGACCAAATTATGCTGCTATTAGCCGCATAATTGGGTTTATGAAAGGGGTACTAGAGTGGTAGGCATAAATTCCAACATGGATATCTTGATGTACAAATATCAGCTTTAAAAGTATGTATGTCTCAGAGGATCTCTATTTGACCTAAAAGTTTACTACTATGACTTGAACAGCTGGAATGGTGATTTTGAATTCTGAAAAAAATATTAAAGATTTTCATTTTCATCTTTATTATTCTAATTTTAGTCATAACAAAATTTGATGGTCTAATTGGGATTAGCTGAAGTGTGCAAAATCCATGACCAGCAAGCAAGTAAAATATGTATTTTTAAGCTAATGGTGTACCACATTTTTGATCACAATGATAATTAAAATATGGTGAAAGATAATTTCAGAATAACATAATCTCTACATACCTGGCATTGAATGAGTGTCCATGTTTCCACTTCTCCTATTCATATCATGCTGATGCTGTTGGTTATACATCCTACACAAAAAGGTAACATATCCTCCATTATTCATCATGATGGCAGTTAACTATTCAGCTGTAGCGCAACTATCCAACCAACAGTACAGTTATGACAGTATGGACACAATAAAACTTCTCAAAATATGTCTATGGGGGCCCTGTGTTGAATTCTGCAAATATGTTTGCCAATGTTTCATAATCACACATAAATACAACGTCTGGTTTTAATTATCTCAACTAAGAACAACTGTTTCATCATCACCCTCTACAGAGTTTTGTCTGTCAACAAAGAAATTTGAAGTTATTATATTATGATACCATGACATTTGCTCCCCTTCGATGGAAAATCTACAAATTAGGCCAACCTCAAATGAAAAAATTGAATTTTTCATTAGTACTTTTCAATGAGTGAGAGGGAAACTTAATTTCTTCCTTACATATAAATAAAAAATACATGAACCCTTTTTTGGACAAAGTGGATATAAAAAATAACCAAAAAGGTGACAAATCATCAATATTTGCCATTCACCATGCCTTAACATAAGCAACCTATCACAGAAGTATAAGAATCAAGGAAACCAACCATTCCAGGAAAAAATCTTAATATGGTCAAACCTTATTGTGACATCGAGGATATCATAATAACTGATCATTTTCCTATAAATCTCTGGCCATTTCTACCTGACCAACAGGATAGCTAACAATGAATCATGATTTAATTTTCAGCTGAATCATTGATTTTTTGTTTCAGACTATGTTACTACCAACCTTCCAAAGCTAACACTAAATCTGAATCCAAACCTCTCCAAGCCATGCCCCATAATGCTATGTCTTCTGAAAAATTAAGACAGCAGCAATTGTTGCAAAAAACCACTGTTGGGTCACCAATATTCATAAAGTAAGCAAATGAGAGAGGAGCTCATGGGGTCAGTTACATGAAGCTTAATGATTGGTCGTGCAATTTATTTACACACATGGTGGTACATAAGGATCAATGTAATCAATTGTAAATCATAGCCATCAATCAAACACTAAGCTATATGTTACAAGGCCTTCATTGGCCTTCATTATTCACTGAATTTGTGTTTTAAATTAATCTTTTCTCCCACATTACTTTCACTTTAATGTTTGTTTAACTTTTCCTGTTGTACACTGTTCAAACCAAACTGATACTATAAAGGACCATGGTAAACAAAAGACCATACCTTTTAATGTTTTGAATTAGAGTTAAATTATTTCCTCACCTTTCATTTTGTGTTTGTGAAGGTCCATTCTGAGCACTAGGTGGTACTTGTACTGGAGCTGGAAAATTTGCAAAAAAAATATAAATATACATCATAAGAAGTGCGGTAGATTTCCAGAATAACTAAGAGAAATGAACAAAAAATTGCAATAAATACATATGAAAGAGATGAAGAATCAAATATATATCAGCTACACAAACAAATTGGTCAAAAGGAAACATATATAACAGAAAATGAGCAATTCTCAGGCTAATAATAATTATACTTGCTTATATAGCGCTTAATACTTACTTTGTCAGAAGTCTCTAAGCGCTCAACAGTATATGAAGCATAATTACCCTGGCTTTAGCAGTGCAGCTGTTACGCGCGCTGCGTTTCAAGGAATAAATTCCTGCCAGGTACCCATTTTCCTCACCTGGGTTGAGTGCAGCACATTGTGGATCAATTTCTTGCTGAAGGAAATTACGCCATGGCTGGGATTCGAACCCACAACCCTCTGTTTCAGAGTCCGGAGACTAATCCACTGGGCCACAACGCTCCAGGCTATTCTTTCTATCTGATGCTGTACACTTAAATAATAAACATTGACAAAATACATGCATCCCCATGAAGCTTTAAAACATGTTTTCCCCCAGGAAATCAAACAACAACAACATAAGCTGGGGGGGGGTGATATTTTTGTTAAAATTATCATCATCAATACCAGAATGACACCCAGACTGCATTACACCCCTCTCAATACGTAACCCAGATGACATACTTCATACAAACTTAAAGGATAAGTCCACCCCAACAAAAAATGAGTTGAATAAAAAGAGAAAAATCCAACAAGCATAACACTGAAAATTTCATCAAAATCGGATGCAAAATAAGAAAGTTACGACATTTTAAAGTTTTGCTTAATTTCACAAAACAGTTATATGCACATCCTGGTTGGTATGCAAATGAGGAGACTGATGACGTCATCCACTTTCTTAGTTTACATTCGATTTTGATGAAATTTTTAGCAATTTGCTCGTTGGATTTTCCTCTATTTATTTAAATAATCTTTTTGGGGGGTGGACTTGACCTTTAAGGGTATGGGGCTAGAAGCGAGGGAGACAGAGAGGGGGGGGGGTAATCCTCATCTGTTGTGGTATTTCTCCTTGACTATTGCTCAAGGATGAGCATCCTTATCATCTCAAAATATTTTCCATTCTTCAGATACCAGGGTATGTGTAAGGAGTTAATTTGCACAGAGGGATAGAGATGGTCGATGGACTACACTTAACTGGTAAGGCAACTGAGGCATATAGGCTGGTCTATTACCAACACCCTGATGGGGGGGGGGCTTGCTGTACTACACCAAATTGGTGGATAAAAATGATTTATCAATACCATATGGTCATGTCATAATGAATTAGTGAAACAAGATTGGCTTCTAATGCAACATATACAGTATGCAACCATTACTGGAAAATGTTTCCATTTGATCGGTTAGAATTGCTACAGCATCTTGGCATTTGATGTAATGATAAATATGTCAATGCAAAGCAAAGTTTTAGCTATATAATGTTTCTGTCTTCTTGTTTTGGTTTTCAAAGAAAGGTAATTTTCTGATAAATTGTTCACGAGGGCCATTTCCTACCAGTTGCCAAGCTAAAGTACATACATCAATTATATCTGAGAAGTTTCCTGCCTTGTGTCAGTTATGGTGTGGCTCTGCTTCAAGTAGAGGCCTACAAGTGATCATCACAGGGCATTCATCTAACCAAGGATTTATCATACCCAGATCCTGGGCCCATTGAATCCAAACACATAGCAGGGTTCCAAGCTTTTCAAGAAAACAAAATTCCCTGATTTTTCCCTGATGAAGTTTAAAAATTCCCTGATAATTATTTAAACCCATTCCCAGTTTCGCATGTTTTTTAGGTTGTTGCAGTGAATTACATGTATTTTCAGTATAAAAACAATAATGTAAAACTAATTAGTACCACTATTAACCAGTCATTACATGGATGTTGTTTTGATATGCAGCAAAATATAATAGAGTCTGACGGACTACTGTGCTTTCGACTTTTGGGCTGATCAAAATTTCCAGGCTTTTCCCTCATTAAAGGCATTTCCCCTGATTTGAGTTATTTTTTATCAAATTCCCTGATTTTTCTGACTGGAAAAAAGTAAAATAAATTCCCTGATGGGCTGGGAACCCTTACATAGGCCTACAACTTTAACAATGACATCACAAAGTGAAAATAACCTCTCACGCTCTCTCTCTCTGGCCACACATCACCTTTCCTTCCTATCATATCGCCTTCATGCAAGAAACAAGATGTTGACACGATTACCGCGCCGACCAAGATAGACCAGAAGTTCTAGACGGCTGACTTTTAAGATGCCATAGCATGACTAATAGCATGGTGGCTATGTATTTGTGGTATGTGACAATGTGATGAAGTAACTAGAAGATGATCTATAGCGGACTATATATTCTATCTTATTAGTGTTCTATATAAAGAACCTGTTGTCATACAGTATATCCTACAATGACACTTTACATATTGCAAAGTCATGACAATGTTGGTATTCAATTAATTCAAGACATTTTTTTGTCTTTGGTTGATATTACCTCTTCAATGAATTGATTACCAGACATTATTGTTATATTAAAGAAAAATCTAGACTGTGCGGTCTCTACTTGGTTTTATATATTTATTATATGAGAATATGTAGGCCTAATTTCTATAGAACCAAATAATCAACTATACCTCGATAACATTTGCTCTACGGTCGCCGTACAGCGAGTCAAAAACAGCCGTTTTATTCATTTTTATACAAACTACCTATATGTAGCTGTTACCGAAAATGTTAAAACAGCTGTTTCTGACTCGGCGTACGGCCGTCGTAGAGCAAATGTGACCGAGGTATTACTCACATTTACCAACCCACTTTAAAATTGATAGAAGAGTTTTGATTCTTCAGTCTTTTCATTTTCAAATTTCATATCTACTGAAGACATGGACCTGCTTGCATGAAACTTAGCATTGATGGAAATTGCATTAGTAATATGGTTAGCAGCCAATCAAAATCAAATGGCAGCATCTAAAAATACAGTATAATTATACTATGTTTAATGTCAAAAACTCCTGTAAAATGCACAAAAGCACTTTGTTGGTCTGCCTCAATACACTTAGTATTACCAAACTGTCTGACTTGCAATAGTTGATTTTTTTTCCTTAATCAAGTTGCGATAAAAAGTTCTCCATATATTTTTGTATGTTTTTAGTTGTTATTTCTACTTATAGACTGCTTTCTTCATATAAAACATATATTTCATGCCAATATTCATATCATAGTCTTTTTTGTGAAACACACCATAATTTCCTGATTGAAATTATTGAATGATTTCTACATCAAATGATAAAAGTTCCCTATATGGCAGGCGGGGGAGGTAGAAAACAACACGAGCCTGAATAAAAGTTACACTTCCATTATATAAGATAATCTCTATAATCACTTTATGGTAATAATATACCCCAATACAGTCTACAAAATATTAAATTTTTTAAAATTTTGTAGAGTATCTAATCCACCTACACACTCCATTATCAATATAATCCATTCTTCTTCACAGAAAACATATATTTCATGCCAATATTCATATCATAGGCATTTCCTGTCATTTCAACAGCTAATTCACGTCCAATGGAATCGGATACTTCAGAATCATTGATTATCAGCCGAGCCAGATAATCCATTTCCACTAGGATAACTACAGTATAATGAGCATTCATATTTTTGTCTCACTGATACAGTGCTAATCCTCTCTAATTGGGAATCATCCTGCGCTGAAGACTTTGTGGTACAAGAGTCAGTAGATTTAATAAGAAGCACTTTCAGACCCACTTGATCACCAACATTCCCATCAAATTACAACTATTTGTTCAGGCTTCAAAATGACAGATAATTATTTTCCGCATAAATTCCAACCTAACCTCTTTTGGGTAAAGTTCTAAAAATTACAAATAAGCATAGTACACACACAATGTACGCTCTTTCAAAATCGCTAGCTCGGCAAGTTACTTGCAACCCCTGATAGGTGTGTCTGAGCACTGAACCAAAGATAAGTTCATGTCATTTGCATTCACACCGCAAAATGACCAGTAAACTTGGAAAAATCCCTAAGAAAGTTTTTTTTATTTTGGAAATGAATGAATTTACGCGTTAGATAGGCAATACTGCACTTCCTGTGCAGGCTAACTGCGTTTGTAATCCCCTTCTCAAAGTGGGTTGAGTACTCCACTTTGAATCCAGGGCCCTGTTGTACAAAGAGTTACGTTGATCCAATCAATCGTAACTCTATGGAAATCCATTAGTGTCATAATTTTTTCAACAAAAAATTTGCACAATGTCCTTTTTATGCAAAGAGAAGCGCATTGAATTTTCAAGAAAACAATGAATGCATGAATATACATCACAGCTAGAAAATATTTTGAACAAACATGCATAATAGATGTTGATGTTGCTGGCCGTACAACAAAATAACCCTAGAATTTTCAAACTGTCCTCCAGAGTGGAGTAACTCCTTCTGGACTCCGGAGCAACTCCACTTCAGCTGTCAGTATGAAAGGGGTATCATTGATAGAGCTAGATCAGGGTAGAATTTCTGATCAGAAATTATCAGGTACTTTAGGTGTTTGATTGTGTTTAAAAGCATCTTCTGTGGTTCAAGAGCCAGTGAGGTTCAACAGAGTGTGGTTTCTATCTAGAAGCGGAGATATCGCAAATCTGTCTCAATCCTTCTATCAACATAGGATGTTCAGCTTTATTAGTGATAATTAAGGATTGTAACTGACTGACACTTTATAAAATACATGGCTCTGATTGATTTGAAACACAGCAAAATAATTAAGGAGTATTGTGAATAGGAAATGGCTGCTAGGATAGATGGCTGATGTCTTTCAGCAATATTTCTATTTCATAACTGAAAATTTGTGTGAGTTATTGATATTTCATAGGATTTTAGGTACAGTAAACCTCCCTTTATATACTTTACATACATTTATATATATATTTTTTTTTTTGGGGGGGGCACTATGGGGGCAATAAACAATCCTCCCAAATGAAATGAAATTAAGCAGCACATAAAGGGGGGGGAAAGAGATAGAAAGTTTATTTGCATTACCCTGACCCAAGAGTTACAGTTTTCCAGGTGTGCTAATTGCGGGAAGGGGGGGGGGCACAGGATGGGACCTCACATCTACAGCCAAATGATTAGCCATACCAAGATTCATCATTCAAATATCTTTCAGAAATCAATATCATATGTGATTCTAAAGTCATTCAATCTAGCTTTGTCAAGCTTGCAAGGAATTCTTTGTATTTTCCAACCTAACCACAGACCCTCCTGAGCATGACCTGAAGGAAATGGTTATATTAGGAAATGGGTGGCGTTCAAATGGATCATATGAAATTGTGTGCTTCTAAATATAGGCTCCTAATTTTCAATGGTGGTTAGCTATTATTTATTTCTAATTAGAAGGACTAATTATAATAAAATAATGAAATTTCAAGGCAAATTATTTTTGTTTCATATACAGGAGCAGCGGGCATTTTAATTCTAAAAAGCCCCCCTCCCTAAATATACACACAATGAAATCTATTACAGATGAATGAAGAAATAAAGTTTCCAATAATCCTAGAGAAATTAAGAGTAAGAATGAAATCCCTTGCTGAGTAAAAACTATCATAATAGGTACAAAATATCACAAAGTTAGACTAAGTTCAAGATCGTTCAAAAACGATTCCAGTAGAGAACATCTAATTTACAAAACAGAAACTTCAGTAAAAAAAATTGTATTCTTGTTCTGAAATTATACTTCTCTCTTTAAAAAGTATTTAAAAGCTAGAGAGGTCAATGAATGTTTGCAAGTGCAACATTCAATAATATGGCACGTACATGAATATATATTTCCTGCCAGTAAGCTGTATTGGAGAAGCTCGCTTATCAGGCAATCAAGATCTCTGATCCAATATGGCATATCATTTTCTCTGTAAGATCTGTTACAGACCGAGCCCATTGGCATGAATCATCTTTTATGTTGACCCCACCCCTCAAAAAAAATTGAATCAATTTTTTTCGCCTTAAAATAATAGCCCCAAAAAATGAGTGTGAACTAAATGAGATACAATTTACAAGTTTCATTGTCCATTCATAAGTAATCAGGCAAAAAAAATAAAGATAAATCACTGAAGTGAAGCAGAAGAAAATGGTAAGCTTAATTTTTTCATCAAACTCTTAAATAAGTTTCTAATTGGCAAAATGCCTTTAAAAACCCCCGGATACCTCAGTAGCAACATTATATTCTTGTTCTGAAATTATACTTCTTTGGGTTTTTGGCAATTCCTCCATATTCAGGTTACATATGTTTTGTTTCTTTCTTTGGTTGTTCTTTGTAATTTTGGTAGCTTTTGATATTTTTGTCATTTTCTAATAATAATAGGCATTTATATAGCATCATTTATCTTGAAATAATCTATTCCCAGGCGCATTGTTATTATCATTATTACCCCGGCTTTAGCTCCAGCTGCCTTTCAGCCCTCATGCATTCAAGGAATTAATCCTGCTGGGTACCCATTGCCCTTAATGTGGGTAAATTTCTTGCTGAAGGAAAACCGCCATGGCTGGAATTCGAACTCACGTCCCTCTGATTGAAAGGCAAGAGTCGAAACCACTAGAACATGGCGCCCAACTCTAATCAACACTTGTTTGTATTATTTACAGTAATCCTATCAAAAGAACAGTTAAAAAATATGTTGGCCTACATACCGGCAGTAAACAGCAGTATCATTGATCTGAAAGATCTCCTTCCGAACTTTGTCATCTTGTAAAAAAAATATTACTCCTCTCCAACGAACAGATCAACGCATGAGAAACACAGAACACTCATCAGTATGACAAAATTCACAAACACAAAACTACTCTCCCAAATGATTCTCTCCACAGAGTCCAGATCCTATCAAATTGCCCTTCAAAATAAATACAAAAAAGGCAGGCCCCTTGCGGAAAAAGACAGTCATCCATAAATTTAAGCTAAAAAAGGGAGTTCATCTGAAATAGAAGCATGCCAATACAGCTGTGTGTTCACAAATGTGATTTGAAATCTATAGGAAGCTTTTCAATTTGGGTTCAATGTAAATCAAATCATAGTAAATTGGATCTAGGATTTAGGCTCAAGTGTGTGTAGGCCTATATCCTGATGTTATGATTTTTTAGTAAAGGCTGCCAAGAAAAGTCTCAGATACACAGGGTGGGGGAAGAAATGGGTAATAAGCTCCGGTATTGACATTGACAAATGGTTCTATCCAAAATATCTTTATTTTCTTATCAAATGCAGAATCTTTCATAAACACAGACAATCAATAATTGAGATATACAGTGAAATATGTATTACTTTTGAATGTAAAAAATTCAAATCACATCCGGAAATGTGATAAAAGAGGGGTCACCATAGATTATGAAATTCCCAATGATGATACAAAAATAACCACTGAGTAATACTTTAAGAAACTTCAGTGAATTTGGGTCATGAGAGCCAAGTCTGACAAGATTCAACATTTGTCTCAACCGGTGGGTGTTTCATAAAACTGTTCGTAAGTTAAGAGCGACTTTAAGAATGACTGGTGATCCTTTCTTGTGGTAAACGGTATATTCATTGGTGATGGTTTAGCGCATAAGAAAGGTTCACCAGTCGTTCTTAAAGTCACTCTTATCTTACAAACAGCTTTATGAAACGGCCCCCATATATTCAGTGATAATAGTGTAATGAATACCTTCAAATGGAGTGTTTTGAGATGCTACAAGAGTCTACTTGTTGCTCTTTTCATTCAAAGTTGACAAATAAAAAATATAATTATAGAAATACTTGCCTTCGGTTTCATCATTGTGCTGGCTTTCTGCTTCGTTTTCATTAAAGTTCTCCTTCCCGATAAAATCTGCATTTGCTTCGGTAATTCCAGTAGTTTCCACTCCTAATACAATACTCGCTGTAGCAACAGCAGTACTCTCATCACTCACACTGCCCGATACTTCAGATACGTCCATCTTTTCTGGCGATGATGGGGATGTAGTTATTTGATGGGAGGATGATGACAAACTTGTGTTTGACAGATCAAGATGATCATCTGTCTTAGCCGGTGACCTTGGTTCCTCAAAGATCGGCGATAATGGAATCTGCGTCATCCCTATCTCCGTCGATGAAGACGCCGGTGTTGTTGTTAGAGAAGGGATGGATAGGCTATCATCAAGCATGTAATTGTCTTGGCAAACTTTCTCCTGGTCTTGTTTCATATTGTCTTTAACTTCTACACTCTCTCTCATTTCTTTATCGTGATCTTTTTGTTCTACATCTTCCTCTTTGGCAGCCCTTTTGTTGTCTTCTGCTATTTCTGTAACATTGGTGGTTTTTGAATTGTTGTTTATAGCGCTTACAGATCTATCCTTGATATCGCCATGTACTTGAGAGTCGTGATTTGCATGTATAGCACAGTCCTCCTTACTTAACACATCAGAAGTAATAAAACCATCTTCTTTTTCCCCTTTAACATCACTTTCAGCTTTGTCCATGGTTTTATCAGCATCTTCAATGTCATTTTCTTTAGTAGCTTCTGTCATTTCATTCTTAATATCCTTAGTGCTATTCACACCCATTTTGTTTTCTTCTTCATTGTTTTGTTGTTCATTAATGGTAGGTTTTTGCTCACCTTCTGTGTCTCCTGGCAAAGGCAAAGAAGTGCCACCAACATGTTGCTCTTGACTCTCTGTTAAGGTTTCTTCAGGACCTGCCATCAGAGGGGGTGATGGTGGTGCTCCATTACTCATTTCTTCAACCTCAGGTAGGCAGTCAATAATGTCATCCGAGACAAGAATTTGGGAAGAGCTGAAGAACTCCTGCGCCTCACCATGTTCTTCTGGCAATGGAGGTGGTTGCTGCGTCTTCTCAGGTTCTGGTCCTGATGCACCATCAGGTTGTTTAGGCGGGCCTTTGGCTGGTTTGGGTGGCACTGGTGGTAACTGTGTGTTATTGTTGGAATTCACATTATCTGATGAATTGCTGTTCTCTATGGAAACAGATTTCTTATCAGAAACTTCATTTGCATTTGCATCTTGGCAGTTGATTGAATTTTCTTGAAGAGCAGCGATTTCTTCAAAATTCTTCAAGCTGGAGATCAGTTTGCTGTCAGAAAAATTTAGAAACTCATTTGCTGTTAAACCTCCATTTACCTGGCACTGCTCAGTATCCATCTTGTTGTCATCAATTGATTCTTTGGCTTCGTCACTCACAAGTTTAGCTGCTGCCTCTGTCACAGACGATACAAGCTGTGAAGCAAGAGCTTTCTCTATCGCTCCTACTGCTAAGGCTCTAGCTTTTTCTTCAGCGCTCTCAAAGCTCGAATCAATGTTCATAACAGTAGGTTCCTCAAACTGTACCTTGCTTACATTTGAGCTGTTAATGGAACTTGAATCCTCTTCATGGACAGAATTACCATTTAAGACTCGAGGGTGGAGTTTGTTGGTTTCAATGTCAGGCTGCATGGCTGACGATTCATCGAAAGGGGCTGCAGGACCTTGGTCTAACGCTGGCATATCATTACTATCCGACATGGCATTCATGTTGTCTGTTGACATGCTGATGGTCTGACAGGATCCTTGCTCATTAACGCATCTCTCGTGATCCCCGATTGGCGTGATTAATCCCACTTCCCGACTCTGACTACCACTTCCACCCTCAGCTCCGCCCCACAAACAGCCCCTATCTGCTGTGTAATTGTTGCCTATCTTGGGTGCTACTGTCACTGAATTGTTTTTGCTGCCGCCTACGACATTGACATCTCCGCCCAGTCTGCTGCTCTGATTATTGCCAAAGCTGACTTGCTTTCTTTGATTCATTAATCCACCACTCTGTGGTCCACTTGTTGCCACATTCCCATTGCTTCTGCCAAGTTGAACAGTAAGCTTTGATACTGTCTTACCACCATCAGCTCTGCTTCCATTAAAAGGGTTAAAACTTCCCTGTCCTCGATAGGCCATGCTGTGCTCCTTCTGAGTAAATCAAATCACCAAACTCATTAGAAGAGGTGCTAAAAGGGTGATGAAAAGTTTCCAACCTTCACCTCTAAAAGAATACTATCCCTACTTCCAATTTATAAATGTCACTTTGGCTCTAAACACAAGCGCAAGTCATTAATAATCCATCAGCTGATGAGTAAGTGTTATGATAACATCACTCGTCTGCTCTGAATACCTCAGTAGTTGAATCACAAGACAGAAGTAGCGAACTTCACCGACGAGTTCACTTTTTTGTCAAGCCATCAGATCGTAGACCGAGTTGCATCCATGCGCATGGGTTATCTACCCCATTAAATCAATTATTTAGAGAAGAAACGCACGCATGCTCCCCATTCCTGACGGGTCACGAGTACCCCTTGCTTCTCATGATGTCACAGCAGTACTGCAAACATCACTGTCATCATCTTCTTCATATACTCTCGCACTCATTGTCTACTGATAAGCCCCATCTCAATGACCACGGTGACAAGATACTTGGCACATCTTTCCACCCCTCCTTTACCTATGCTTACCATATCTGTGAAATGAGATACTCATCCAGACCATGGATGATCTCATGTCCACATGAGTGACCCATAAATACTTCCATACCAATGCTATGTCATGGTCAATTTAGTTTACTCAATGAATTATCCAGATTTGAAATATTCAAGCTATTAATGAAGACCTTTCCGGTCATAGTTCCCACTCTTACTCAAACACAACCACGAATTCATGAGAAATATTTTTAGATATGAAACAAGATACTTTGATGCGTAAAGCTTATTTGGGGGAGACAAAGCTTGTTAAAATCATCTTTCAATAATCAATCATTCATATTACAAATTTCCCATCGGATGTAGGAGGAAGCAATGTAGAACTTTCTCATTTCCTCAATAAGCTCCTTATAACAAAAAAGCTAAGAGATTAAAATCAGAAAACCCTATACATGATGAAAAATGTATTGATTTAGCATTTCCTTCATCACTTTGTAACATTGTCTAGACATTATTACAAGCACTGATGTGTATCTACACGTATACATTCCACAAAACGAGTCATATTTGAGCATGTTGTAAAAGATATGTGTAAGGGGAAAGCAGAGATTTAGATCTAGCGCCACAAAATTTAAGTCCATAATACACCCTATAACACATTTTTTTACAAAGAGAAACATGAGAATTATGGAAGGGAATGATAGAATTATTACGCTTTTTTATAAATAGATAAACCATGAAAAAAGACAAAAAGCATTATGGTACAACAGGGAACAAACTTGATTTAAATGAAAGTTGTAATATAATCTTTGGTGAAGCTTAAATATAAAGGAAGAAATGATAAAGAACATAACCAGACACTAAACAAATGCAGTGTATAATTATTGTGATGATTTGAAATCAAAGGAGGGGGGATAAAAAAGAATTTAACAATAAACAAAAGATTGGGGATAGGGTATAAAATAAGTAGATAATAAGAGTGAGGGGGGGGGAGGGGGTATAGGAAACAGAGAGGAAGGAGATGTAAGTATTGAGTAAAGGGGCTCATAATCTTGAAGATATATCAAACAAGACAAAATATGAGGTATTAAAAAGAGACTTTTTCAGAGATGAATCAAAAATAGACGGAGATAGAAATAGGTTTTGGTTTTTTGAATATGTACACTCAATGACATAAAACTTAACCCTTTCACATTGGTTATTTTTAGGTCTGCTATAACTTCTCAACTAGAAATTCTAAAAGAAAATAATTGCATGCTCTTAAAAGAATATGAGCCTAAAGTCCAAACATTTAAAATGTAACTTCTTACATGATTTCTTGACTCTATTGTATGAATGCATTTCAATACATAAAAAATAGCAGAACTATTTTACCTCCAGACCTCTCTACTATTAATAATAATAATAGGCATTTATATAGCGCCATCTATCTAGAAATATTATTTTCCGAGCTGTTATTATTATTATTACCCAAGCTTTACCTCGAGCTGCCTTTCAGCACTCAGTGTATTCAAGGAAATAATCCTGCCAGGTACCCATTCACCTCATCTGGGGTGAGTGCAGCACAATGTGAACAAATGTCTTGCTGAAAGAAATTACACCATGGCTGGGATTCGAACCCACGACCCTCTGTTTCAAAGTCAGAAGACTAATCCACTGAGCCACATTGCTACTATTCTATCACAATCAAGAGGAATAAAGAAGTGATTCTCTAGATGGAAACACAGGGCCTGTAATACACCCCAATTGTACAATTAAGCATAATTCTTTGGTCAACCATGAAAGAAATTTGACAATCATTTATTTACATTTACCCCCCCCCCCCCATATCCTGTAAGCTTACACAGGTGCTGGTAAAACGCAGTGGTATCAAATGAAACTGATATCAACCTTTGGGTTTCTGAGAATCGCTCTGTGATCCAAACCGATGAAGGAGAGGAGATGGAATCTAGTTTGACCATGTGACATAGCTTTGAAATGTATCACCAATGACTGTTCATGGTTTAACCTAGCTTTCTTGGTCGATCCATGGAACACATCATGCACATACCAGTATATATCAAGGGCATGGCACTATCAGGTTATTACACAATCACTAAACTTGGCACATATGTCGCCAACGGTGTTTGCAGTTGCGAGCACTCACAATAAGATGATTTAATTTCTTTTTCTTTTTTATGACAAATCAAAAAATTGTATTCTTATTTTAAAATCATCAGAGACGTATGCACTGGCCTCTGCAATTATGGGTTGATCTATATTTTTGTAAGGAATTCGTATCCTATAGCAAATCACATAAAATTGTGACATTATTGATTGTTACAAAAAATAATTCTTACGAAGTAATAAACAGATGAATGTTTAGGAATGACTTTGTTTTTTTTTTCTTTTATTTTTTGTTTCTTAAAAAATCCCAATGGTATTATGACAAAAGGAAAGAAAAAAAGCTTCAATCCATAAGATTCATGTAGTGCTGCAGCACAATTACAGTGCAGGATGCAATTAATATACAGATGACAACCAATACAAGATGCCTTATAGGCTCAAGAGATTACAATTGTGAGATGTGACCATTGAAATCTATTCAAAAGAATCATTTCACTGTTAGAATGTTACATTCAGGAATTCAAGCCTAAACTTTGTTTGCTGGGTGTTAGAAGTACGAGCATGATAATTCGATATCAAATCAATACAGGTTTTTATCCTATGTATGTACCTGAGTGTATGGGTGGGTGTATGTATGTGTACAGACTATACTCTAATATTTTACATGCATTATTATGTAGGGTAAAGTTTATAGGCAGTTTTGCTTCTTTTGGGTCCTGGCCATTTTTTTATTGTTATTTTGTTTGTAAATGGAGGATTTGTATGATACTTATTTTATAATGTTCATGAACTATGTTGATATTGAATGGTCAAATAAATGAAATGAAATTAAATGAAAATCCTTACGTCTCTCATTAAATATTAGGTCTGTTATTCTACACCACTAGATGAGACAGTTCCGCTATTAATACCACACCCTAATCAAATTACCAACTTCAACCCAAGGTCTAACACTATATCCTACCCTAAACCTAACATAAAACACTAATGCAAACCTAACCCTAACCCTGATGAAATTAAGCCCGGAGCAATTGTCACAGGAGCAAATGTGTCACCCCCTTGTAACCACTGTCCTATCATAAAATGAGGTGCTAATCTAATAAATTTCTTGTCTTGAACACATCCATACATCAGGGCCCTGTCTTACAAAGAGTTATGAATGATCCAATCAATCGTAAATCTATGGAAATCCACCAGGGTCATAAATTTTTCTACAGGATATTTGCACACTGTCCTTTGTAAACAAAGAGAAGCACAATGAATTTTCAAGAAAACAATGAATGCATGAATATACATCACAGCTAGAAAATATTTTGAACAAACATGCATAATAGATGTTGACGTTGCTGGCCGTCCATTGTTGCAATTGATCGGATCAATCGTAACTCTTTGTAAGATGGGGCCCTGGAATACTATAATCCCTTTAATTTGTAATGAATAAAATTTTCTATATACTCATACTGGTAAAATTAAGTCAACAACAATAACAGTCGCACCACAACAATACAAAATAGTATTGCCTACATTATGGGGGGGGGGAGTTGACTTGAATAGATTTCATTCATTAGCCCAATTAGTTGGGTTAAGAGAGCTACAGTGTATCTAACTTTGATTTGACCAGAAGACATGGCAAATGGCGTACTATTTGTACATGGAAGTTATGGAATCATATAGCCCTTTTAATACTTTATTATAACCTGTAACACAAAAGATATGATCAATCACTCAAATTGATTACATAAGTTTATGGTAAACCATACATGTACAAAGAAGTTACAAATAATTGTTGATATATTAATAATACATCTTTGTGTTATAGGGCATGCATGTTCTTGGTTACCCCCTCCCAAAGATCATGGGGCTTTTGTTTTCACTTTCTCAGAAAGCAACCCGTGATGAGAGGAACAGATGGGTACCATTTCACATGGTTTACATGCCTAAAGGATTTCAGACTTAACATGTACCCCCAAACATTCAGAACATTTCAAAGCCCGACTTACATGAGATTTTTTAAGGAAGCATTGATCGCATTTAAGTAGATATGCAAAGATAGAAGATGTAAACACAGTGATGGATGGCGGTAGACATCATTGTCATTCAAGACATGATTTACAAAAAAAAGGGAAATTAAAAAGGACAGCAAAGGTAAAATTTTGATTAAACACTAAACATATTTTATATTCTTTGCTTTGGTTAAATCAAAATCAGTAAGGGAATCAAGGGCAAATGCAATTAAAATCAAGAATAAAAAGTTTGCACCATTAAATATAGATGTTATTTAGACTATTTCCATCTATAATAGATCCTTGTAATAGGATCTAAAATGAAATTCTAGATTTATTTCTTACAACCAGTTTGTGAGTCATTAATTTGAAGTAACGCAAGATATTCTTACTGAACTATTGATTCCATGCGAGTATTCTGCCATTTGATATTGCATGGCAGAATGAGAATTAGAATGTTATACCATGTCTTCAATAACAACATAAAGGGCTTTAGCAGACCAGTATCAATGTTATCATATGCAATTTCACTGGGTATATTAATATCACAGTGTGAATGGACTTTGTAGAACTTCTCCAGGCTTATCTCATATTAGGATTTGTGTTATCATGCAACTGTGATAGCTTTATTTCAGTGTGAATGAACTTTAAGGAATGTCTCCAGACTGCCATGAGTGAAATTAGAGGGCGTTAATTGAAGACAATTAGGTGAAATGTGGTAATAAGAGACTAAACAACTCAGAAAGCTACAAGTACAGAAAGCATGAAATAATCCAAACAACGAATTAGTTAATTTTACACACTAGTGAATTAGGATCTGAGAACCTTATCAAGTAGTTTTTTTTATTATTTTTATTCTCTTAATACAATGCATAGATAGATTATTTGTAAGAGGGCAGCCATAAACATACAATTCCACGTTATATCTAGTGTTCAAATACACAGTAACTATTTCATAAGATTGGTCATTACTAAAGTAAAACTTTCAAATTATCACAATTTCAAATTTAATACACTACAAATTCCCCATGCCCTTTACAAAACCATGTCTTTAGGCCAACTTATTGAATACTTGTGTACAGCAGTCAATGAAATAGCCTGATAACTAGCTTTATAAGTTTTACCTGATAACTAGGTGAATAATAATTTTTACCTGATAACTAGATCAAATAGTTTTGCCTGATATCTAGCTTATTAAATTTTACCCCAAACCAGTTTCATAAATTTTGCCTGATAACTAGCTTAATAAGTTGACCTGATAACTAGCTTATCAAGTTTTACCCCATAACTAGCTTCATAAATTTTACCCAATAACTAGCTTAACAAGTTTGACCAGGTAACTAGCTAAGTTTAACTGATAAATAGCCTAATAAATTTTACTCCATAACTAGCTCAACAAATTTTACCTGATAACTAGCTTAATAAGTTTTATCTAAATCTAGCTTAGTAAGTTTTGCCTGATAAATAGTTTATAAAGTTCTACCTGATCACTAACTAATAAGTCTTTAAAGAATATGGGCACAAGTGAACAGTATGGTAACTAGTGAGCTAGGAATATGATAATCCATGTCATGAATCCACATAAATCCTTCACTCTCTTACTAGCAGCTTTCTAACTTAGATATGGAAGAAGTATCTTCATGTGAGAAGTATGTATTAAACACACATCTTTTTAACTAAAACTAAATAAACTGCATGGCTGAATATTTTGATAGGATTTAAGTTGATATAGACTATCAATTTCAACTATACTATAACTAAAACTGAATATTTGTTTTTTGCATTTTTATCAAAAAATTATTAATTTTGTTTACATTGCACACCATAACTTATGACTTTAAAGTGATGAACTAACTCATGAAACCCATAATAACATGGTATACTTCAACACAGCATGATGGTTTGTATTGCTCATGGTCCCTAACATACTAATGTGTGTGTTTATTTTAGCAACATGATAAGTGCAGTTCATTTGTTTTCACTATTCATCAAATAAGATACAAATAACATCAATTATCAAGAATTCAATCGCAATCCTTCTTTAGATATAAATCTGAGCTTGCTGTAGAAAAAAAAGCATCAAATTAACACTCAAAATATTTCTTTGCAGTTTGCAATCATATAATAACACAATCATACAATGCATGAAAAGTGATCAGTGACACAGGAAGATGGATTTGCACATTAACACCATTTAAAACTGATAGACTTACCTAAAGAAATTGAGAAGGCTGTTCTTCTCATCATGGCCCAACAGATGTGTTATAAAACTCAAGATCAAAACATATGCATCAAAATGACAGAAACAGAAGAATGCCAATGGTGGAAATCACCAACAATCACACCAGAAAAAAATGGAAATGGTGTTCTGGATGGGTTAATCTGATGGGGCCTGTCATCAAAGCTCTGTAGGTCAAGTTCTGTTCTTTAAATGGACATTGACGGAATGACGATGGTGATGGATGTTTTGAATTATCAAGCTTAATTTGGTCCTGATAATGATGGAAACTGCAGATCACTTGAATACACACACACACACAAAGAGGATGAGATGGAATGTAGTTGCTATGACAGCTGGTGGAAGATTGTAGGCAGGGTTAGGTAGAGGAGAGTTGCTTGGATGCTGTCCGCTGTGCATGGGTTGGTTGGATGGGTGGAGGAGGAGAATGGTAATCATAGCAAACCTCAAAATAGCCAGACCTACTCAATAAGAACTAGCCCTATTACCCCGTGGGCCTGTGACATTCCATTCCATTTTAGTGGTATTTATTGGATGTGCGTGAGTGTGGGTGTGTATGTGTTGTCGACTTTCAAAAGTTCACGGAGGACCAAATTTTGAAAGATAATTGGTGCTTGGATATGAAGGATACCATAGCATAATGGATTTTACTTTGCATAAAAAGGGAGAAAAGGAATATTGGGATACTAAAAATAAAAGAGAACAAAGAAAGTGCACTTTGAAAGTAGCAAAATCATGTGAAGACTAAACATTTTCATTGATTGGGATCTATCTCTTAATTTGGAACTTATCTCATCTTTGCTGATAAAAAACCATTTCCATTTGCAGTACTTTACATTTAGATGACATGGAAAGCTTGCATCATCCATGATAACTTGTACAAACTGCTTTATCATAATATCCTCACATCAACCTTCCAACTAATAGATGTTAGCCAACCATATCCTATCTCTCAACAACAAATAATCTAACTGACCAAATGCAATTTCAACAATGAGATCATTCATCATAACAGATCAAAATGACATCAGCAATGTAAAAGAGAACAGTTGCTGGGATCATAGTCAGTTTAGAGTCATAAGGATGCTTGCGCTCTGTCGGAGTATGTGATTTAATGCCTTTATAGCACCAAACAGATCTTGTGATTGAATCAAAACTGTTTGGGGCGACAATCTCAGAGTGAGCCTAACAGGATATTTTCGGACGAGCTCAAAGCCCCTTTTTAACATTGACGTCATCTTCTGGGCGGAACAGCTGTGTTGTGTTTGTAATTGGGTGCGTGCCCCTACGACTAAAGCTGCACAGAGGGAGGGAGGCTCCCCACATAAATAAGAGCGAAGCAGTATAAACTTATCAAGTTGTGCAAGTGTGAAGGGGGGGGGGGCATAAAAAGAATCACCACAAACAGGTAATGGCGCCATTATAAGTATTATCTATGCACATGAATATTTGTTTTTAAAAGTAAGTTTGTATTAAAGAGTTTAATCAAAATTGTATGTTTACTAGACTTGAAGTATTTAAGATAGTACTCTTGAAGAGGATTTTCCATGGTTTCATCTTGTGCTAATTTAATATGAAAAGTTATTCAGCTCAAATTTGAGAAGATATCAAATCACTTTACAAAGTTAAATACAACAACAAGGAAACCCATGCAAGATACTACACATCCATATAAGTATGTCAAGCATCATGGTAATCTAAGGACTTACTGGACCTTGGTTCCCTTGGCCTTCAGTCACCTGGGCATGAACCCTCATGTATGATTGAAGTAAAATATTATCCAGATTGTGAGGACAAATGAATACCACAGACAAAGGATAGCAACTGGCCTACCATGTGGCCTATTCATTAATACATCCATTCTCAAGTCCTGTGAATGCAAGATCCTTAAATCATCAGGTCTAAAGCGGGACTTATATTTGGTTAATAAGGGAATAGATAATACTAAATAGGTTCATTATTGCGGATTGAAATAATCGTTAGAGGGTATTCATTTGTCTCGCAATCTACTATGGTCAACAAGGAAATTCGTGAATAGATATTGGGAATAGATACTTAATAGCCTTCTTGGAACTAAATCACATTGAGGAGACAGCAGATTAATACTTTTTTAACAGCACTTAGAGGAGTATTTAATTTCTGTACTAGAAAATTCTACATGCATACCATGCACTTTAACTTTCACTGATGAAGACTTCCTAATTTGTCATACTTTTTTATTGGTTTGGTCTATTTTTATAATCATCACATCTGTTCATCAACTTGAAAGTGGAAGTTTCTCAGCACTTCCACAATGAACATACAGTCCCATACCATGTGAACACAGCCTGATGAATTGAATGTATTCCTTCATCATGATTCGGCTTCCTCAAACAATGACAATTATTCAGCTGTCAAAAAGTAAAACCATAATGCTGCCCTCTACTGATAAGAAACACTAAATATACTGATGTCCAGCTTTGCTCAATTTCTTCATTGCAGTGAGTGTCTTTTTTTTTTATCACAATCAACAATTCACTTTTTAAAAAGATTTGAAAGTAAACTCTGGGATTATCTGGGAGCAGATTCAAATGCTTTTTAACTTATTTATTTTAATTCCACAGTGATTAAAGGTAAGGATTCTCATATGATATATAGGTCAAGTCCACCTCAGAAAAATGTTGATTTGAATCAATAGAGAAAAATCAGACAAGCACAATGCTGAAAATTTCATCAAAATCGGATGTAAAATAAGAAAGTTATGACATTTCAAACTTTCGCTTATTTTCAACAAAATAGTTATATGAACGAGCCAGTTACATCCAAATGAGAGAGTCGATGATGTCACTCACTCACTATTTCTTTTGTTTTTTATTGTTTGAATTATACAATATTTCAATTTTTACGAATTTGATGATTAGGACCTCCTTGCCTGAAGCACAAAATGTTAAAATAATGGAATCCCACATGTTCAGGGAGGAATGAAACTTCATTTCACATGACAATGACTAGAAAATAAAAATATTTCATATAATAAAATACAAAAGAAATAGTGAGTGAGTGATGTCATCAACTCTCTCATTTGGATGTAACTGGCTCGTTCATATAACTATTTTGTTGAAAATAAGCGAAACTTTAAAATGCCATAACTTTCTTATTTTACATCCGATTTTGATGAAATTTTCAGTGTTATGCTTGTTGAATTTTTCTCTTTTTATTCAAATCAAGTTTTTGTTGGGGTGGGCTTGTCCTTTAATAACTGTTATTCACCCACTTCAGCTGTAAACTGTTCTTTCAATAGGCCCTGTAGAACATAACATAATTATAATAACGATACATATGACTTATATAGCGTCTTTTCCATTTTGATTAACATGCTATCATTACCCTTCTCCATTCTCACATGTCAAGGTAAGACGGCAGAAGGTCCCATTTTTAAAGTCTTTGGTATGCCTCGGCCGGGGATCAAACCCACAACCTCTCTTTCATGACGCCGGCCCTCGACCAAAGAGCCACCTATTAATTATCATTACTTTTTAACCGTTCATGACTATGTCTACTTTTTAAACCTATTTAAATATGGTTATCCTCAGTTATCAGAGCAAGGGATTCTCCTGTATTTCCATTACATCTTATTCAATAATAGTTCATGACTATGTCTAGTTTTAAATCTAAATAAATTAAATATTAATGTGAATGTTAAATACAAAAGACAAAATAACATATTTCACAACTGTTTACCTTCCACAAAAAAAGAATGACCTATATCATTGTAATCAATGATATAGGTCATGACCAGTAAGTAGAGAAAACCAAACTATAAATAACTTGGAAAGAACTTTGTTTTGGTCTTTTATTTTCAATTGGATATTGACCTGTCTATCATGATCATGTTCAAAACCCTGCTGAGAGGTGACCTCAAACCCTTCTTTGAAAAAACAAAACTTGGATACCCCAAACCTTCTTTAAAGTTATTTTGATCCTCTTAACAAAACCAAATTACTGCAGATAAACTTTCGATCTTAAGGCTCAAACTGTCAGAAGTTTAAAGCTTTACTGGACAAAAACTAGGCCTTTCCCATAGCTGATGATTATATTTCTTATCCTATTTTCACTTGTAAAAGTGAGTTTTGTAAAAAAAAAAAAAATTTGTTCACACAGTTAAAGAGTTATGATTAAATGCATATATGCATGGCCGTACGCAGATATTTTTTTTTTGCGGGGGGGGGGGGGCAGGACACGCAAGTTAGAAAACCCCCCCCCCACGTACCACCATACATGTATATATTTTTTAAAACTATGTTTATGTTGACTATTAAAATGACTGCCAAACAATGTTCAATGTTAAGACTGTACAAACATAAGATATTAAAGCCCATTTTCAGTTTTGATTATTCATCTTTAAAGTTTTAATTCATTGTCAATTAAAATTTAGTATTACCAGATGAACAATCCATGAAAGATTCAATCTAAGATCTGATTTATTTGTGCAAAATTTGCAATAAATCAATGTTCTAGGGCCAAAGAAAATAGGCATTCCCTTTCCTCTTTTTTTCATTAAACTTTTGTAAGATTGGAATGTGAGAACTTTATTTTCATATAACTGATATAAATTACCGAAGTGATGATGTCAGTTGCCATGGTGTCATGGCAGCCCGTTTTTTAACAAATGAACCCGCCTAATGAAAGCATGTGTTTCTCATAGGAGAAAATGGCTATCGGAATTTGATCGCTTGCAACCTGTTTTTCAGACGAGCCAAAGTGTACAGACGGCTGTCAGCTGCGACTCTGTTGAGAACCAGCCTGCCATGACACCATGGTAACTGACATGACGTAGCGACGTCACACTTTGGTACTCTGTTATCAAGCCTTTACCAATAACTTTTTAATAGACAGGCTTTGAAAGGTTGAAGTCAAATCACTATGGTGTCCTTGGTCTATGATAACTACTGAGCAAAATGCAATGCTGCCCTCTCTTGTCTGACATTCACTGAACATTGAGCAACAGCAGAGAGCAAACTAAAACATCCATACCCGGAGGGTAAACTGGAAAATTTCTTTGTTGGAAGTATTTTCTCGTTCATTAAGAAGGCTGAAATATCCTGTAATTTCATCTACAATACTCGTCAGTCAGTTATCAAATGATCTAAGCTCCTGAACGTCTTATAGCTGGGACAAAGACAACCACCCCACCCCTCCTCTCTATCATTCTCTCAGTTGTCCTCTTTGAGCAAACCCAATAGGAATATAGCTATAAAACACTCTAACATAGAAATAAATATTAATAAAAGGGCATGAAGGTACGTACCTGGATTTTCTAATTTATCAAGGGCATCCAACATAGCATCACCAAATGTGACAGCATCATCCGGGCTCTGGAAGTTGAGACCATAGACTCGCCTGTTATCTCTCCATTGATGGAATGTAGGTGTTGCCTTGTTGTATTTAAGACCTATTGCAATTAGGGAATTTATGACAACCTGCATGTAGAAATGAGTGCAGAGGTGGAGAAAGCAAGAGAAAGGAGAAGGGACATTAAAAGAAGAAAGGATATAAAGATAATTAAAAAAAATAATGTTTACTCAAATTGGGTTGACATCTTACTCCACTGAAATAAAACAAGAAATTTCCAAACATAAGCCTACATTTCCCCATTTCATTTTCCTTCCCTGTGATCGACAAAATATTGAAAACAACTTATCAAATTAGCAAGTAAACCTAACAGGTTTGATTTAAAACTTCAACATTCCCTTTGCCTCATAACATGACATTTTTACTCTTAGGATGGGACCTCATATTATTAGGTCAGGTTTGATTTTATCAACAATCATAAAAACCATTCATGTACATGTACAGCAGAGGAATTTTCAAACCAACCAGTGAATGTGTGAACAAGAGATAAAACATTTTTCATATTACAACTACACATAAATAAAGGTAGTGTAGTCTATTTTCTTTGAAATATATATTTCTAATATTAAGAATCTTGTTAATATTGACAAACTTCCTTTTTAACCCATCTTCCAATCACCACATTGAGAAATATAAATATGCCTAAATACTTATCAAGTGATTTTCATTTTATATGGATGTTAATGAGGAAACAATTTTAAGGCTTCAAATCATATTCAAGGATTCAAGACAATCAATTACAACCTGCTATATAAAAATATTGAAATACAATTTCTGTGAAAATCAGATCATTTATTATAAAAGGTAATTTACCACACAGATTATCAACAAAACGATTTCTTTCAAGAAAATCAGAATTTTTACCAAAATATATGAGGCAATAAGGAAGTTAATTTTTCATTACGATCATACACACAATGGCAATCAACAGGATCTGACTGTATGCAGATTATCCAATACGTTTCATCAGAACTGGTATGAAAATAGAAATCAAAAGAGTACCCTTACAGAACTTTTACTTTTATTCCTAGTAAAAGGATGCTTGTGCAATAGCATAAAAAGTAAACTTTTAGTTTCCCTTTTCAAGTATTATAGCCTCTTACTTACCACTTTGCATGAAATGATATTGTTTGAGATTGTATGTTTTCTTTCTTTTTTAAAGTTTGCAATGGATTTTATTTCGGGAAAAAGGAAATCAATGTGGTAAAAGGAATTGCCAAAGAATTGAACAATTTTAAAACTGTTTTTGTTAAAACTTTTAAGGAACTAATCAGTCCACTTTGCCACTTTGAATGAAATGACCCACATATTTTTTTTCTCTATTGATTCAAATAAACATTTTTCTGAGGTGGACTTGACCTTTAAATTGTTGGTGAATGAAGCAGCAAGCAAGAGGCCTCATCTGGCGCAGTTGATACAATTTAATGTATATAATTATATTCTTTTTTGTTACTTAAGATTTATATTTGTTTTTTATTGCTGACAATTGTAAGCGCTGTGATACTTTTTGTGCATAGCACAGATAAATAACCATATTATTAAAGGTCAAGTCCACCTCAGAAAATTTTTGATTTGAATCAATAAAGAAAAATCAGACAAGCACAATGCTGAAGATTTCATCAAAATCGGATGTAAAATAAGAAAGTTATGACATTTCAAAGTTTCGCTTATTTTTAACAAAATAGTTATATGAACGAGCCAGTTACATCCAAATGAGAGAGTTGATGATGTCACTCACTCACTATTTCTTTTGTTTTTTATTGTTTGAATTATACAATATTTCAATTTTTACGAATTTGACGATTGGGACCTCCTTGTCTGAAGCACAAAATGTTAAAATAATGGAATTCCACGTGTTCAGGGAGGAATGAAACTTCATTTCACATGGCAATGACGAGAAAATCAAAATATTTCATATTTCAAATAAAAAACGAAGAAATAGTGAGTGAATGACATCATCGACTCTCTCATTTGGATGTAGCTGGCTCGTTCATATAACTGTTTTTGTGAAATGAAGCGAAACTTTGAAATGTCATAACTTTCTTATTTTACATCCGATTTTGATGAAATTTTCAGTGTTATGCTTGTTGAATTTTTCACTTTTTATTCAAATCAAGTTTTTGTTGGGGTGGACTTGTCCTTTAAATAAAAAAACAACAACAACATAGATTCAATACTATTTTCATGAAAATAATCACAAATACAAACTAAACAAAGATTAGTGCAGTGTGATGTGTATTATCTGTATCCCATTTCAAAATGAGGCATTACAAATTAAGACATCAATATTCTTATCTTAGATGATCATGACAACACCTTCCTGAACAAACATTTGGGAGTTGAATAATCAGAGACAAGACTGGCAATGCCATACTTCAAATGCCAATGTAGTTTTAACCTGAACTCAAATAATCAGGACTAATTTGAGAGGCAGGTTATAAAATATTTTATAATAGTTACCGTTTATCAAAAATAGACATAAGCAACACAATGAAAATTGCCAACAAAGAAAAGCATCTATGGGCATGTGCACTGCATGTGTATAATATTATTATGAGAAAAATCACTCAACGCGAGAGGATATGCCATGGTTATTTTGCATATTTCTTTTAATAATATATACCAGAACAAAGGTCCATATCTTATTTTAAGATATGAACACTTTCATTGTCATATTTTGATGGATTCTGAACCCAATTCATTTTAATATCATTAACAAAACTGGAATTTTGTTGGATTCAAAGGTCAACAACTCATATCACCATGAACTCTTCTTATACATGTAGTAATGGTATGATAACTAGAATGCAAATATCTAAAAAGTTCCATAACCAAGGAGGCAAGGACACTGGAATTCAATGAAATTATGAAAAGTCTGTGACATCATTGTCATATAAATTCTATAAATTTTTCACTTTAGACAACTTTATATATACAAATGGGAGTTTAGACTCTGGGTACATCATTTACACTCTGTCCAACAAGAGGGTCATGATTATACAAGTTTTCACTCGCCTTGTCAAATCTGGTTAGGAGAGCTACACAATACTCATGCTGCTATTCCATTACTTAAAAAAACCCCACTAAATTGCATATTCTGACAAATCAAGGGTGAGCTCCTACAAACCTTGAAGAGTTATGATTTTGTGATTTGACAGACATAATGAGATAAACTTCATAGATGAGAAACTTACATTAATTAAGCTTGTAATACATTGTTTGACGTTTAATTAAGTACTTCTGAAACTGATATCCAGAATCAATACTCAATCAAGTTTTCAATCCTCATTTAAACTTCAGTCATTAATATACTGACAGAAATAAAACATACTTGTTAATTTTGAAGTATAGACATATTGTTTGGTTTGTTTTACTACTTTCAAATACCAATAAAGACAATAATCACCAAAATATCTTATCAAAATTAAACATTCAAAGTTTCTGTAACCATTCCAAAGTATACAGTTATTATATGCATTGATTTGTAGGTTCTACACTGTTAAAAAAACCTGATTTTACAGAAAAACAAGATTTTACAGAAAGCAATAACAGAATCATTCTGTAGAATTCATAAAACAGGAATTTTTCTACAATTTAACAGAACAGGTCTGTTTAAAAGGGGAAAATGGTGTTTTATTTAAGGAAATTTGTAAGGTTCCATACACCAAATACCAATTTCCTGTAATTTTACATGATATAACTTAAGATTGCACAATCTGGTAAGATTACAGGTGTTCTCCAGACTGTGCTGCAGGAACTTCTTTTATTTTAAGGATAAAATTTCTAACAGTGTAGATGATTATAATAATAATGATAATATGCAATTATTCATATGTTTATATGTACTTGCAATGATTACCCCAGCTTGTGCATGGCGACCATCCAGCTGGTTGACCATTTTGTGGAGAGTGACAACTGTAGATTAACGTCTTAAAAGATATAGTACATGAAAGTAGTTGCAATAAACACTGATTTTACAAATAGGTATGTAAAACCAATGATTAATCATCACCATATCATGATCTTGGATCTAGACCTGTATACAGTACTGCAGTTACATAAAGTAAATTTTTTGATATCATGAAATCTGACATGAAAAAAAAATGATCAAACTGTGGATCGCCAACACAGATAAGCACGTGTTGGACAGTGCATTATAGTTGCTTCGCATTTTACTTAAATCCCATGCTTATTTTGATAATTTCTCAGTAATTACACATTATCTACCAGAATCCTTAGATACATGTACATATTTTTTTATGAAAATGGACACTTGGGTAATCATTTCATTGGATTATACTGTACACAAACTCATTTTGGATTGTTACAACTGGCATTTATCTTTAATTTGAGGGATTCAAACCCAAGACCTAAGTACTGATCAACAGCATCCTTCAAAACTTGTTCATAACATATCTTAATAAAATAATACAATGTTCATGAAGAGTAAATGCTATTCATTTTACAGAGAAAACTGAAACCTAAACATGTTTCTCTAATCAGTTTCCAAATTCCACATAAAGACAACTAAAATCACACTTTCTGGAGACACAGGGCTGTATGTAAACTTCCGTGAAGACAGCACCCAACAAGGAAATCTTACATTTATCGGTAGACACCTTCTTCACTGGTGCCACTCTAATTTCTGTAAATAAGATCAGAATTGTGTGCATCTTGGTTAAATTATGAAAAGCTATTTATATGCCAACAGTTAGAGAAATTCAAGTTATTGGTAATGATTGCAAAATAAATCCTTTCAAACTGAATCAGACAAAATTTCCACTCCAGAACTAAATAAAGTTTTTGACATTTTGATTCGAGAAGAAAATGACTAGTTCTTATTTCCAAAATATAATAAATATGTTGGCATCCGCTACATTTTCTTTTCATTTCTCAAGTGACTTCTAGTAAATAATAGTTATTGCTTATATTGTGTTTTAGATTCTTTTGCTTTTGTTATTGTATATTATCCTTGTTGCATTTGCATATTTTTAAAGGATGTCAAATAAATGAACTGAATTTGAAGTTTTTGTCTACTTGGTCAGCAATGCTCTATATTCAGCTAGCTTTCATTATTTGTCATGTCTGAGCTTGTAACTTATTAAATGTGTTGTAATTGAGTACAATGACATGAATTTGCACCTTGCACCTGTCCATAAATAGCCCATATAAAATTGCTTTCCTTGTCTCCATGCCAGTCTTTATACTTGGGATACTATATTATGTAGCTTCATAGTTTGGGTCTACCATCATGTATTGAGTGAATTTCTTCATGAAAATGTATGATGCAAGGTAACTTCATTTACAAAGCTCTTGGTAAGACTATCATCCAAGCAGAGAAAGAGGGATTAAACTATTGATGGACTGAAAATATTAGTTTGTATCAAAGTGGTAATTAAAACTTAGGTTACATGACAACAATACAGTCTTTTCTAATTATTTATTGCCAAGATTTAAATCTGGTTTGCAAAACCGACAATTTTTTTAATCGATACTAAACCATGGAATGATGTAATAAATTTCTGATGTGTCAGTGTCAGTTCAACTTGCCGGTGTTATAATTTCATTAGACTAATGAATTTGGGGAGAGGGGGAGGAGGAAACAGGAGAAATTAGATTATGCAACATTTAAACTAGATTAGTGTGTAGAATACAGCTCAGATCTCATCTGTGACACAACCACATTGAATATTAAGAATCTTAATGAACGGCTCAAACATTTCCTGGTTCCTAACCTAGAATGCAACATTTTGTGTATGTAGATTGTAGTCTTAGAATATGATTTTTATCAACTTTATTTTCTTCGACATTTATAGAACAGATAGGTTGCCAAAGAACAAAAGGATCATAGATTCCCTCCAAACATTCTCATTTTCGATAAAGATTGAATGACCATCATACTTTGCACACAAAACTTCACAATATTTTCTCTATTCTTTGATAAAAATGTGATGGATTAAAAACACAAAAGTCTGTTGAGTAAGTTTCAGTCTAAAAAATTAAATATAAACAAATACACAATATTTCATCATCTTAATATCCACTTGCTTTAAGAAGCCTATAACACTTTCATCTGAATAATTTGTGCTAGCTTCCATGATATAATATGAAAATCTCTTCTAGTCTTCCCTCTCCTGGAATTAATAAATAAGAGTTAAGTGAAATATTTGAGTGAAAAGATCCAGTAATTCCGTAATACACAAACTGATGAGCTTTGATTACAGGTGTTTTCAATTAACTTCCAATAATAGTAAATGTCTCATTCTGTTATCTATCATAACCACATAGATAGGTAAGTGGTCAAAATGTATACAAGAGGAAGGAAGCGGATAATATTGAGTTATGACATTGTCAAAAACAATTAGTGAAAATGTTTAAAGAAAGACAGAGCTGAGGCATATGGTGTGTTTAATGATGAATATGTTTTTCATCTCCGTTTCTGTTGTCAAATAAGAATAATTCTCATATGCAGCCATTCAAATTCTGAATTTCACCGAAAAGTGATTTATAACAAAAATACATGTACAGTTCAATTTAAAAAATATTCGGGGGTATAGTATGCAAATTATCTCCGCACAATTTTACATTTTGACCCTTGTAAAGAACATACTGCATTTATAAATATAAATATATATATATATATATATATACGTATATATATATATATATATATATATACATATATACTTCTCTCTTAAAATGGTTCACCTTTCAGATTCTAAAACTACTTACAACAACCAAATTTGGCCCTACAAATTAAATAATTTACTTTGCAGCACTCATTACAGATTTCATGTCCATCAACCACAACTACAGTGTTTCAAGAGGGGCTCCCTTGTTTTAACAAATCTGTGATTCTGAATTACTGATGAATAAAAGAGAAATTCCAGTAGTTGCAGTAAACACTGATTTCATGAGAAAGTCTGTAAAACAAGGCTTAATTGTCAGTATATCATTGAGGATCTACATCTGGTACAGTTACATTAACTGAACTTTGTGAAATCTTGAAGTCTACACAGAAAAAGTTCACACCGAAGATCCCCAATTCAATTCAATTCAATTCAAATCAACACAGATAAGCGCACGTGGAACAAATAATTATTGCTTAGAGCGTCGGGCCCGACGCTCTACCCGAATCTTGTGCTTATTTGCTGATTTCTCAGCAATTACACAATTTCTTCCAGAATCCTTTGGCACATGCATTTTATTTATACAAACATAAACTTTGGTGGTCATTTCATTGGATTCTGTACGAACTCATTTTGATATTGTTACCAAAACTAGCATTTACCTTTAAAGGAGACAATTTTGCGACAACGAAAAAGGGCATCATGGCCCAGGTGGATCAAAGCATTAAAAAAAATATATATCATAGTTTGAACTATAGAACTACATGCAATGCCAATGGGCTCCATAGAGAAAATCCTAATAAAGAGACTGCAGTCTGTATTACACAGACTGTCAAAGAACAAAGCAGATCATGTTACATTTTTAGACTCTCTGATCTTTATGTCCTGGTCTGTTCCTTAGTGACAAGACAAAGGATATGAATTAAATGACACTTTCCTAATAATTGAATAGAAGTGGGGCATATATCATTCAGTTGTAGTTAAGAATCTGAAGTTTGGTCTATATTTCAGCTTTAGAGAAAACTGCAAAAAGAGGAAAAGGATAAAAAATAGAGTAACGCAGTTTCAGTAATTACGGTAATGATAGTTTTTGTTTTTAGATAATCATTTTGCCCAATGTTACTTTCATATATCACAGGAAATGATAAAGAAGAGTGGAAAGCTGAAGGAAAATATAAGATGAAAGGAACAATATAGGAATAAATAAGAAGGTAGATACTACAATTACACAATTATAAATTCAGATTCATTTAGTATGTAATAAATGGCATTGTCATAAAAATAAGCAATTGTGAAACTACGGAACTGAAATGCACCCTAAAATTGGAATGAATTTATAAAAAGTCATTCTAGCACTGCTCTCTTACCAAATGGGAATCAAGTGTAGGATGGGATACAGCACTATTTTATTTGTGACTCTCAATCATTCTAATAGCTTGAATGTTTGGTCCACATACATGGTACTGATTACAATGTAATCTGATATCAGAAGCAATCAGTAAGCAATACGTTATCCATACCATGGGGGTATCATCATCATCTTCATCATGATTCATACAGAACAAGGTCTATTCAGACTCAAGGAAGTACACACCAAACTTGTGCTTTAGAGTTTGGTTTTAAAATGTTGGAAATGAGTATCACTATCATAGAAAGAAATTAAATTGCATGAGGTATTAGGACACATAAGCCACCCAATAATTAGTGCATGCTCATATAAAAGTCACCCCTCCCTATTAAAAATGGAAGTTTTTCATACAGTAGGCCTGTAGGTATGGTATTGACAAGAAAGCTATTTATGACATACTTTCCTATAATGCATTAAACATACCACAGACCTTCATGTTCTTTTCAATATTTAAAGTTCAGACCAGAAAAAAATATACCGTACTTGTAGCTCTTACATGTAGCTAAACATTTTAGAACAAAGAATTTTGGAAGTCTGAAAGGGGCCTAGGATGGAATACATCACACCAAGTGCCTACCAGAGACCAATCAACACATACATGCATATATTTTCTTCTCCATCAGCTATTCATGCTATGATATTCTATTTAATATTTTCATCCCAAGTGAGAGTGCTTGAATACATGTGTGAGTTTATTTGGAAAATGAAGTACTTGTGAACTGAAATGTTTAATAGTGTATTTCACGAGAGGGAATTGTTACTTGGAATTATCAAAAGGAGAGAATGTATATGTATGCTTTCAGTTAAAACACGTATGTACCATGTGGGCATACATGGTCAACTAATTTATCACAAGGCATTTACCAGCAAAAGTTACCCTCATAGGTGCTTTGAAAATTGTATCAATTGTATCAAAAGTTCAAAATACCCTTTTTCCAAGCCAAGAAAAATGATCTTCACATACATTCATCCGGAAAATTAAAATTTCATGAAAATACTCTGGCATCCAATACAAACATACTCCCTGCCAAACAGCTATTTTTATGTGATGACAAATGAACGTGAATGACTCCTAATATTTGGAGTGTATGTAAGCAGGTTTGTGATGACCTTCAAAGTGTGTTATCTTCTTCTTTTGGAGGAAAGGTTTCAATTCATGAACTTAAAACATGAATTGATTTTTTTTTAAGACAGTGAGTCAGTGACACATTGAAACAGTCTTTCACCATTAGATCAAAACATGGTTTTCTAATGCAGAGGATGAGACAGGATTCGGTAATAAACTGGGTTAATAAAAAACGACCCATGAAAATGTGTATATCAATCTATATTTACACAAAAGTTCTTAAAGAGCAAATACTTAGTCACTATATATAAGAAGCTGAAACCTGCCATAGAAATATCAAAGTAATAAATGTATATATGAATTTGCATTATGTTCTACAAATGCAGCAACAATATATGGTAAATAATCAAAACAAACTTTAAGCACTATCACAACTATGGAATATAAAAAATGAATATTCACAGAAATTATGCAACAAGAATGCACAAGGCAAGACCATTAAGAGGTCCAAAGTAGAAGTACTGAATGACAATTCCTGCTTGTGTCTATATGTAGATCACACTTCTTTATAACATTCCGATTAATTGTAACAATTTTCCTGGCATAGCAATTTATATCCCATGAGAGTCAAACAAAGGAATCACAAAAAACCTAGTGAAGAGCTGTAGGTTTCCATCCATTTGAGCACTTAATAATTGTCAGTGCTATTTTCCTATGCAAATTTAAATAAAAACTTATATTCATAATCTGGAAAAAAAAATTCTACACACAAACCTATGGAATTACTACCTTCTGACACAATGTGACGTCATGTAAGTCAGGCAGTTAAGAAACTCAATAGAGCCTATTGTTGAATTATGTTAAATACCCAGCTGTCAAGCACTTAATATGCATAAAACTAACATTGTTGTACTATGCAGCTTTTTAGCTCTGGTTTGAGTGTTTAAGTTCACAGTATCAGCGTTAAAGATTATTTCCTTATTGACTGATTTAATTTATACTCTATACTCTTCATGACCATCACTTGTTAAATATCTTTAATTTCATGTTAATTATATGTATGCTCATGCATAAAAATGTGGAATCTGGGGATTTATTTTTTCAACATACAATTAACATGCATTTTCAGCGGGTGGAATTAACAGATACATTTTTCTTTTCACTTTTAGTGGACATTTTTAATCATTAAAAATGTATTTCAAAGAAACCACTTGCATCTGCAAAACTTATCTCTGATGTTACCCAATAACCTAACAATTAAACTTCAGGAAGTATATCAATGTGATATCGGTTTGTTAATGTTTCCTTTTGAAGTTAATTGGCAACCAATGATTAAATAGCATGATAAAAAGCAATGCTCTCTCTTTCATTTTCACAACGACAAGCATTAAAACGATGATAATTGTGGATGACAGCCTCAATACCAATGTACAACACAGTGTGTTAGAAAGGATAATAATGTGTTTAAGAAATAATAAAAGAAACCGTTAAAGCCTGGCTACGGTAAGGGGTCAGTAATGTGTATTATGCTAGTGTATTAAAAAAATAATCATACAAAATGTAGTGGCCATTGCATCTTTTTTTTAATCATCTGTTAATAGTATTCTAATTTGGAATGGTTTTCTACATTCAGCATCCTCTCTAGGCAATGTTTCTATTTTCTTTGAAAGTGCTCTTTGAGAATTTCTTTTATAAATTTAAAGAAGTGTATTACATTCCTCCGTAAATGTAGGCTGATAAAGGAAACCTAGACTAGAGTCACATAAAGTTAAATGGTCTTGTTTCAAGCTTTTGAACTGTTCGAATGTACAGTTATTTAAAAAATATTTTGATGAATAAAGACCTAGACTCGAGTCACATAAGTGTTATTAATGGCCTTGTTTCAAGCTTTTAAACTGTTTCGAAAGTAGTTATTAAAAAATATTTTTGATGAAGAATCCTTGTAAAATTGACAACTGAAGATCAAACAACTGCTAACATGTAAATTTTCTTTTTCCTGAATAACCAGTGTGAGTTTATAAACAATACGTGCATATTTTGGGAAGCAAGGTAAAGAGAAAGTGAGTAAATTATTAAGGTCTTTAGGGACACAAAATGAATATAAAAA
Organism: Lytechinus variegatus; assembly: GCF_018143015.1. Taxonomy (NCBI): domain Eukaryota; kingdom Metazoa; phylum Echinodermata; class Echinoidea; order Temnopleuroida; family Toxopneustidae; genus Lytechinus; species Lytechinus variegatus. The sequence continues at coordinate 28,799,244 of NC_054746.1, forward strand.
AATAAATCTCTTTGATTCTGTAAAAAGTAGGGTATTCCCTAAATTCAAGTGGCTGTAATGATAATAATAAAACAACCTCCTACGGGTTCCTGGTCTTAAATGTAATCAGGAAATTGTTTTGAAAACAAATCCACTGTCACAATTATATTTTCTTCTTTTTCCCTACATACTTAGAAAGTGAAACAAACAGCTACCACAAATGATCTGTACATAAATGTCAACTCCAAACTTCATTCAGAAAATTTCCTAAATGATTTCATTCGAGTTTCATTTTCTTTTCATCTATGATCTTGTCAGAATATCCAAGTTCAAAGACCAGCGATGCATGAGATTTTGGGCAAGGTACCATGACCTGGCGTGAGATCATCAGGATTGTGTAATAATGATAGGCTGTGAAACAGGTGTAAGAAAGAGATTTATGGGATGAGCAATAGTCCCCAAAGTGGGAGTCTCATGCCAAAGGTGTGAGACTTGGCATGTCTGACACCGGGGGGGGGCACTCGACCAAAATAGTGGTGGGGGTGTGCCGCGGGCGAGACAAAAAACGGGGGCCTTGGAGCGGGCTAATTGTAAAAATGAGGGTCCTCGGAATGGGCTTCGGAACTGCAAATGTTTGTGAAAACGGGGGCCTTGGAACGGATCACCAGTGTGTGAGTGCGTATGCATCCCTATGGAATGGGTATATGATGCAGCTAGAGGTGATGATCGGACAGCCGCTTTTCACCAAAATTGCAGCTCATTGTAGTGGATCAATGCGACCGGAATGGCGTAACGAAAAATATGCGAAGCTTTGGAGCGGATTTTCTTCTCGATAAGAAGAAAATGCTATGCCTTGGAGCGGCTTTCTTTGTTCTTTTTCTCAATAAGACAGAAATGCTATGCCTTGGAACGGAAATTTGAGTGTAAAAATGGGGGTCCCCTCCGCGGCACATACCCACTATGCATTACATACTGAGTGCCCCCTCCGGGGTCTGACATTAGTCTAGAGGCACTCCCCTCGGATATGCCTCCTCTGAAATGTCCCATTAAAAGTGAAATAGACCAATTATAAATCTTGAAAATCACACGTACCTGAGGTACGATTGAGGCCTACTTTGAGTAGGAAAGAAATTACATTTTAACAAGTCAAACCTACCTCGGATCACCTTTTAGTGAGCCTATCTCGGACCACCTGCAGACATGGTCTCGGGTTGGACTCAGACCTACATTGGATCACTTTTCTTCAGATATATAAATGCAAGCCTACCTCAAACCAGGCAAAAAAAAAATCAATATTTGATTTTCACAAATTACTACCTGAATATGCAATATTGGTGAAGCTTTAACATTGCTACATATCGGGATATCTGAGGCTCTATCAAGCATTTTGAGGGAAAAGTTGCCCCCAGCCTCGTGTCATATTTTCCCTGCCTTGAACCCATCTCAGAGAGAGAGAGAGAAGGGATTATCAAGTGTAGCTACTATAACATCAAAGTCCAAAACATTGACATAGATAGTTTGTACTTTTTTAGACCATTTACAAATCCTAAAGTTTATCAAAATCTCAAATAGAGTCTGTGCCTTCAGACTCACTGAAAATGATCAGAAAATTTGGGATCAACTTCATGACTGGCCATGGAGAAAAACAGTCTACATTTTCCTACCCTGGGATCCACAACTTTCTGGATATAGACAGGGGAGTCGAGTGGACCTTGCTTCGGTGTGGGCCGTAGTCTTGACATCCCTTGTTGAATGGGTTGGAGTCACATACCTCATACATGTAGATACCTCAAAAGTAGTAACAGGGCTCATAGAGGTTTGATATAATGCTAATCTTCGAGGGTAAGAGTATGAATGGTTCTAAAAAACAGTCTTATTCCAAAAACTATGTCTAACCAAAATTAAGTTAATTTGAATAAACGTGGAAAATGGCCTGTTAGTATGATTAATTTCGCTTAAAAAATAACCCAACGTGCATTCCCTACAAACTTTGTGATAGGAATACTTACTGTATTATCTGATACCATTCTCCCTACAACTCTGTAGGAATCGTTCTGTGGGTTGAAGTAGATTTGAACTCTTGAAATTCCTGGACTACCTCCTGCATTCTGCCATTTCTTGGCTTCATTGTCATAGATCATCACCGCTGCATGTGAGTTACACACTGATCTCTCCCCCATGCTGTAAAAGAACAATGAAGAAAATGATACTAGGTTTAAAAATGAAACAAATCTAACTAAATGAATTCTGATTGTTCAATTGACTTTGGTAGGTATTTTTTAAATGTTTCTTATAAATGTACATAAAGTGTATAAAACTAATACACAATGCCGACCCATTGAACTGGAAAATAAGGATGATTTTGCTCAAAAATATATAGGAAAGAAAGACTATTTCCCATAGGATTTTGCAGTAAAAGTTATCAAGAAAAATAGGAAAATCAAATTGACTTAGAATGGTAAACAAATCATATTCTTTCCTCCAAATTCAGAAAGGTTGAGAGATTAGGATCTTGTTTCATAAAGATTTGTTTACAGTAACAAAAGAACAATAACAAATTTGCTATCAACCAACCAGATTGAAAGAATTTGGTAGAGCTCTATTAAAGGAGAATGAAACCATTGGAACAAGATAGCTTGTGTGAAAACAGAAAAATCAAAGAAACAGATCAACGAAAGTTTGAGAAAAATCGGACAAATAATGAGAAAGTTATGAGCATTTGAATATTGCGATCACTAATGCTATGGAGATAGCAAATTGGCAATGCGACAAAGATGTGTGATGTCACTTGTGAACAACTCTCCCCATTACTTAAGTATATATTTCACTAGAATTGCCTCTTTTATCACATCTATCCATAAATCATGTGTTCTGTCTACATGAGGGCATGTAATACATATTTTTTAAGAATACATCATGGATAAAGAGTTTGTTTCATCATAAGAAAAAGCAAAAAGAGACATTTTGAGGGTATTTTACAGTCCACCAAAGGGAAAGTTGTTCATCAGTGACATCACACATCCTTGTCGCATTGCCAATGTGAGGATCTCCATAGCATTAGTGATTGCAATATTCAAATGCTCATAACTTTCTCACTATTTGTCCGATTTTTCTCAAACTTTCTTTATTCTTATTCTTTGATTTTTCTGTTTCTACACAAGCCTATTTGTTCCAAAGGTTTCATTCCCCTTTAATGTTACATGTATTATTATTACAAGTTTTATGAAACAGGTCCCTGCATGAAGAAATGTGGATATTTTGAAATTGCACTATAAAGTCTTGAAGGACTAATAATGCATACATATACATGAGTGCAAAATATGCACTGACTAAAAACAATATATTTACCAATCAGAATGACTAGTTTTTCTGCGCCTAGTGGATTTTCTGATACTTGCAAAAGACATTGTGAAGAAGCAACAAGTGTTCTCATAATGATGCACATAAAGACTGCATGTAGAGAGAGAGTACCCTTGTTAGAGTCACATTGCCACTTCTCGATTCCACAATAAATATATCCACAGAAAACGCATCATTTTCACAATTACAGTATTATATCTTCAAGTTCCAAGTTATTTCCATTATATGATGTATGGTAGTCGCTCTGAAATAGCCATGAAAAAATGTCCATGCAAATTCATGCACATAACTGAAGATCAATTTCTTGAGAAGTCAAATATTACAAGGAAATGTGAACATGAATGGTTTTTACCTACACATTACAAGCTGTATAGGCCTAAGTGCTATAAGAGGCTTGGTCAAACATAATATCTAGATCCCATTTCAGGAAGGTTTATACATGTAGACCTACTTATACCAAACATTTCTACATGAAAATTTTATCCTTAGTTACAGCACTGTAACCAAATACCAAATGATGAAAAAAAGCAAGGAAAAAATATATACATCCTGGAAACAAAAACATCACGTATAGATCTCAGGTACTTTATCAAGTACTTAAGCTAAGCAAGCTTACACACGTCATCAAGGCATGCAGTAGAAAATGATTCACATTTCATTGAAGTTATTTTTTCAAACAACTTTGACTAAATTCATTGTAACGCACATTAATAATAACATTAATTTTTTTAAAATCCCAATTATATCATGATTAGTCTTGAGATTAAGCGACTTAAGCCCAGTACAAATAGTTTTGAGAAAATTCAAATCAGGATAATTTGCTGGAGCAAAAGAATCAGGATTATATTCTGAGAACCTGGGTTGATTAAGATGGTTCTTTTGACCTTAAGAAGTTTAACACAATAAGACAGAGAATAAATGTATGTTTACTTCCTTAAAAGATGGTTGTTGAGAACTCATTCATTTCTAAAACTTGCTGGCATCCATTCCTCTCACTTCTTTCTCAGATCTGTATCTAAAGGAAGCGCCTGTTATATAAGCATCCATTCAATTTTTATAACATGAATGAGACATTGCAAGGCAGACAGCTTTATTAATGCTGGTATATAAACACAACCGCAAGTGAGGAAAGTGATTTTAAAAGAGCCATTTTTGACACTGTTCACTACAATATACATGTATGAATGGGTCTTTGTCTACACAATTAATGGCACTTTCCATCATGAGATTATTGAAATGAAGAAGTCAGAGGTGTAGTATACATGTACATGGCCAAAAGAGAATCAATGTTCATGTGACACATGAAATATAATAAATCTGATTATTAAAAAGCTAAAATACTAACGCATCATTTACATATTAATCATGACTACCCGGAAATATGTAGGCCTAATTTCATATCCAACACAAGATGATTAGGTTCACTGAATCGTGGGAAATAGGTCTACATTCTTCAAGTTGAAATGATTCTCTGATATTTTTCCGAAATAGAATAAAAACAGAACAAAGCTCACGATAATCTCTTCCCCACAGCAATAAAATGCTTATATGTACTAAATTAAAGGGAAAGAAAATCAATGGAAAACTTTGCTACATTCCCCATTCATCATAAAAATTAATCACATTTTAAGGTCATTCCTCTACAAAGAAGTCATGTACACACATAGATGCGTATGTACTGTACATAGGTCTATACATGTACCTCTGTAATGGCAGAGTCCAAATGAAAATGACCAATAGTATAAACATGTCAAATATATATATGCATGTACGTGTGTATCAATGAATCTGCACGGTGTATCCCACTTACGATTCTTCATTTAGAGAAGATATCAAGAATGATTCATCATCTTCATCTGATTTCAATTGTCACATTGCTCAAGAGAAAAGAAGTCTTGCCCACCTTGCACCAAGGTAAGCTAAGATGGATAGTCTTTCTAAAGAGACTCTTAAATTCAAAGAAAATTTTTCCACCATGGAATAGTACAGACTACAGATTTTTAGAATGCAGGTAATGCATGCACAATGCCTAAAGATCTTGTACTTTGTTAAATATGTTACAATTCTAAAACTCCCTAATGTAAAGACAGAGTCTCTAAACATGAACTTCAATCCAAAGAAATGACATTAAAATGCTTCTGAAATGAAGACTATCATGAAAGTGACAAAAGGTTTCTTCCTTACATTGGCTCATTTTTTTACTCCAATAGTGTATCAAAATTAATTATATATCATATTTATTCAATATCATTTTTATGACATCAATAAAATTTTGGAAGTTTTCTTTCAAATTTAAAACATATACAGTACATGTACACACATCTATCTATTCTCAATTCTAGTCAGAGTAGCGATTCCAATTTTACAACCCCCCCAAAAAAAAAAAAATCTCTCATTTCATTTTCTCATGTTTTTGCATCCGAGTTCATGCAGCTTAGGTAACTTAGGAGAAAACAATATAACATAAATAAACGTAATGAACCTATATTGCATTCGTTGTAACTCTTTGTCCCAATCACCATGGTAACATGTTTCATTTGACCAAAATAGGACTGGTCATGTAGACTACTGACAGAAAGTCTAATTAGACTTGGTATTGCGATAAACATTGAGTCATCATTGATTACTTTCATGCCTAGATTATAGAGCAGTCGGATCTATGCCTTGTCAGATAGAGGGCATGCACACATGTGATTCATTGACACAAAACAGACTGACATGCCCTGACTAGGCCCTGACCGCACTGCATCACTGCCCGTAAATATCATTCACTATTATTCATTACTCCTTTTAATATGTACATAATGATATTCAAGCCTTTTTCATCATCCATTTCTTTCTACACATGGTGAACTTCACCACCAGTTTTACTGGTCAAGTGATTCATTGTGCACTGTTAGGAAATATGAATTGATTTCTATGTATGGCCAATATCGTATGTGACAAATATTTCCAAACATGATTTCAAATATCAATAACAGAATTACATAATATTCGTAACAAAGGACTATAGCACAATGAGCTTGCTTGACCATTGTCAATGAAAGCAATATATTTTTTTCTTTCCTTTCTGTATCCCCTTTTTTCTTTTGTTTAACTGCAATCAATATTAATTTTCCATATGTCCAGAATAAATACAAAGACTTAACTCTTGGTATAGCATAATATTACCATATCTAAAACTTACAACAAACCGCAATAAATGATATGGAAATAAAATATGCCTACATCGTACAAAAAAAAATGTATACATAGTCCAAACCACAATAGCTCAGATGAATTTTCAAGATATTTTTCCTCAATCAACCGAAACTGAATATGGTATTTCAATCCATGAAACATGAATACTTGACCTTGTTTACTTTTGAGTGTTCCTTCAAAAATATAGTTATACCGTTTCTGGTAATTATGCCATAAAGGCAACCTTCTCTGAACAACATCTACTGTATTGTCATGTAGGCCAACATGTACATTCATCTTTCTGGTTCAAGATGAAATATGCATATCAATAGGCGGTTTCAAACCGCCTCGATCACAAGAATCCCCGTTAAATTACGAGAACTTTTTAAGGCTAAAAAATACCCGTTAATTATTCCTGCATTCACACCGCCCCGAAACACATCCTTCGGGATAAGTTCCCGAAGTTACGAGCATGCGCAGTGTGGTCTGATAAGCAGGCAAGGCGGGAAATTCAAAATCTCTAGCCCAGCAGCCACCCACGCCGCCGCGCCCAACGACACGCTAAAAGTTCCCGTAATTTGCTTTCACATCGCCAAAATACCTGCGACCTTGGAAAAATCCCCACGAAAGTTCTCGTAATTTCGCCAAGTACCTACTATTTAGCAGGTATTTTCTTTCGGGGAGATTACGCGTAGTTTGCTTTCACATTACCAAAATACCTGGTATTTTCTGATCGGGGTAAATTTCCCGATCAGAGAATACCTGGAACTGGCGAACTTCGAGGCGGTCTGAAACCACCTATTATTCTACTAAAGGGGCTTGATTCTCTGTATGTACAGCACAATTCCAGTATTGACAGGACCTAACATGTTTGTATTTAAAATTCCCTTTTTTCAACATGTTTTCCATGTCAAGATCAATTGCAAATTAACAAGAGATGAAGGGTGACATAGGTCTCCCTGCCCCCTCCCCCTTTATGTACATATATCATAGAGTCTACAGGTATAAGAAAAGTTAACGAAAATGAACAAAGAAGACGATTCTGTATATTATCTCATTTTTTATATTTATTGCTATCTGAACAGCAATTGCACAAAAATTCTTTTTATAAGATGGTGTGCTGGTTATCAAAGTGCTAAAATGATGAAGAACAGACAAGTAAATGTACTGTATTGACACATGTACAACTACTTAATGTTAGCTGTAGTGAAAAACATCAAAATAAATCTTAAAAGTCTAACATTAGCAAAATAGCTTCTTTTTAAACAACTCCTGCAACCCTGTGGGCTAGCAATGAAGCAATACCGAATGGGGTTCAAGGTTTCGACCACCAAAGCCTCATTACAATATGCAAATACACATTGGCATAATCAGGGTATACTTTCCAGCTCCAGTCTTTAATACCAACTACTTCATGCACTACTGCCAAAGGAAGTGGCACAGTGGTCCAAAAATGAAAAAAAAAATGTTGGCCTCAAAATGTTCAACTATGCGAAACTTTGTGACCTGATAAACTTCAGATATATTTTTCACAATACAAATTATGATATTCACAGCATGATTAGTGTGAAAGAAAATCTGTTTGATGATGCTGAGTTTCGCTAACATTTGGAGAAAAAAGGATACATAGATGAAGCCTATTGTGATTAATCTTTATTCTGAATTTATTATTACTACACCTGAAATAACCAAACCATGTATTGTTTTCAGAAAAATGAAAAGAATATATTAAATCAAATGATATTTTTTTTCATAGGCATACATGTAGATGATCTCTACCCTGCTGTTTAAGTGCTGGTAGAATTCAGTTCATGAATCCCCCATAGAAATTTTCAAGCTTGCGGCAAGCATGCGCCAAGCTTGCGGCATGCTAGTAACTAGCATGCGGCTAGCTTAATAAGCGTGTAATATGCGTGCAGAATAATAGTTAAGCGATCTTTAGCGAGCAGGGACTGTTCGCTAGCATGCACTCGCTTATGAAGCGAGCGCCATGCTAGTTACTAGCATGCGGCACGCTTAAATTTCTGTGGGGAAGTGGTAATGCAGGCCTTTGCAGACACTATCAATGACTTCAACATAACAACATCGTCAATGATGCGATTTCTATTTCTACCATAAAGAAATGTACAAGCCAAACCCTATACATAGATGCCGTGGGTTCCTCATATTTTGATATAATGAGATCATGAATGTTCCTCACGGATTGCATTTAAACACTTCCTAAATGCTGATGGGCGGGAGAGGAGAGGAGGAATGCGCAGGGATAGGGACATTAACCAGTCATTGCATTTAATTACAACATAGCTGGAATACCCTGCTGGATTGGGGCTATGGGGGCAGCAATGATATAATTGGCTTAAATGCATCCCACATCTGGATACCATCTTCACTCAATCCAAGGTCGAAGATGACAGAACAGTACCAAATAAGACGCATAGATTTTCCCAGCCTCTGCTGAGTTTATGCGCGGTTCAACCCCTCCCCCCCCCCCACTCTGCTTTCAGATCTCCAAGTCTGATGAGCAATGATTTTGTCATTTTACAATTTACGATTCAGATTACATTCTCTAGCTGAGCGTGATCGGTTCATCACGGACGGACATTTGATAGATTTTGAAAGTTTTGAAGGCTTGTAACAAATTAGGAATAAGATGAACAAGGTTCCTTTGTGTTTTGTAGTGAAGGGTAGGACAAAGTATGCTGAATGATGAAAAAAGTTTGTTGCCATGGTTACCTACAAACATAGGTATCCACTAAATGTGCCATATCACGGACGGACATGATAGAAATGTGGTTTTTAGAATTTTTGTACATTTTTATTGTTTCTATCTAAACAGCTTAACATGGACCAATAATTGTTAATGCAACTAACACTCGGGTATGTTAGCTTCTATGTTCAGCATATTGAATTCTTAACCAATATCAAACTTCTGAGAGAATTGCAAATATTTTCCATCACGGACGGACATCTCAGACGGACATCACGGACGGACACAATCAAAATACATTGGAAGTACCCTGTAAGAAGTTCTTAATACTTTCTTGGGGAAACAAATGCTATTGTATTGATGATTTGTACATATCTTAATATTATTAAACATTATTAGTTGCACAATCAAGTTGCTACAACTTTAATCAAGTTGCTGCAACTTGATTTAAGATGTATAGCAACTTGTTTTCTATGCTAGACGCACAGTATAATCTAGACATATGATTGCTCTAAACACAGTTCTTGTCAAAGAATATTGTCTTTTTAAATTGTAGAATACAAGGTTCCAAATCAACAGCTAGTTGATCAATGATCATATTGATACAAGTATTTTTATGATCATGATGATTTTTAGGCATTAATTTTCCAAGAGCAAAGAGGGTTTTTTTTAAGGTCAAAAATCTAAATCGAAAAGATCAACAGGTCGCTGATCCTTATGCTTGTTTGTGGGATCAACACTTTTGGGGGACTCTCTTTAAATCCATCTTTTGCACATATCAAAGTGGAGACACCCCATAATATCAACAGCCCTCATGTATTTAGGAACTGACCGAATCCAAAATTGAAATTGATATATCAATCCAAAGCTTATTAAAACTTTTAAACACTGCAGTGCAAGCTTTATGCATTTTCACAGTTTACCAGATATTAAGCGATTTGCTTAAAATTAGCTCCATAATGGACTTCAAAAAAGGTACAGTATTCATGTAATTTTCACAAGCCTCAAGACTGTGATGTCATGTTCTGTTCGAAGCATTGTGAATCCATATTTTGTACATGGAAAAATTGATTTTTCTGCTAATATCAGATTATGCATTGCATTCTACTTCTTCTCCATCACTTTCTGCAAGCTTGAATTGATGAAATCTACAGCTTTGTACTTGTTCTTGCCTTATTTTATTTCCTGCGTTTTTGGCGTATACATGTACATGCAGCTTTCCAACCCTATCTGCATTCCAATAATGTTTAACAATTTTTCCTGACAAAAATATAGCCCCAATAACGGCCAAAGATATCACAAAAAAATGTGACGAGTTGTAGGTAGTTACTCCATTTGAGTTCTGAATAATTCTCAGAGCCACTTCTCACTGCAATTAGAAGCTAAAATTAAATTCATAATCTGCTCAGCAAAGTTTCTCATTTGCATATATGAATCTTTCCACAAGTATTTCACTTGTCCGTCTGTGATGAAATGTCCGTCCGTGATCATTTTTTGATTTATTGTATGCATAAAATGTATGGATTTTAGCTATGTTCAAATAAAATGATATAGTGTCCAGTGAAATACTTCTACACAATTTTATTTCTGTTTCTATTCTGATAAAGAATAAAAAGCTGAATCCATAGACATTATCCTAATAAAAATGATCCCGGACGGACATTAATTTCATCACGGACGGACAGAAATGTTAACATCTACAAGGAAAGTTTACTTCCCATATTTTTTTCCTATTAATTTATGTTTGATGATAGATTAATGTTCAGAGTGCAAGACCATTAAAAAAATTGGAGTAGCTTTGAAAACAATAAAACTAGAGTGAATTGAATTTGAGTGAATTAACTTTGTCCGTCCGTGATGAAATTAATGTCCGTCCGTGATTATTTTTGATTGAGTTTATGATATGGATAAAATGTATGGATTTCAGCTATGTTCAAATAAAATGATGTACAGTGTTTAGAGAGATACCTCTACACCTTTTTATTTTTTATTTCTATTCTGATAAAGAATAAAAAAACTTTTCAACTTTTTTTCCATCACGGACGGAAATTTCAAAATGGAAATGTTAACACCTACCAAAAAAAATTACTTCCCAATAATTTTTTTCTACTATATTATGTCTGATAATAGAGTAATGTTCAGAGTGCAAGAACATCCAAACCAAATTAGAGTAACTTTAAAAACAATAAAACTAGAGTGAATTTAATTTGAGTAGAAATGTCCGTCCGTGATGAGAGGTAGCAGCACCCCCATGAATAAAATGGACTATTCCGGTACTTTCGGAATCATCAATCTTCATGAAACTAAGTTTTTTGAAACCTGAGATATCAAAGATTATTTTAAAAGCAAATTTGATAGAAGTACCTAAAAAAAAAATTTTCACCTCAATGCGAACCCTTAACCGATCATGCTCATCTCCATTACTTAATGTGAGATTTACAAAATTATTGATACATGTAGTTCATTAAAGTGTATAGATCTGAGGACCAGCTTCATGTTTCCAGTTGAACCAATAAAAACATCAAATGGTCAACACCAAAGACCTAAGACTGGTGTATGATCATTGATACTTGATAACCTTTATGTCCAAATTTCATGGACAAGATCCAGAAGCTTTCAAGTTAGGATAGCAATTTAAAAAGTATCCCCATGGTCTAAGTTCATCAACCCTAAACGACCTTTGACCTTAATCATGTGACCTGAAACTTGATTACTCTTTATATCTAAGTTTCATGTTCACTAGATACTTTCAAAGTTATGATGACATTTCAAAAACTTAGCCTTAGTTAAGATTTTGATGTTGATTCCCCCAACATCGTCTAAGTTCATTAACCATAAATTACCATTGACTTTGGTCATGTGACCTGAGGCTGAAATTTCAGAAAAGATGTTCAGTAATACTTGATTACCCTTGTGTCCAAGTCTCATGAACTAGGTCCATATACTTTCTAAGTTATGATGACATTTCAAGTTGATCTTAATAAGATTTCAATGTTTACAACGCTGCTGCCGTCACTGTTGGAAAAGCAGCGACTGTAGTTTAGCTCCGCTATGCAAGCAAGACAAAACTATTATGGACAACCGTATTCAATATTTTTTCAATACTGGTTTATGCTATACAACAGCATTTGTACCATCTTCTCCGCTCCATCTCTAAACGCACATAAACTGACAAGTCAAAATAACAGACAATGCAAATCAGAGCACTCCTTCTCAATCTCTTCAACGTTTTGCAAAAGGTATAAATAGGAGTCTCCATTTGTTTCTACCTATTAAAATAATAACCATATTTGCAGGCTGTACATATTTACCCCATTGTGGATTCTGTCTCCTTTTTACCAATTCCAAACTGTTCACAGCCTCTGCTCACTGTCACCAAAACACTTCAATCCAACTCCTTGCCACTTCTGAGGGCTTCTGCCAATACACACAACTTTCAGCATACGTCTCTTCAAAAACAGAATGCAGTTCTGGTAATTCATGAACAATTTCCAAAATCAATAATCCAAAAGTTAAATATAGAGCTCCACGGCCAAGTCTATGCTTGAACACATGTGTCCAACCAACTGAAACTTCAAGCTTCCAAGACAACACTGATTTTACATGTAGCATTAGATTTCACCACTGGAGAGGAGACTACCCGTTTTACTCAAGCACATCAAGAAGTAAAATTGAAAAGGAAATGAGGAACTGCAACCAACTTAGCAAAGTAATTAACAGACAAATTGAGTGGACTTTGATCTTGCATTCGAAAAAGAGTATTCATGTTCATTGGATGGTCCAGATTTCCAAGGTCTGTTTATTGGTGCTAGACAAACATTCAACAGATCACAACAAAGAATCACTTGTCAACAAATTTGCAACAGAATGAGAATTGCTGTAAATTCTATATGATCAGAATACATGCATCAAAGGTGCAATTTAGGTCAACACACTAAACTACACTGACAAACATTTAATGTCTATGAAATTGAAAGGGGATGGTTTCAAAATTCCCCTAATCTCTGAATCCTGTAAAAATATTTCTTTACTTACAACTTTTCAACAAAAAAATATACTTCACTTCCTTGTCTTCTCTATGTGGTAAGAAGCTATTCATTGAAACAGATTTTAAGTTTGAATGGGTGTCAGTCAAGCATGGCTTTACAATTCTGCCCAGGTTGCCACACTTTTATGAAAATGTGGGATGGGAATGACAGCAGTATCATGTCATTGCAGGTCACTCAAACGGCTAAATGAATCGTAGGTTGCACAATTAGAGCCTGCTTACAACGTACTTCGCTTAGCGCAGTGGTTACCATGTTAGCGTATGGAGGCCATACTTTTGTGCACTGCTCACATTCTCACTCATTACGCAGACCTGCCATCCTTCTACAACAACAAAAAAGTATTGAAGGAAAAAAAAAAGGAGTTTTCAACGTAACAATCGCAAGCCTGTTGTAGTGAGATCAGTGAAAAAACGTGAGAAATGACTTCACTTGAAAACTTGATAATTCACCATTTTAAACATGTGCTCATAGGCAAGAATTTACTTGTTCTTTTAATGCAACAAGTTACTAGCCCAACAGTGATTTTTTACCAGTCTGTGACCGTCAGAACGGCGCTAGTGTCGCATGCTGCTCCATGATTGGAAATTCAAAAAAGTAACAAATCATACCAAAAAAAAATTGGCATATTCATAGCAAAAAAGAGGAACAAATACTCTCAAAAGGGAATGGTTGGCATGTCTGATTGTGTTAACTGACTGTAGAGGGCAAATGCCTATCAGTATTGAGAGCATATAACCCAGCGAAAGTTCCTCATGCTAAGTTTTCAAATTATGCTGCTAAGTTTTCTGATCCAGCCAATTATCCTGATCACAACAACCTTGAAATGATCAATTATCATGATATAATTAGTGGACTAATTGATGGGTTTCATCACTCAAGTTTACAATCCTGAGTCAACTTAGGATTTATTCAAAATAACCCACAATTTTGGGAATCATCCATCTAGTTTGCAAGTGAAGATGCATCAGGATTTTTGCTTTTGAAAGTCTATTCATGAAACCTTACCGCTGAAATAAGTTCACATGGTCTGCAGCCAAAATTAAGATTCCATATTCAAGTACATTTATTAGCCTGAACTGATGGAGACACGTTCTTTTTTTAAATTAAATTTCAAAATTAATCCAGAGGAGGGCTGATCTGGCTAGAATCTTGAAATTTATCAAAACTCAGGCAGATCTTTAACTATCAAAGCTTTGGTCTCCTGGTTGATTCCTTGGCCAACTGTTTTCAACGATCTTGAAACTTGTTCATAGGCACATGATAGTTGTCACCTAATCACCATGTAACGGAAGAAATATGAGGCACCAAGTGAAGATCAAATATAGCTCATTTTATATGCTTGAATATTTCATTGACATACAATACCTGCCAAAATTCCTTCAGTTCATTTCTGTGTTACCTGTGGATAAAGAACAGTTCATGAGAAGAAGGTTAACTTTGTGTATAATATGACTTACTTGTATGAGTAATTAGCTTCTGGATCAACATGCGACTGATATGATGTCCCTTGGCCTTGATCCACAGGCTTTGGCCTTGATCTATATAAAAGAAAAATGATCAAAAGATCAATGATCAGTACAAGAGTTCAAAGGTCATTCTAAACCTATAATGAGAATAGTCCCACAGTTATTCAATAAAATGCCAAATTCACCCCTTACAAAAAAATGATTTGATTGGAATCAAATCAAACTAGCACAACAAAACAAGCATAATCCCTGAAAATTTTGTCAGAACCCAATGTTTTTTTCTTTGAAGTTTTCCTTATTTTCATAAAACAGTGTACATCTTGATCTGTATGCAAATGAGGGAGCAAATGCCATACACTCCACTCATAATTCATTTTGTATTATTTACAATTAAACTAAATTATTTCAATTCTATAGCTATTGTGACAAACAACTCCTTCAAAGACTCACAATAATTTCTTATGAAGACATACGTGTGATACCTAAAGTACCTAATGACCATGTCCATGACACACTATTCCTCAACTTGCTGCTAATGAGGAACTATGCTCTGAATATTATGATCAGGTATTAATCTAAAAATTCCTCAAATATCATAACTACAACCAAATTAATATAAAAATCAACAAAAACAGAAATATCATGTATACAATGTACAGGAAATCTTATGTTTTATCTTGTAAACCATCCAAGATAAAATATGGTTTCTAAATGTCCACTTCCTTCTACATGTATGTGAATTTCATAACTCAAGCACAGACAAACAACATAATTTGCAAGTATTTGCAGACTTTCCACTAGAATGTAATTGAGTAATGTCTTGCAAATTCACAACTGGGTTCAAGACCCACCCAGTCACCGAAATATTTGCAGTTTGTGAACATGTAATCAGGCCTAACAATACTTGATAATGTATTGGGGCATTCACACCTGCAAAACAAAAATGGAATTCTTATGGCTAAGAGCCACTTCATGCCTCACATCATAATTTCTTGTACTTTACTTTCCAGTTGGAAAAATCCCTGTGAACGTTTTTTTTTTTTCATTTTTAAAAGTACCAATTAATTTGTGGGTGTTTTCATCTGTATATAGATATTACAAGACCATTGCTTTCACACTAGCTAAATACCAGGCACTTTTTAGCCATTTAGGGTTGGTGTGAAAGCATCTACTGATTCCTGGTTGTCTAGATAGATCATGATTTCTTTTACCCTTGAAGACCAATCTTTTTTAAACTGCCAAGATTTTGGCCTCCCAAGATTTAGGCAAGCTAAAAAAAAAATTGCCATAAATCATCTTAAAAAAATGTTAGTCTTTCCTTGCATATCTACTGAAATGTGGTTGCCACTCACGAAGTGTGCAAGATTATAAAATGTGCACAACTGATAATACAGAGCAGAAAGCAGACCAGGGGCCCGTATTAGTGATTAATCATGGGACTGATTTATAAGATTGAATTTATTGATTATTGTGCAATCTTAAAGCTTGTGTATAGTTTTGGTAAATCCACCAAAATGCACCTATCACTATTCCAATTCATTGCTAGCTAATATGAATGGATGCCCTATAACAGTTATGATGTGGAGGATATGAAATGAAAATGTGTTTTACAGGATAAATTTTGCGATTTTACATGGAAATTTAACTTGATCGGGTCACCCGATCAAATTAAAATATTGGTGTGTTTTTGTCTTTCAATTAAATCCTATTCCAAATCATGGAATGGGCTGAAACTTTCAAGATATGTTCTTTGTCTGTAACTTTTGGATATCTAATCACTAAATTTATAAGATAAGTGCTTGAATGCCCATATTTAAATATAAAACAAGCATCGCCGAGAGAGGGCGCTATATATCCAAGATTTGAATATTTGAAATTTTCTCAGAGAAGTGCAGTTGGAAAAATATCTAACGGTCTCTACGCTTCAGTAAGACTGTCATATTAGATGATATTCGATTATCAATCACATTATTGACCCTTACCAAAGCTATACACAGGCTTTAACAGTCAGCCCTACAATCAATAACTAAGCTATACATAATGTTAAGGGGCCCTGGGCAGACCCAAAACACATCTTATCATGCAAAAATGGGGGTTTGTCAAAATGCTTTAACATCATAAGTATTTTGGTCAGTCAACAAAATAGGGGTAATAACTTGATTTTTTTCCACTGAATTTGTTTCCCATTTCCTAAGTGAAAAGCTGACATAGTTTGATTTCTCTAAAAAGCGATATTTCAGAAGAAATGTGTTTTAATCCCTGTAACACAAAGTGATACTGTGAATATAAACATTAAAGATATGTTCAACCAATTGTCAACATTCTTACATAGTTTTTCATAGACTTACACTATCAGGGTCATAGATAATGAAACAACTTAAAAGTTTTACCCACACTACTAGAAAACTTAGATATTGATTACGTGATCCTACTTCTGTATTAAAAGTAAATGCAACACTGTCAAAAAACATGTATGCAAATGACCTAAACTTTCCCCTCACATAAGACCTAGATTTTTAAATCTCAGAAAAAACGATTCCGGAGATTGGATGATCATCAATAAAAAAAACATTTTAAGACAAATCTGAGGAAAGAAGAATCTGTTGCTGGATTAGTCTACAGAGAATATACGTTCCCATAGTATTGTAATGAGTGCCATTACTAGTTCCTTCTTGTCATTTAACATATAGTAGGTCTATAAAATTTCTTCCTCATTAGGGTAAATATAAGAATTCTGAGAAGAGAGTCCTACACTCAGACTTTTAGTTCGTTGAAATAAAGTTTACAATTTATGGAAGACCAATGATATTTTAAAGGGATAAATCAACTTTGTTTAATAGTAAAAAAACAAACCTGGGGCCCGTTGCATAAAACTTTTTACCTGAGAAAACTCAGGTTGTTTTTACCGGAGATTTTGCCCGGTGTTAAAGTCAATGGCAGAAATCAGACTAACCTTAGTTTTCAGTTTTTACCAGAGTTTTCTCAGGTAAAAAGTTTTATGCAACAGGCTGCAGATGGAATTAGATGTATGTCATATACTCTCTCACTTGTACATTATATTCAATACAATACAATAACTTTTCAGATGGAAGTTCTATCTAAAAAAGGTGAAACATAAATGTTTGCTATTCTTTATGCCTTCGGATCTTCACAGCCATACTCACGTTTTATATCAGTATCTGTGCAGATGAATGTGTATATGTAATTTTTGTTGAAGAGAAATGCCAGTAGTTGCAGTAAACACTGATTTCATGAGAAAGTCTGTATTAAAACAAGGCTTAATTGTCAGTATATCATCGGGGATCTAGATCTGGTACAGTTACATAAACCGAACTTTGTGAAATCTTGAAATCTACGCTGAAAAATGTTCACGTTGAAGATGACCAACACAGATAAGCGCACGTGGGGCAGTGCATAATTATTGCTTTGAGTGTCGGGGCCCAACGCTTGACCCGAATCCTGTGCTTATTTGCTGATTTCTCAGCAATTACACAATTTCTTCCAGAATCATTTGGCACATATGTTTTATTTATACAAACAGACACTTTGGTGGTCATTTCATTGGATTCTGTATGAATTCATTTTGATATCGTCACCAAAACTGGCATAAATTACCTTTTAGATGATACTAATATTCTGCCTTTTATCATAGTGCTTGATACATCATATCTATACACTGTAAAAACGCTGTATGAAATTCAATCACGCTGTTTAAGCCTGTCACTCTTAAGTTGATTAAACTTATAACAAGTTGTTTAAAAAAAAATAATCTGAAACAATAATTGTTAAAGAGATGGCTTTAACAATGTGCTTTACAGAGTAAAGCAATGTGCTTTATTAAAATAAAAGCACATGAAGAGCTCATGAACACCGTCAATTATTTCAATCAAACACAGAGCCTTTGTAAGTAGCATTCTGACCAGACATCATTTCACAAGTGCACATGTCAATTAACTGTCTATTATTCTATATCCACACTATGGAATATGAATGTTGACCACAACTCCTAAAGTCAACCAATTTTGATACAGACCTTACTTTCGGTAATCCGTATTTCGTGCCATTGCGCTTAATTGTGTAAAAATCATACTCTTGGTCAAGCTTATCACCCTTTCCTCTATAATCAAGCTTGGAATGGTCATAATCCTCATAAGCATCCAATGGTTGTTTCTCCTTCCGTGGCATTCTAGCATTCTCGTACGAAAGGGTGGTCATCTCACAGAGTTTCACCACAAATAGGAATGATTCTCGAGTTGTCGCAACGGACGATGATGCCCTCCCAACTATGGTCCCATTATATCAACGCATTCATAGATAGATCCCTACTACTAATGATTTTGTTTTCGTATTCTGTGATCTCTGTCAAGGGGGTTCTATCTCGAGATTGTTACCAGTTGTGCAGCATCAAATAATTCCATACTGGAGCAACGACAGACTGCTGACACTAAATCGCATTCTGCATTTTGACAAGTTGCAAAGCCACCGCTTTAATAAAGTGGAACGTGTTGACAGTTTAGCATCGTTTGTTGTTTAAATGCTACAGTATTATCAGTGTTTCGTCATTTCATTGATTAAATTTGGGTGAGCCCAGGATGACTGCATATGAACTCTTTTGTCACTTGGCTTTAATAAATTATGCAAATGAGCAATTAGTACAGATGAGGATGAGGTTGTGCCATTCATGCATGCATACTTAATGTGTTGATTAGTATACAGAATTATTGACCTGATGACATATTTTGCTTCATGGCTCAAACAGGACAAGTTTTCAAGGGTACTAATTAAATTGCAAAACTACTGTACATACTGCACATGTACAAGATTTTATCAAATTTCAGCAGCTAAAAGCTTTCTTGCTACAAAGCCTACAATGTCCAATCATGATTTTGAATATCTTTGTTGTTGTTTTAAAGACACCACATTCAAGTTAATATTCAAACATGCCATGATTGCTGCCTTCATTTCAAATAGTTTTTTCTATGATCTACATGTATTTTTATTGAGTGGTTAATCTGTACATATGCGTTATATGATTGTAAGACCACAAAACCATTTTCATGTAAAAGAATGATATCAGAGGAGTAGAATTTTAAATCTGACAACACTTGTGGAGATAATCACTATCATTTATTATATAACAATAATTGCAATATTTTTTAAATTCTAACTTATTTGTAACATTCATTGCTTTTCTCGAAATAAAATGATATAGGCCTACATGTAGAGTAGTTGCACTAGAATAGCAGTGTTGAAAGTGGGCATAGTATAGTTTTTAAACTGAAAATGCATCTGCTCCTGTACATGTATGTAGGTTGTAACCCCTGACACACTCTAGGCAGGACTCCATGACTCACTAGCGAGATGACGGCCAGTCATGTTTGGAGAATTTGGAGTCCATCTGCTTTTATACGATCAAATGTCACTAATACTAACACAATCATGATACAAGATTTCAAGCATATGACTCCATGCATGAGTTTCAATTTGATTTTGTTTTATTCAATAACTCTTCACAACTGGACGGGTGGGTGGATCTTAATTTAGGTTATGAGACACTACACAGAAGATTATGTCTTTACTTTTATAGATGTTTCTGCGCAATGAAATAAAGGGATAAATAAGTAGCTTAAGAGATATTAAATAAATGAAATGAATACATACTGCGTAATACAAGATTTAAGATATGTTTTATTCAATTTTTGCAGCCAGAAAGGCTGAATTGCCATTGAATAAACAATTAAAAAATATTTCCATAGCAATACTAATTCAATTTTACAATAATAAAAATTACAATAATTGTTTAATTTACAATCATCTTGATAGTGTGAAAAGTTAATCCTTGAATGCATCCTAAAATTGAAGGGAAATCTATAAAACCCACATAGAAAATTGATTCAGAATAAAGAACAATCATACAGTATAAAGCAGTTGAGTGAAAGTTTGAACAAATTCAGATAAACAATGAAAGTTGTGAATTTTACAAATAATTACTTCCCAATGTAGGTTTTGGATTGAAAGATGAGGAAATATGTACTGAACTAATCCAAGGATGCATGTATATAGAAGTCAGGGGTTACACGGCAGGATGCTCAAAAGATAAATGAAAATACCATATTTCATTTCACCTTTTCATAGCAGGATATACATCCTGAGCAGAATGATCATCCGAACTTAAAGGGACAGTCGATCTACTCTGAGATAAAATTCATTTTAATACATAGAGTACATTATTACTCATAACAAGTAAAAGGTTTGTCAAGGGCAAAAGAATATGAGCATAATAATGGTGTGGAGGCGTTGTGGTCTAGTGGTTACTGGTAACAACTCTCGTCTTTCAATCAGAGGGACATGGGTTTGAATCCCAGCCATGGCGTGTTTCCCTTCAGCAAGAAATTTACCCACATTGTGCTGCACTCGACCCAGGTGAGATGAATGAGCATCCGGTAGGATTTATTCCTTTAGCGCCTATTTGGCGGCTCAGCTACAGCCGGGGTAATAATATGATACTAATATGATAATAATATGATACCAAGAGCAGTAGAGTATATGCAATTATAGTAGCTGCGCTATATACATTTACAATGTAAATGAACCATATCATTATTATAAGAATGGTATATAGCTTTTTTTGTGTATAATCATATGCAAATAAAACAAGGCAAAAGCAATTTTGTGTCTCGCCCACTTAAAATGAAAATAACCAGAAATATCATGATTTGCGAGGGCACGCAAGAGAATTATATAGAAACTTCTTTGTGAAATGACTGGGATGGAATAACACTTGTCATAAGAGCCTTGCACATGAACTTTAATGTTGACCTGAAAACGACCTTTGACCTTACCATGTGACCTCCGACTGCAGCATAACATGCAGGTCCCCCAAGTCCATCTACCATCCACGTTTGGTTGAAAAGCGACATACGGTTGCGGAGTTAGGTGTCATAAGAGAGTCTTACATGTAAACTATAACGTTGACCTGAAAATGACCTTTGACCTTACCATATGACCTCAGACTGCAGCATGACATGCAGGTCCCCCACGTCCATCCACCATCAGAGTTTGGTTGAAAAGCAACTTACGGTTGTGGAGTTAGGTGTCATAAGAGAGTCTTGCATGTAAACTTTAACGTTGACCAGAAAATGACCTTTGACCTTACCATGTGACCTCATACTGCAGCATAACATGCAGGTTCCCCAAGTCCATCTACCATCCAAGTTTGGTTGAAAAGCGACTTACGGTTGTGGAGTTATGTGTCATTACATGTTTGTGACGGACGGATGCCGGACAACATTTGGATCCGTAAGTCTCGCCTTCACCTCTGGTGGGTGAGACAAAAAGATGACGGGGTGATGATGTTACACTAAAAGCACACTATTCTTCAATAATAAAATCATGGAACCTTTCATTTTTTAATTCTTTTACATATTCATGTCAGTGAGGAGCCAAATCCTAAATTACAGCAAAATTCTCAGAGCAAAGGACTTGAAATGAGCTATGTATGTAGAACAGAATCCATAAAAATGAGTGACCATCCAAGTATAGAGGTTTATATACCACATGATTCTGCTAGAAAATGTATAACTGCTGAGAAATAAGTAAATTATTTAAGTGTGGTACATGTAGGCCTATTTCTTCAAACAGAAGGGTCTTTTCTCAGGCAATGATAATAATAGATGCACCCCATGTGTGCTTATCTTATTGTATAATTACCATCTCCACTTTAAATATCTTTCATTGATGTATTTTCAAAAATTCTCATTTAATGTATGTCTATAATCAGTTACAGTATGTAAATCCCGAAACAAATTTTCTGTATGGACTTGAATTGAAACCTCTGTTTATGATATCCAGTGACTCTTTTGTGTTGTTGTTACTGTTTTGATTGTTTTTTTGTGGGTGGGGGAGGCTTTTCAGCAAAGATTTTATTGCTTTACAAAGTCCAGCTTAATGCACACCTAAAAAAGCATCTGAATGAATGATTATACGGTGAGAATTAACTTTGATTTTAAAGACTCAAAGAAAAAGGTGTATATAGAGTACTCCATGTCAATGTGTTTACAATGAGCATTCAAATCACTGATTCTGCATTCACAAAAAAGTGACTAAACTCTTTATCTCAGATCCATGGGCACAGGGAGAATCCTTCCTTATAGTATCAAAGCGATGTATACCAATCGAAAACGTGATTTGAATTAAACAGACAAGTAATTATGTTTGCACTTCACTGGTTGTGGTTAGCGTACAAGTCACTCATAAATACCTCAAATGTTACAGGCTTTATCTGTGCGTCTTGGCAGCAAATCCACTTGATATTTCCACAGAGACTGCACATAGATCAAACTATGTAATAACCAACCTAAATTGGTGCAAACACACAAGCTCCAGAGGATTGATATTCAATCTAAACACACAGCATCTTCACAAATAATTTTGAAGCAGTAGTTATATTGAGGAACTCTTGATGCAAAAATACAACAAACAAGTCCCTCAGGAACACAAAAGGCATACCACAGCCAAAATATTGGCCCATGCAAAACTGTTTTTATTTCCTTTGCATTGATACATTGGTCCAGCTGAACCTAATATTTCATCTTTTGGGGGCGGGGAGGTGTATACCAACCGGACACGTGCCAAAATATACTTCACCCAATCAGGGAAGCAAGAGAGAGAGAGAAAAACAGAAAATCAAAACAAAGTTCTCCATTCATAACCACAGAAGCCATAGTCAACAGGCAGATCTAGTTAGAGGGCAGGCGATAACTGATGTGAAAAACAGGAACCAAAAGCATACCACAAGTCTCGGTCAATTTCAGATGGAAGTTTACCCTATGTGGTGGTAACACGACCTGGCATATGGACAGACCTCCATGATCTTCAATCATAAAACAAACAGAATTGTAATTCTCATTAACACTCTTTAAGGCTGCGTTTATGCGACCTCAACCCAGAATCATGATTGGAATCACGATTTGAATCATGATTCAAAACAGCAACATGAATCACGATCCGACAGAATCAGCGTTTATACGACCATCTTTCTAACGCTGTTTCTCCCTGAATTCGGGCCGATCCAGTGCGCATCACAGTGCGCAGTTTGACCCAGGAAGTATAGGTCAACATTTTCGCGCGTGTTTCTAACTTCACGTCGGCTGCTAGATTTTTGCTGCCACCGGAGCTAACGCGCGATCGTTTGTGCAAGTGCAACTCGGCTTCCGAAAAATAAATCTTTTACTTCCAGAATTCCGTGTATTGTACCTCGTATTGTTTTTGTTTACTTGTATTCAATCTTGTCGGTTCATCAAAAATGGTGTCTCGACAGGCGGTGCCACATCTCCGTTGAAATCCCTCCCTTGCAAGCGCCGCTGAAAGGGACTCGTAGATCGTCTTATATTTCTGTGAATCCCGGTAAGGGATGCTTGTGCTTCAGGCTGAGCCCAAAGCACAAGCAGAGCCCTGAGTTCGTCGTCAGTCCAATTTGTGCCTTTGGAACTTGAAGACATGATTGATGAAAACAGTGAAATCAGGGTGACCAGACGTCCCGTATTTCCCGGGATTGTCCCGTATTTCAGAATATTGAACAAAATGTAGTTAATACATTTGAAAGTGACGAATTTTCATTAAATAACCAACAGCTGACGAAGCAGGGACAACAATTAAATCGATAACTGTAAACTTTTTGCAAGTTCTGCGATGATTTCTTGCTAATACATTGCAAACGAACTGGCCTCCTGCCTGTGTGTGGCAGGCTACTAGCTAGGCATGGAGGATCGAAGCAAATTCTCAATGGTGCAAACACCTCACATGATAAACAGTTTTTCTACCAAAATAATCACAAAATCGGCGGGAAATTCTTATAATTATACTATGGATTCTCAGTTTAATGATTTGGAGATGTAATCGGAGGAAAATGTTATTGACTTTTCATATATCTAGTTTCAGCTTTCGTTTTTAGTCTTGGTGTGCACGATGCCGCGATGTTTCATCTAATTTTTAAGTTTGACAATATGTTTCACTTTGAAATTTTATTCATTTCTAAAACATTTTATGTTTAAAATTTTAAAAATACATTTAATAAAGTTATGATTTTTATTAGATGATTGGATTTTTTTGTTTACTTGAAGTTTGAACTTTTCCCTTTTCTTTATTTTATATATACCCTATCCTTTCTGCTTGCCCTTTTTTGTTCCATCTATCTTTATTTCCTATCTTTCTTTCCTCGACATTTTCTTTTTTCTCTCTCTCTCTCTGTTCATTTTTCTTTCTTTCCTTCTTTATCCAATATACTTTTTTATTTCCTTCAGAAATTCTTTCTTTCCTTATAATTACCTTGGCTTCCTTCTCTCTTCGTCTCCTGTTTCTTTTCGTTCTTTCTCTCCTTCCATTATTTTCTATTTTTTCGTTCTCTTCCCCTTCATTCTTCCCTTCCATTCTTTATTCCTTTCTTCATTTTTCCCTTCTCATTCTTTTCCCTTATTTTTATTTTCTTTCTATTGTTTCTTTCTTTCCTCCTACTTTTTCTCACCTTTCCCCCTTTAATTGTCTCCTTTATTTTGCGAGACATTTATTAATCTTCCCTTCCTTTCTTTCTTTCTATATTCATTTCAAAGAATGACGGAAACCTTTTTTATCTCTTATTATTTCTTTCATCCTTTTATTCTAACTTTCTGTTATTTTTTTCTGTTTTCTTTCCTTCCCAATCATCTCTTTTCTTTCTCTCCTTCATTCTTTCGTTCACCTTCCCTTCTAATTCTTTATATTTTTTTCAAAAGTCTTATTATTATACTATGGATTCTCAGAAGCCCACACTTTGTGTGGGCTTCTTTGTTGATCTTCGTTTGTCAATTGTCCCGTATTTCATTTTGTGAAATCTGGTCACCCTGAGTGAAATATACAAATGACGCTACAGTACAACCCCGGGGTACAATACACAGAATGATAATTCCTAAATGCACATGACAATTGGCATATACCGGTACTAGTACACTGTACTGGCAATCTGCTACACGAAAATTAACCTGCACGAAACACAGCGCGCGCCTTTGAGTCGAACCCGGAAGAAGCACGACACAATGACGTCATAGAATCATGATTCAAATCACGATACGTTTATACGACCCTTTTCGTTCGTGATTCTACAGAAACGTCTTTCCAAACGCCCCTTTTTCCGTGTTTCATGTTTGTGATTTGAAAGACGTTTATTTCCAATTTCGACTAAACGCAATCGTGATTCTGCAGAATCGTGATTTGAATCATGATTCTAATCATGATTCTAGGGTAAAAAAGTGTCGAATAAACGCACCCTTACACCAATGTACTTGCCAATTTACAATATTAAAATATACATATCAAGGGCATGATGGAATCAGATAGTTTTTTCCAATATTTTGTTTTTTTGTAATTTCAGATAAAATTTAGAAACATACACTATGGACAAAAAATTATACATGTACATGATTTTTAAAAATCCACAGAATTTTATTTAATTGAAACGACAAACCTCAAAGGGGTTGCTAGCAGAGAGAGAGGTACCTCAATAAAAAAAAATTGTACGAGATAAAACATAACACATCCACTACGAGATCTTGATCTTCTTATGCGGCCTCTGGATATTGCCACAGCAGTAGTTCAAGCAGGCCTACTTATTTCAATGCTACCAGGGTCTGATACAGCATAATGTATAGATCAATTGCCACTGGAGAAAATTAATGTCAAGGAGTGGAATTCAAGTTTTTATTCAACACCCACTGATTCAGAAGTGAGAGCCTGAACAATTTTACTTCCAGGATTTACATTCTCTGCAAAGTGCAAGGTCTACTGCCAATGAAATTTTATCTTCATTAATAATAGTAGTAAAAACAACAGACATGTTTACTTTTATGGAATACCAGTATTTCATGCACAGGTGTATTTCATGATTCACAGGCAGACGGCAAACTGATTAAGACAAACAGGGTATCAATCTATTGGCCTAATCCCTTTTGATTTCTGTGGCTGATTTCATGGGTTTATTCCACTCCAAAACAATTACAATGCTCAAAATCAAATTATTAAAAAAAATTAAGACATTCACCTGACTGGTTCCTTCACTTCCCTGTTTCTCAATTCCTTAGCAATCTGTTGCCAGCTATCTTGGGTTTGTGGCAAATCTTGCTTAGGTAACGCTATTCCATGTCTTTTATTATACCATTCCTGCTCTTGTGTTTGTGGTAAATCTTGTTGAGAAAGCAACGCTATTCCACGCCTTTTATTGTACCATTCCTGGTCATATGCAACCCTGTTAGCCTGAAGCGGCACTTGTACAACCTGAGGGTTCATATGCCTTTCGTTTCCTTGATGATGCTCATAAGGGAAGCTAATCCTGGATGATGGTGATGATGGAGGTGTTGATGTCTGGGCACCAGCCTCAAACCTTGAGGGAAATTGGTGATGTCCTTCACATTCATGTGATCCTGCAGCAAGGGGCATAGCAGAGTTATTTAGAAAGTCTGAGCTGCCACAGCTCACCCCTGAACTACTCTCACCGATGCTACTAGCGCCATCTCCTCCTCCTTCAATCATCTCCAGAGCTGGTCCTGACCGTAGCACTCCCTCTCGCATTCCGCCAAATTGCAGTGAAATGGTTATTTCTGCAGTCCAACCAGACATTTTTGCAGGATAAAGGCTCCCCCAAAATACCCCCAAAACAGATGCTATAAACTGAAACCACAACTTTGTGATTTTAAATATAAACTTGGCAGCTGTGAATCGGGTTCACTACAAATAGCAAATATACAGTTCTACCCACTTTCCTGCACGTGACGAAAGCCTTTCACGTCGTTCAGTAAAAATAGTCAGATAGAAATTTTCACAGGTGGAATACAGTGTCAAGCATGCTCTGATTATTATTACCAAAGGAAAACAGAGGGGCCTATGCTTATTTGTAGAGCAGGGGGGCATAGAGGAAGTGATTACTTACAAACTTGCCCCCTTGTTGCTGACAATTTCCTAGCAGATTCCCTCACTTCTTCTTATTCTTCGCAGAAAAGGGGAAGACAAGCTAAATAGTGTGGGAAGCGGAAATGAGGCAGAGGGGTACAGGCATGCCCAAGATTCACCAGGCAAAAGTTTCAAGTTCAGAACAATGATATGAAAATAAAGATGTTTTCAATCAGGTTTTAGGCTAAATAAAAAAATATTAATAACTATGAAATTGAATTTGCCGGCTCTGACTATTGCAAAAACATGATACAAAATACAGGTTGTAATGATTTTTTTTCTCAATGCATTAGACTTAAAGAATTAAAATAACTCTTTGCAGTGACAGTATTGGCTTCATTTGTTTTCCTGGGAAGATCTCATTATGGTTGCACAAGCAGGACTTCAAACCCTATGTTTGAGGGGCATCAATGTCTAGAATTTAACAAACACAAATCCAAAATGGAGGTCTCTAAAGAACTCATGTTTATCATTGCGATTTAAGTTCCTCAAACATAGAAGTAGGCCTAAAAGTTGGTCATCTTGATAGAAAGTGTGTGGAAGCTGCATTGTATGCTCAGCTGTGACGCCCAGTGGAAGCGCCATGGTGTAGCATCATGGTGTAGCGGTTTCGACTCTCGCCTTGTAATCAGAGGGCTGTGTGTTCAAATCCCACCATGGCCTAGCTTCCTTTGGCAAGGCATGAATCCACAATTTGCCACTCTCCACCAGGGTGTTTGTTAAGTAGGTACCCAGTAGGATGCGCAAGCCTGTAGTATGCCTACATGTAGCAACTGAGTCTTGGAACACTTGTTGAAATGCTCTCCAGGGAGTGGAGACGGTGCATACATTGTATGAGGGCATGCCAGGATCCGATGACCGGGGTAATAATATATCTGTAAAGCACCAAGAGACGTCGTTCCAATGTATTAAGTGCTATATAAAGCGGATTATTATCATTCTTATTTTCAGGATGATACAACATTTGTGCCAGGCTTTATTTCGTCTAAGATATAGGGTTAGATTTAGGATAGAGTATAGTGTTAATTCCAGGGTTGAAGTACCCTAACAAATCACAACTGAGTGTGTTTGCCACAATAAGTCGCAGATCTCACACTGCAGGTAATGAAATCCCCCGTTTTTGTGGACATCAACCCTAGTACACTAATTAACTAACCATGTTGCCATCATATTTTTGAATAGTAAGTAACAAGTTCAGAAGTATTATAATTTTACTCACTTTATCCCCAAAATTGACAACTACTAGACTTTGATGTTAAAGTGGGACCAGATGAACTCCTTATTTGAGCTGGATCCGGGAAACTGGTAAGGAAGCACATTTTATCCCAAAATTTCTGAAGTGTGGTATGTATACACACTAAAGATTACTATTTAGACAATTTTTTACAAAGTGAAAATATGGATTGCTGAATAAAAAGTATGTTGTAAAAAATGACCAGACTTACAAAGTCAGAATACTGATTTTACTTTGCAAAAAAGTTATCTCATCAAGAATCTTTAATGGAACAACAGCCATAAAGCAGGCTTATATTTCTGTTGCAATTATATTTTCAACTCACTTGCTTCATCTATTTATATCTGTACAGAACCTTTAAGGCATTTCAGGTATTGATTTGCCATTAGCTTTTACACACCTACGTACATAAGCTCTGCGGCATATATTAAACTATAATGCAATACAGGCATAATGATGAAATGAAAGAACTGTCTAACTCATCACATTCTCCATTCCTTGCAGTCGTCTCTAATTTGAAAGCCTGCCGGATAATAACTTGAGCAGATCGAGCGCCAGCTCATGGCTTGCAGGACAAGTTTCCTTCAAAAGCACTTCCTTTCAGGATGTCGTCTACAACATCTACAACTTTCCAGACGTTCCACTCTTGTATCTATTGGGCCTATATGTCCTAGAATACAAAAATACTTGACATGTGCTTTTGATAAACTTTCAAGTTTTGATAATCATATAAGCTGTATGTTACCGTATGTACTATCAACCAATATGTGCTTTCATATAGGCAGATAAAAAGAGAGGGAAATGAAATATAGGCTTACTAAAGAGCTCCAATCAAGAGTACAGTATATCAGACAATAATTTTGTTTATAAAAAAGAAAAATATCCTACTGCGAAAGAAATTTGATAGCTGATGAGAACAAGCTCGGTAACTTCGCCTAAGTAAAGGATTTTGGGACCACAGAAGATCATTCGACTTATACTACGAGAAATTGAGGGGGAAATGAAATATAGGCTTATTAGAGAGCTCCAATCAAAAGTATATCAGACAATCATTTTGTTCTTAAATCAAATATATCCTACTGCAAAAGAAATTTAATAGCTGATGAGAATGAGAGGTAACTTTGCATTTATAAGTAAAATATTTTGGGACCACAGAAGACCATTCCACTTATAGAAAAAATTTGACTTTGTTTGAAAAAATTACGACTTGGGCATTGGCTTACACACATTATATAGATAAAGGGTCAACTTATGATCTCGGTGCATTAGGGGACAACAAAAGCGAATTTGATCATACTTTTAAGATCATTAGCAATAATAAAATCAAAGAGATTCTCAAGTCCCTACATGTAAAAGTCTGTGGCATATTTGTAATCTGAAGGCAAAATCATTTGAAAACTATTGATGGAGCAACCGATAGATTAATTTCCACATCCAAGAACAATAGAACTTCACTGTGTTGTGTTGTGCTGTACAAAGGTACAATCTGACATTCATTTGTGTTTACAACTTTACATCATCCTGGGACATGTCCATGATACAAGCTTCTGCTGTTACAGACAGTCCATCTACATCGGCCTTTCTACATCTTATTAAAGTTCCCAAATTATCTCATGTCCTATTTCTCATCACGCAAACCATACATCTATCCCAATAAGAACAACTTTGAAACCATTTTCAATGTGATTACATACATCTTGAGATATTAAAGGCATTTTTAGTATGTACATGTAGCCTGTGCTTTGGTAAATCATCTAGCTAATAGCTCAGGTAAAGACACCCAAGCTTTGGCTCAGGATAAATCATTTGTTAAATTTATTTATTAAGTCTTTTTCCATGACTACGTGGTAGATTCGGCACTAACATACATGTTCATGTACATGTACAGGTAGGGCCTGATTCATTCACAATTAAAGAACTGGAAATGGAGATATGGAGCCCCTAAAGTGATCGAGCTCCAATTGGCAATACAGTATGTACATGTACATGTAGCCCACGGTCAGACCTGTGTTCTAGCAAGAATCATGTAATCAGGCTGAGAGCCAGAGGGATAAGATTTCTTACATCTCATGATTAATCTCAAGGGCCGATGATGCTAGAATCTCTAGAAAGAAAAACTAGGACACTGTTCTCACTACCTTCCTAAAAACTAGTTTACTACATGTAGAAACTAGTTTACTACATGTAGAAACTAGTTTGACAAGTAATGAGAATGGTCGAAGCGATCCTCCAAAGCAGTTCATAAAACCACCTCGCGATGTAGTTTTCAAGATCGCTTTGCCTTGTTAAACTGGTTTTTTAGCATAAGTGAGGACAAATCCGCTCTTCAGGAAATGATCTTCGCACATTTCTACACACTGTGTAGAATGCCTACAGTACGATGCGGTTTCAAATTTTGCACAAAACATGTCACCCCACTATTAAAGAGCGTTCCCATAGGAACAAGATTGCTTTACGTGAAGTGATTTTGAAAACCACTTTTGGGTGATCAAATGGGAATGCTATCAAAGCAATTTTCCAAACTGGTTTCCTGAACCGGTTTCCAGTAAACTAGTTTTAGAAAGCGTATTGAGAACAGGGTCTAGGGCTAATGCAGACCCACTCAGACCTGAATGTATCCTTGGATTGCTGGCTGCACACATGAACATGAAATTCATGTAAGCAGAGCGTAAACTGATATCCTCAACCCTGAGGCCTTTGTTGTTGTTGGGATGCAGGCAGACTGTGTGCCGAGAATGAGTGCATGGTGTTCATGAATGTACACTGCGATCCCGAGTTAAGCAATGTAGCCTGTGCTCGTGAGTACGCATGCAAATACACATGTCCCATCAGGGTCTGAACACTTGACCCAAGATCTTTGAAACTGGAGGCCCACCTTCTCCACTTCTTTGTCAAAATGGGATTACAACATCACATAGTTACTTATGATAATAATAATAGTAATAGTAATTATACTACTACTACTACTATCATACTAAATGTATGACTACTTCTACTACTCCTACTACTACTATCACTAGTACTACTACTATCAAATAGTAAAACTACTACTACTACTAATACTACTAGATAATCATGCAGTGACATCTAGTACCTAATCACCTTACCTGGGTCGCATACAGCACAGTGAACATGTAGATAAATTTTATGCTGATCAGGATGCAATGGATGAGATTCAAACCCACAATCTTTATTGTTACAAAGCCCAGAGACTGATCCACTGGGCCACAATGCTCCAAGTACAATGTACAAAGACGTAGGATATTGATAAGATATTAGATTTTACATAAACATTTAACATATACCTATTCACCCATTATGTATGAATTAAAGGGATTTTTTATTTTTTAAAGCAAACATGGCACAGAATTGGCATGGATTTTTGTTCTATTTACTTTAAATCAACTTCACACGAATTTTCCTTAAGCTATAACCAATCCAAGCAAATAACTATAAAATAATTAGTAGTACGAATAAAAGAAGTTATGACCCTTATTGAGTACAAATGGAGAAACCACACTGTGGATCTGTGCAAGTGCATATAGTCTGTGTGTGAGAGGTTACTGTACATGTACCTATCAGAGACTACTGTACATCTGACAGCCGACAAATTACTGACTGTGAATTTACAAAAGAATAGAATGAAGATTCCAAATAGAATGAAGATTCCAAACTCCCATTGATGTCTGCTATTTATATTAACTTCCTGTTACAGTGCAAACCAGTAGATGCGAAGTAAATTCTGCTTTGAACAAGGAAGTGGTTTCAAGTTTTGAAGTCTGTACTGGACCCAACAGAATAATTACGGTAGATCCTATTCCAAAGACTACTAATAATCATAATGTCTCTTTATCATTTCCGGAGCTTGAACTAGCAAAAGGCATATAAAATCCATGGCTGTTGAATGGATGCCCTTTGAATTGGCCCTAATGCCCATTATCCATTTGTGCTGTAATATATAAATGTGCCTTGTAAAATTAGCCTCACCCTAAAGAACTAGGCCTTTTTTCTGGTATCACACAAATTCAATTTCAGAATCGAAGTAATAAAAACATCATGGAAATGGTGAAATTAATCCCTTAACAATACTTATCAGTTCACTCTTAAATATTTTCTTTCACACATATGTCGCACCTATGGTTTAGATCTAGTTGGAAAAAAATTATGTGGGTAATAAATTCTAGGAATTATAATGTACATAGAAAGTACAGTACAGTACATGGAGACAACCATACTGTAGTTTGGAAAGCTGTCCAATTTAATGATCATACTGTAGTAAGGAATGCTGTTTAGTTGAATATTAGGCCTAAAATTTTTCTTAAATCTTACAGACTCAGGATCGGTTCAGCCGTCATGTCAGAATATTATGTAGGTCAAATTGTACATGTTGGTTAGTCTGAAAGAATAAACGATTTTAAGATGTGTACAAGTACAATGTACTTTAATACACGCAATGGTAGTTTAAATTGATTAAAGCTGGAAAAAAAGATCTACGTTCATTACCAGTGGATGTAGGGACATAGACCCATACAAGATGTAATACTAATACACAGGTGTTAAGATGATATTAGACCATGGAAATAAATGGGTCAGCTTTAATACCTGTCTGAATGAGTTCATCATTAAAAATGTAACTTGCTAGTTGCTACTGTCTACAACCTGCTGCAGTATGTTAGCAAACACACACTGTAGTCCAAAGTGACAAGCATGACATTTGTCTACATGTTGCTCCCTGTCATTCTTTACATGTATCTGAGTCACAGTCGGGGGGGGGGGGGGGGGGGACTGTTTCAGAAAACTAGCAAGTTTCACATAAGACTGGAATATGAGATGCCATACAATGGTTATATAATCATTTCATAGGTCGACAATGTATCAAAGTCAATCATCAATGGGGAAACCCCTCTTGCTGGGAAATTAATATTTTTTAATGCAAGCTATCAATTCCTTTTCATTTTTGAAGAATATTAGTAAACTAAAGGTCCACTGCAAAGGATTGCCTATTAAAGCCCTCTTAGATTTAATCACGTTCAAGCAACATTTTTTACACCAAATACCCGTAGTTGTAATATTCTTGTCATTTTTTCGGTTAACCCACTCATGTACCTCTCATCAGAATTGAGTCAATTTCTTAAATTTGGTGATTACCAAATCTTACAGCATACATTGAATGCACAACAATGTTCCAATCATTTTGGGGAGTTTCTTCTAGGGTTATCTTCGATCAGGTTTTGAATGAAAGAAAACAAAAATCAAACATAACATGTATTGAATTAAGTACATGTATACATGGCTTTACACTTGCAAAATAAATTGACCAATTATAAAAACATAAGAAGATTAATCAGTTCTGTCACATAAGGGATGTAGTTTCTTTTGCATACTAATGATCAGTCTAATCCTCGTGATCATTAGAAACCAAAAGTAGATGTTAAAAGAATCCACTTTTCAAATATGACAAATCTTGACTTCTACATGAAGATAAAAATATTTATTCATTGAAATGCTGAAGTGCAAGTGCCCAATTACTGTTGTGTTACAAAGCTTTGTTACATAAATATTACAATAGAATTATCTATCTATTATAAAATCCATCTTTTTGAGAATTTGTTACACATGTAGGTTTAGTAGAATTTGACCATACATGTAGGTTAGTAGAATTTGACCAAACATGTAGATATCCTGAGGAACAAAATTAGACCCATATACATGGAATTCGAACAGGAGCCACTGTACAGGGAATTTGGTGAAAAGGGAAGTTGGTATTACTGTGGGCCAGTACCAGAAAAACAATATTCTTGCAAGAGAAAAGTAAATGATATTTATAGTGATTGATTTATCAGCATTAGACAATTGTTATCAAATTCTTAGAACTATAAGTGTATGTATTTTATTCTGAAAATGACTATTTCTGCATGTCATACAATGTACTTAATGTTTGTATCCAGCTTATTATGCCATAATTCCAAGATTTTACAAATATTTGTAGATTGTTCAATAATTAAAAGGTACATGTATATGGCGTGGCTAAGCTTTAATAGGACATCAAATATTTTTCCTGATAAATTGGCCTGCCAGCAGATGCTTATCAGGTCCTCCTCTTTTAATAAGGCACTTGCTACAGTGTACTAAAGGCATGAGGAGAATGCACCTTTCGCCATCTCTGGCCTGAACGCTTGTGACAAGATAAACGGCGGAAGAGTTCGCTTGACTGCCGAACGGAAAACCCTTTCTGACAGACTGAATTAGCTCTGGGTGTAATGAATCAGAGACAATTGGGCCGACAATGCCAAGTCATCATATGCTGCCGTTTGTCAGTAACATAATTAGTCCCACGAATTAGTCCAACATATCAGTATTTAACCAGTTTACTAAATTCTTAGTTTCCCCTTCAAGAAACAATTAACTTTCAATTACATTATATTTTGGTGATGGATATGAATGAATGAATGATAACTTACAAATGAGATAAATACATTATAGAGGCCTATGTGACTAGTTAATAAACTATCTCCTTAATATCAACATGTAAAAACATTCTTGTTTATGGCCTAAAGTATTTTGATATCAACATGTAGACATGCAGATAGGCCTATACCAAATTAAATTCTTAAAAATATTCCCTTTCTAGTTTCTTCCACATGCCTCCTATAAATGCAAGCTCAAGTTCTATCAAATTCAAGAATGCAGTTCTGCTACATTCATAACCTGAAAAAAAATCCTGACTCTAAATTTAATGGACTATTTATATATCCAACCAATCAGAAAACACTTCTTTTCTCCTTAGCAACCATGCAATTTATGGTGTATCAACACACCACCAAGACAGCAATGTGTCATTTTGCAGACCATGGGCAAGGCAAGAGGAATAACAAGATTTACAAAATGGTAGTGACAAAGGAAGAACGTGTAAAATTACTCAAGCTGAAGAACAAAATATCTCACAGCAAAACGCAGCCATGTGATGCTAATCGCTTTTTGTGCAATGGAAGGAACTCATCTGACTCTTCCCAAGGAATTTTTCCTTGCTCTTCCCTAGTAAAAGTGCACATGTACAGTGTATATAAAATATGAATATATTCACAAAAGAACTTGAAGTGTGCTTGCAAGTGTGCAATACTTACAACCGCAAGGCATACTTCAATCTCAGCTAATCAATAAAAAGAAAATTTTCCTAGCTCTTCCCTAGTAATAGTGCACCTGTGTACAAAATATGAATGTGTTCACCAAATAACTTGAAGTGTGCTTCCAAGTGTGCAATACTTACAACCGCAAGGCATGTTTCAATCTCAACTAATGATATAACACTCTTAAAATAACTAGTTAAAAAAAGGGTAACTTGGTTGCAGTATTTTTTTAAGTACATTCTCGTCACATTTGGCCAGAACATAGTAAGTTCTAATACAAATAGACATATTACATTGCAGTTTCACCTACATGAACCTTCTGCAAACTTGTTCAGTTGCAGTGTAAAGATTTTCTAGATACATTTATAATGTAGGTTATCTGTAAAACAAAAGAAGAGCTGAGAATGAACAAGAATTTTCATTCTTTACAAAATCATAGGCTGCTTAAAACAGAACAAAGAAATAAAATTACCTTTAGGTGGTGATGTCTGCTCAGGTGAATAATTATTCTGATTTTCCGGATGTGTAAATTCCAAGCTACCCTACAGACTTCCTTCTCTCTTCGCTCGATCTTCTCAAGTACTGTATGCTGGCCAGGTAGATCTGTGAGAGCATCAAAGGAAATAACTGATTATATTGGCAGTGTTGCCACATCAAACCTCAACCAAAACAAATATCAATAAAGCTACATGTACAGGTCAAGATAACTACTTGTACAGTACATGTATGTATTCAGCTAATTTTGTAAATTGCAGCAAGGTTTACTATCAACAAACAAACTTACTGTAGTAACTGTCACAGAGTATAAATGCAAGTTCTAAAAGAGTATACAATGAGCTACATGTAGTAGCTCCATGCATGTATATTGGCCTCCACAGAGAGATAAAAGAATGTGAATATTCATATCAATGGATATTAATACACTGAAGAGCAGTGCGATTTGAATTTGCCAAGAATGATGCTCATCTTCTGCAGACACACGATCACTGTTTGTACTACCAAAGTGTCATGAAATTAGCAGACCAAAATCACATTCAATCACAAAACTCCTGCAATCAATGAATGAACAATTGATAATAATCACAATTCCTTTTCATCCGACACAATAGGAATAATGAAAACACACCTTTGAAGTGGAGGGGAATGGAGAAGAAATTGTTAACTGAGCAGCAACGCAGTGGGAATTCCTTACCCTAACTCTGTACTTCAGAGCGTGAATGCACTACTGGTTAAAGCATTTTGAGAGTAAGCATGTCCCTGATTTCATTGCCTACTACACATGCTCTGAATCTGAAACAACAACAAGCACATCTTAAAATACAGAATGTGTAAGCAGAAAACTAAATTTATCCTAGCCAAAACTATACATCAGCAAAACAAATAAATCAAAACAATTACTGCAATTTGTGAAACATATAAACAACAATTTCTAAAAGTTTGCATACAATGTATAAGTGTACCTCCTTCGGTAAAGAATTCCTATTTCAAAATCATTTCCTGGTACTATTCAAATTCATCAAAGATCCATTGATGAATGACAACAATAACATCCCTGAGATTCTTCTGACATCCAAACTGTCTATAATGGAAACTAATGTTGGCAACCCATCAATCTCATAATTTAATAGTAATAATTGTTTCTCTAGCTTGTTCCAAGTTTTGAGTCATGACACATCACCTGATTTGAATTGCAACAAATAATTAAATGATGAGATTGTTAATTATGTGATTAAAGTTGGCAGTATTAGTTTCATTTTGGATCATATGTTGTTGTATTTAATTAAGAATTCAATGAATTTGTATTTAAAGGCTACAGACTGACATACATTTAAACATGATAACTGAAATTTAGAAAAATTATAAATTTAACTCAATATTATGTTATTTTACTTTAAAACTACCAAGAATACCAGTACTGTGTTTACATGCTGCCCCTGCTCGCAGTTCATCAAATGATCAAACTCATCAAATGTTTTTGGTGTTTAATAAAGATATAATCACAAAGTTGTATACATTAATGTTGCAGAAAAATACATACTTTAGAAATCAATCCAGAATATCAACACATCATGTGACATCTAAAAAGCATGTCATAAGACTGACAGTGACAGATATATGTGCGATAACCCATGAGCCTGAACTCTACAGCTCCTGACACCATGTAGACTGCCATATCAGTCAGGCGTTAAGAACTAATCCATCTCCAGTTGAAAGAGCTTGATGTGTTTTTAATGAGACCTAATCTAGCCTATCTTCAATTAGATCCTGATTGGTAAAGTATGTTATGCATGTACACTTTTTTTACAGTATACTACATGCATGTATCCTGTATTCCTGAACATTATAGCTATCATTTGGTGATGAAGTATATTTTAAAGCTTTGTTTACATACATATATCACACTGTACATTAGAAGAATAATAATAATACCAACATGTAGCATATACATGTATCACTGCCAAATGCGTCCCTAGATGTGCTAAATAGGATATTATTACCCTGGCTTCAGCCCGCAGCCTTTTACAGCACGATGGCATTGTTATTTCAAGGAACAAATTCCTGCCAGGTACCCATTTATCTCACCTGGGTTGAGTGCAGCACAATGTGGATAAATTTCTTGCTGAAGGAAATTATGCCATTATTATGCCATAACCCTCTGTTTCAAAGTCAGAAGACTCATCCACTTGCTCCACAGAATATAATTGGTAATGAAATCAGATCCCCAAAATATTTTTTAGAAGCAATAAAAACAATTGTATTTTAGGCAGTTGCATTCAATTTTGAAAGTATTAGAATATTATTTGTACAGATGTATGGCACAAGCTCCACAAGACCCTGTATTTTACCCTTGTGGTCAGTTCCTTAGACCCCCATTTCAGGGTTTCATGAGGCACACCCCCATCAAAATATAATTTGAACCCCCCCCCCCCAAGCATGAAAGGGGGAGCCATATTATCATTAGGGGGTTACCCTTCTACCAATAGATGCCTGGCTGGAAACTCACTTTAAAAATTTCCATTTATTATTCCCCAGCACAATCTGTTTAGTGCTTCCAGAGACCCACTATTGGGGTTGACACCGGGGGGGGGGGGGGGGCACTTCCATTCACGAGTGGATACCATGCGCGACCATGGGGTCTCGAAAAGCACCCTAAACACGTAATTTCCATATTCTGAAAATGCACCCCTTAACAAGTATTGGCATGTGAAACCATACCCTTAACAAGTATTGGAAACAAAACAATACTCTTGGCAAATATTCCCTGAAATGAACCCCTAAACAAGTACAGGAATGTACTATTGTTACAGGTCCTTCGGTGGTCGGCTTTACCTTATATTTGGGTTAAGTACGACCCCACCTTCTATACCTCGCGCAAATCGTACTCTAAACACGAACAGTTGGGGCAAAAACGACATCCTTTATAAAACATTTTAATTTTGTTTTATCATTCCCGCAAATTCGACCCTAAACACGTAATTTTCCTAGCGAAAGAGATACCCTTTTTCATTATTTTTGTGTTTTTGACACCCTTATCACATTACGTATGTAACGTGCCCTATCGTGAAAAGGACATCCTTTTTACGTGTTTTTTTGGTCGCGCATGGTATCCACTCGTCAATGTAAGTGGCCCCCCCGGGGGTTGACATCCCCTACCCCCTCCTTCTTGGCACCATTTCAACTGGTAATAAACATTCAAATGTAAACATGCATAATTATGTACCCATGAATCCAAAAAATCAACAGAATTACATGTACATGTAGTGCAATAGCTTGTTGTACGCGAGTAAATGGGAGGCTGAATGTACCATTGCACGGTCTGATGTCATGATGCGATTCAATTCATTGCGCTTAGTAAATAATACAAGTGCAATACGCGTAGGGGTTAATGGTGAAATGCGCATTGCTGCAGATCAGATGCGCATTTGAGGGATTTTGCTTTTTGCTTTATTAAAATCATCTTTCTCCTTTTCCTTATGGGAAAATCAATTGTTGTTTGTAATTTCGCTTACTTTCGAGGCGTTGTACAACACAAATATTGAATGCAATGGTGTGATATTTCGCATTCTGTGAAAAACGGACACTATTCAACTTTGCTACGCCTCGTTGAAAAGAGCATCTTTCTTTCACCCCATGCAAAATCTTACACCATCACACTCATGCCTATTCGCTATTTGTATACCATCATTTCTTCTTTCCCACGTACAAGTACCAAACGAAACATAGAATATGAAAAGTTAAAAACCCTCTTTGATATACTCAACACAATGCACGTATGTATTATATGAACTCTAATCAAACCCGCCATCTAATTAGTACCCTCCCACTGCATATAATGTCTCCAACTGTCTGGCTCTGTCCATTTGTGTGTTGCATTCCATCATGTCCAACATTCAATCAGCTCCTAGATTGACTTACCATGAAATATAGAACATGGTATACAATAACCCACAGGCTTGACACATCACAATGAGGTTGACACAGCACACAGGCACCCAAATTAAATCTGCTAATGTTGCAAATGTTTGTTTACTTGTGCATCATTGGTGTTTCCTCATTGGGCCAAACATCTACTAATGGAGCATTCAATATTGAAATGAATGATCAATTATCTTTTAAGATCCACACAATTGCCCACAAGCTAACATTATACATGTATATAATGCAATGCAGACATAGACTGAGGGATGGTCGCTAAAATTGTGACTTTCCGTGGGGCAGCAAATGCAACCACGGTTCTTGGACATGATATGTAAAATATTATGTCTGAATACATGCAGCATATTGCCAACGCTAAAATTGTGCTCCTGACCTCAAAATTAAAATGCGAAATTGTACCATGATTCGACTGGAAAATCCGCCATTAAGGATTTCCGCGAAAGCGTGTACAATGCATGCACCGCTGTTCGCGTTTATTTTTTTTCACTGTATATGCTATACGTTATATATAGCATCTACGATGGCAGATATGATGTCGTCTTCGTTGTGTTTTGACAGCGAAAATTACGTTTTACCACCAGCAAATATATATGCTACATGCACGACTTACCCAAGGAGAGAGGGCCAGTAAATTTCAAGTAAAGAGATAGAATAAATTAAGCCTTTGCAGCATTAGCTAGTGTAGACTACCTGGAACAAAAATAGCTATTTGTGCAGCAGAGAAGTTTGCGATTGACTTGCAGCCCGGCCTGACCAACATTGCAGCAAGATCCAAATGGATCAAACTAACATTACATCTTGCCCAGAGCCAGATAATACACGGACATGAGCAAAAAGGGAAAAGTCTCTGATAGACTTCCATGAAAATGAATTACACTACACCAACTTCCTTCTTTACACTAATA
Organism: Lytechinus variegatus; assembly: GCF_018143015.1. Classification (NCBI taxonomy): domain Eukaryota; kingdom Metazoa; phylum Echinodermata; class Echinoidea; order Temnopleuroida; family Toxopneustidae; genus Lytechinus; species Lytechinus variegatus. Next base: position 28,840,663 of record NC_054746.1, read on the forward strand.
CTGTAGTACAGTATTAAAGCATGATGTAGCTTTATAGCTCTTTGGTCTGATTAGACCTATTTTATTGTATTCGCTTCAAGTTATATATAAATGTCATGTCACATAACTGCCACGTTACCATTTAGTCTGGTATGTCGCATGAAAATTACAATCAATATAGATCTTGCAAACTTTAAATGGAATTGAATGCTGATCTAATTCTTATTCATTATTCAACAGGTAATATTTTAGCAAAAGTTCAATTGCATGGATCAGTAAGCAAATGTTCAATTGATTTATATTTTCAATTAGGGCAAGGTGTTTGCAGGGTTGTTATTTTTTTTTGGCAATGACCATTTCTTTGACATTGGTTGAAGTGGGTAACGCACAAATTAAATAACAAACCAGATAAAAAGGAACATATCAAAATTACTAAATAAATGGTAAATAAGATGTTAAAATTATGATAGATGCTATTTCAGTGACAATGTAGCTTTGTAGATGAAGTGGGATAGGACCATATGAGATGAGCCTTACGAAAAATGTAAGAACAACACTTGACATTCCTGAATTTTGCAATTTTTCTTTTCAATCAGAGAAAAGAGACACCAAGAATTGCCTGCAGTCATAGATACACTTTTATACACAACAAAAATACAATGTACGAAACTGAGCTGACACTTCTCCTAACTCCTGACCCCATACCTAGCATGTCAAAAGCAATTCATCCCTGTTAAAGATCAAAACTTGATCTACTTGTATAGTATCCAAATTATGGCATGGCATAGTTGTGGGTAAACACAATAAATGCAGCAATCTGAAAAGCAGTGTGTCCCTTTTGTGATTTTCTCTGTTCGTTTTCTAGTGTGTAAATACTTGACTACCATACGCATGCATGATTACACATCCAGGTACACTGTACTGAGTTCGGCTGCAAGTTGAGCCTCAATACATGGAATGTTATCAAAGAATACGATTGTACACATCAGATAAGTATATACTATCAAAATTAATTGTGTGGATGAAATAAAACGTGTTTTAATCAATGAATCTTAATGATTTTACACAAAATGTTTGGTCAGGATCACAACCAAAATAAAAATAACTACATGTAGGCCTATATTTTTGCTCTTACATGTAACAAACCACTTTTCAAAGCATGGGCTGGAAATTTCAAGGATAATCTGTTTGTAGCTTTCCTAAAATTTGCAATCTTATATATTTTAGATAGGGTTTAGTATTCAAAAGACTTTTATCCAAAAACAAGTGGAATGCCTCTGGCCGTCTCACCTGCATCACGCGGTTCAATATAGCAGCAGTGCTGACTTTGAATACTACTCTAACTCGCACAAGATGTTCAGTGATACATGGTTACTCGTATGTCCACTTTTTATGAACTAGACCAATAAACTTACAGAGATATCATGGTTATTCAACAAAAAACCCCAACATGGCCAAAGTTCATTGACCTTAAATGACCTTTGACCTTGATCATGTGACCTGAAACTCGCACAGGATGTTCAGTGATACTTGATTACTCTTATGTACAAGTTTCATGAATCAGATCCATAAACTTTCAAAGTTATGATGGTAATTCAACAGATACACCCAATTCGGCCAAAGTTCATTGACCTTTGACCTTGGTCATGTGACCTGAAATGCGAACAGGATGTTCAGAGACACTTGATTACTCTAATGTCCAAGTTTCATGAAACAGATCCATAAACTTTCAAAGTTATAATGGTAATTCAACAGATACCCCCGATTCGGCCAAAGTTCATTGACCCTAAATGACCTTTGACCTTAATCATGAGACCTGAAACTTGCACAAAATGTTCAGTGATGCTTGATTACTATTATGTCCAAGTTTCATGAATCAGATCCATAAACTTTCAAAGTTATGATGGGAATTCAACAGATATCCCCAATTCGGCCAAAGTTCATTGACCCTAAATGACCTTTGACCTTGGTCATGTGACGTGAAACTCGTGCAGGATGTTCAGTGATACTTGATTAACCTTATGTCCAAGTTTCATGAACTAGGTCCATATATTTTCTAAGTTATGATGACATTTCAAAAACTTAACCTCAGGTTAAGATCTCGATGTTGATCCCTCCAACATGGTCTAAGTTCATTGACCCTAAATGACCTTTGACCTTGGTCATGTGACATGAAACTCTAATAGGATGTTCAGTAATACTTGATTAACCTTATGGCCAAGTTTTATTAACTAGGTCCATATACTTTCTAAGTTATGATGTCATTTCAAAAACTTAACCTCAGGTTAAGATTTGATGTTGACGCCGCCGTCGGAAAAGCGGTGCCTATAGTCTCACTCTGCTTCGCAGGTGAGACAAAAAACTGAGAGGGCACTAAATATCATCAAATTAAAATTTTGAATTTTTTTTTTCAACAAATTAAAAGAAAAAAAAATCAACACATTTTAAAGAATGACACTTGAATATATTTCATATCATTATCAAACCATAAAAAATAGTTCTTAAAGCCTTTCTATTCACTTCCCATTTCTTTATGTGCCCTGAGCACTCTACAAGAAAGATATGATGTATTAGAGGAAACAGAAGAAGTTGTCGTCGTAGTAGTAGTAGAAGTAGTAGTAGTAGAAGTAGTAGTAGTAGTAGTAGTAGTAGTAGTAGTAGTAGTAGTAGTAGTAGTAGTAGTAGTAGTAGTAGTAGTAGTAGTAGTAGTAGTAGTAGTAGTAGTAGTAGTAGTAGTAGTAGTAGTAGTAGTAGTAGTAGTAGTAGTAGTAGTAGTAGTAGTAGTAGTAGTAGTAGTAGTAGTAGTAGTAGTAGTAGTAGTAGTAGTAGTAGTAGTAGTAGTAGTAGTAGTAGTAGTAGTAGTAGTAGTAGTAGTAGTAGTAGTAGTAGTAGTAGTAGTAGTAGTAGTAGTAGTAGTAGTAGTAGTAGTAATAGTAGTAGTGGTAGTAGTAGTCAACTAGTAGAAGTAGCACCAAAAAGAATTCAAGTGTATACTTTAATAAATAGAAATTATGGGGATTTGTAGAAAGATTTTACATTGTGCTTGCTTGCACTGTTAGTTTAGGAAATGACACAAGCTTTGGGCTCATTTGTACATAAGTACGTAGGAGTATGTATTGAACACAGGTTTAATTGTGCTTTATCTTCATTTATAATCTGCATATGATTGCATTTGGGTAATTATACACGACAATATGCAAGACCAGGCACAAGCCAATGAAAAAAATCACTATTTATTATCAAGAGCCTTGCAATTTTAAAATCGATACCGTAGCACAGGTCAGTTTTTCAATGACAAACAGATAAATACCACGAAAACACCTTTCGACAAAGTGACAGAAATTCTGTTCCCCCTCATCTACAAAATCCTGAATATGCCCCCGGTGACACACTTCTGCCATATCTAAAGAAAAGACTTGGCACACACTCTCACAAATGACCCTGATTAGCCATTGGAGAGTTGATGTCATTTTGAAAAAACAAATAAGATGTGATGATTAAGATGAAAATCTCAACTCACATTACACTAGCTCGAGATATTTTATCACTTTTATGGCTGCATAACTACATTTCAATTTATGTAAATAGCCCCGTGTACAAAGAACATGAACTCTGTGGCCCTGCGGATCAGATTATTCTTGGAGATACATAAAGGAAAATATGGATCTTGCTGGAATGCCAACATGTCGATGAGGTATTTAAGGTAACGAAAGCAATATCTGTGTAAAGCAATCACAGTGCACGAAGACAGGAAAAGGGACTTGCAAAAAGTTATTGCACAGGAATTTACTGGTTACAACCAGGAATTTCCTACTTCCTGGAGTAAGTGGTATTTAAGATTCTAGGATTTTCTTAAATGCCAGTTCAAGAAATACTCTGAATTAAAAATGTTACATCTCGATGTATGTTTGATTTTGCCAGCGCCATAATGTGGCTGTGATGAATGCAAGGAATGCTCCCCAGGGAGTGAAAATTTTGCACTTTTCGTGCTTGATTCAAATTAATCCAATGACCGGGGTAATAATATGCTGTAATGTACTTTGGGCCATTTGGGGAAAAGTGCTTTATAAAAATTGGCTATTATTGTTATTATTATCTCTACATCTCAGGAGTGCATAAATTGGTAATTAAACATAGCTTCTGGGTACTTAAATACCATTAAATCGTTAGATCTTACTTAGATCAGATATCCACAACATAATTTGTATTTTTACATGCTAAGAGCAGTACCATGTTCATCACAATTCATGTAGTTTAGTATGTTAATATTTTTTCATAACTTCACACAGATAACTTCACACATAACTTCACACATAACTTCACAACATATCTCTCTCATACTTCATCATCTTGATTCAATGCTGCATAGGACATAACTGGATGCTAATTTCTTTTAACAGAAAAAAAAACCAACTTGGAATTACATGTAGCACCCATTTCCCCTGAATTTGCTATTACCTGCTGAGCTCATCTGGTATTGACCATTTTTAAATGGGAGATTCCAATATTGGCCATCTGCAAGGTTGGAATAATCATAAAGGGCTATTTCTTTTAGAGCTAATATTTGTGCAATGAACAATTATGCACAAAAGAAATAATTCTAACATATTTTGAAATTTCAAGTTACAATATTTATTTTCTATTTTAGCCAGCGATTTCAGCTGTGACAAGGATGATATTGCTTGTGGCCTTCTTCAGTGCGCTGGCCATTGGTGTCTGTACTTTTTTTGGATAGGCTCAGTAACTTCACACTGCTCACTAAAATAAATTAGTAACAAAACATGTCACGCTAGTCAGATTTATTTACTTGTTGAAATGAGAGCCAACTTGTACAACTCAAGAATTTTTAATACTGGTTCCCAATCCAATGCGTGAGGAAAGACAGTGATGAAATTAATCTCGCTAGTCGACTGTCTTTATTTTCACTACTTATTCAAGAGGAATCAGCATGTACATAGGGAAATTTCCAATTTTTTCATATCAATGTGGGAATTCAGAAAGTGACAAAAATAAGAAATCTCTCTGATCTAAGCTTTAGTAGCAGCACCAGCAGCAACAATGAAGTGTGTAATCAGAGCTACCAGTGGGGCATGTGGGTGATGAAAAATGGTGGAAATGGGAACTTCTTTCCAATTTCATAATACAAAAATTCTACAAAAAATATAGAGCAAAGCATCTATAGGCATAGAATTTCTACAGACAGGAGGAATACCGCCATGCCTTAATAGGACACACCAATCTGCCATCAATTGCTTGTGGTCTAGTGGAAGTGTCTGGTCAAAGAGCTCCACACACGCTGCAAGGTTGGACATTCAGTACCCCTTATCGAAAACTAGCTGAGTGAAGTACATGTAGGCCTACAAATGTATATCTGTGACAAACAGATAGAGTATGTGATGAGCACATGCACAAGAACCATGACATCATCATGTACCTGTTTTCACTACTGTGCATCTAGACCTTCAGCAGTCATTAGACTGACTTTCATTGAAAAGTACAAATATACTTGGAATAATTAAGTAGTAGGCCTGGGAGTTATATGAACAATTGATACATTTAATTAGTTTACCACCCATCTACAACCGAATATTACTGATTACACTAATCAAATGTTCACCAGATGTTGATTACTGATTCAAAACATTTGATTATAAAGAGGACTGCTTATTCATTGAAGTGCAAGATAACAAATGAAAATTTAAAGGACAAGTCCATCCCAACAAAAACTTGATTTGAATAAAAGAGGAAAATTCAACAAACATAACACTGAAAAAATCATCAAAATCAGATGTAAAATAAGAAAATTACAGTATTTTAAAGTTTCGCTTCATTTCACAAAACAGTTATACATGTATATGCACATCTCGGTCAGTATGCCAATGAGGGAACTGATGACATCACTCACTATGAAATATTAAACATTTTTATTTTCTCGTCATTGTCATGTGAAATGAAGTTTCATTCCTCCCTGAACACGTGGAATTCCATTATTTTAACATTTTGTGTTTCAGGCAAGGAGGTCCTAATCGTCAAATTCATAAAAATTGAAATATAAAAATAAAAATTCAAACAATAAAAACAAAAGAAATAGTGAGTGAGTAACATCATCGACTCACTCATTTGGATGTAACTGGCTCGTTCATAACTATTTTTTGAAAAATAAGCAAAACTTTGAAATGTCATAACTTTCTTATTTTACATCTGATTTTGATGAAATTTTCAGCATTGTGCTTGTCCGATTTTTCTCTAGTGATTCAAATCAACATTTTTCTGAGGTGGACTTGACCTTTAAGCTAAAATGTAATGAATTCTAAACATTGTAACTCCTTAAGACATGACAACGACAGCCACGCCACCGCCGACTGTGGATCATTCAGCTGTGTTGAGGTGCATGTCATTACACTATACTGTGACACTCGACCGAGTCAGCTCGCTCATTATTCACAATTGTTAAATCTATTTGTTTAACACGGCGAAGAATCAAATGGCAAAAATGGTATTCATTCCAGGTTTACTAACTAGGAATGTGTACATAAATTTGTAAATAAATGTTCAGAGTAGATCTTATCTACCCGGTGGATTTCGGAGCTAAATCTGATATAAACAATAAAATTCAATTGAAATCCCGGGGGTGGGGTGGGCACTCAACAATATTGCTGTGCACATGCGCAACCACATTTAAAAAACCAACCTCAACAAGTTTTATCTACTGGTCAAATCTATACCCTATTCAATATTTTTCGCTTGCTTTTTTAACAATTTCGCCCCCTAAACAATGTGTTTTACCCCACAACCATGCCATCTTACCCTTTTCGACACCCTAATTACACTTAAAGCATGTGATACGCCTTGTTCGCCAAAAAGTACCCTTCATACACTTTTTGGGGGGTTGTGTGCGTGTACAACCATATAGCTGAGTGGCCCCTGATCCTAACCTATTATTTTCATTACAATCTAGGATCTAGAGTCATTAAACCTAGATATAAACTAGTTTTGTTTGTTGATTTTGATTTTGTTTTCAGGGTCTGCATGTAATTATAAAAGCGGAAATCCAACGTGAAGAAAAGTTTGATGTAAAATATCAGGAAAAATATTAGTGAAGGTTTGAGAAAAATCCATTAAAGGGGGAGTGAACTGTGTGTGGTCTCTCACTGACTGTGTGTTATAATTACAGTCTTAAAATTTACGTTTTCAGATATAAATTTTGCATTTTGACACTTGTCAAAGTTTTCCTGGGATAATGTGCCTAAGAGCCATTTTCAATAATCTTAGAAAATGACATTTCATTGATTTAACACACGATATTAGGATATAAGAAAGCTACTCGCATACGACGTCACAAATCAAATAGACTAATTGAAATAAAAATCAAGTAACTTTGATTTCATTCCAGTTTGACTTTATTAGTGTTAGATTCGAGTTTTGGCAATATTTTTTTCTGCTATTTTTACAATAAAGTAACTGTTTGTCTGGGTGAACTTCCTATTTTATCGTAAGCTCGTACTATACTCGTTGATTCATTAAGACTTTATTCTGACCAGGCTCCACCTCAAAGCAGGGATTTATAAAAAATAATGACCTAAAATTAAGAGTATACTATAAGGACAGATGTGCTGGTCCGCCAATTTCGATAATTCGCAATTCAGATAAAAGTTTCCCAGAAACGTGATTTCTTGTATTCACTCGCAATCGCATGATCGTAACAGGTATACAAATAACAGTTACACACACAGTGAACAAGGCAGACTCAAGTTAACATAAAGATTAATTAATCTTGGAAAATACATGTCCGTGAGATCAACGTTAGCTTTAAAAAAAGGGCATAGTTTACCGGGTATAAGACGGTCTTTACCGCACAGAAACGTGATTTTTCGTGTTCACTCGCGTGAAAAAGAAATCGCACGCACAGGTAACGCAAATGACACACACACACAATAATGAACAAGGCAGACTCAAGGCAAGTTAACATTATTTAATCTAGGATAGGAAAATACATGTCTGTTAGATTTACATTGGTATACAGTGTTTCAATTGAATAATTTCAATCCTTACCACAATTGACCTGACTTGTATATCAACGTTAGCTTAGTTTATAAGACGGTCTTTTTCCCCAAGCTCAACCTCACTCGGCTCGGTTTAATATTCACCGGTGACTTGCGGCCGCTACTTCCGCTAGCAGCGCAGTTGTTGGTGGATGAATGCCCAGCGCCCGCCTGTATACGTGCCCTATAGCCCCTGCCTGTACGTCTCTCGCTCCTCTTCGCCTCGGCCGAAATGTGGGAAATAACCGGCTCGTTCGTATGCATCTTTATTTAAATTATTTTAGAGCACATTTTTCTGAATATTTTTTTTAGAATTACCCCCTAAAATAATATGAAATAAGTCAAAATTATATTTTATTTAAAATTAAAATATTTATAATAATAACTTTATACCATTAAACAAGCAAATTTAATAAATTTTTTGGAAGTTTCCCCAAAATTGACGGAGGAGCTGTACAAAATGTCGACTGCTATGCTGGAACCACAGAAATACCATTAGGTCTATTTATTGGACTGGGTTCGGAAACAACCTACAACGAACAGCGTCAACAACAACAACATTGACTCAGTTGCCTAGATGTACATAGGACTTTACTTGCATCCTCCGATTCCTTTCGTTATTCATGTGCCAGGCACCAGGCAGGATCCAGGGGCAGGGAGTACGTGTCAGCATGGTCAGCAGAACAGGGGGGTGTTTCATGAAAGTTGTCACTAGCAGTAGCACTGACTAAATTGTCGGTGCTGACAATTTCAGTGAAATCCTTGGTTTTGATTGGCTGTGAGGCACTTGCCTCTGACAGTTACTAACTATGGTATCTGTCGGAGAAAGCCAACTTGTTAGCGCTGACAACTTTCATGAAATGCTCCCCGAAGTGAAGGCTAAACTAAAGCAAGGATAATTTTTCAGCAGTTAGTCACTACTCACTGTATACAATAGCCAGGAGGCTTCTAGAGAGTAAAAATCATTTACCCACTCTCAAAGAAGCCAGGTTTTCCTTTCTATCCATTTGCGTGTACCACCAAAAAACCTGAAACTTTCGCCCCCGAGATTTCTACTTTCTTTCTAAAAGATCTAACTTTTAGTCCTAAATCATGTACATGGGATACAACTTCATTTTCGACATCTCTATGCCATGGATTTTATTTTCAAACAAGAATTCATCAAAAAAATGAGAAAAAGGTCATGAAAAGATGGAAGAGACTTGCCAGATGTTCACGCCTCCATCTTGTTTTCTGTTGTTCTTCACCTACGATACGGACGCTTGCGTTGCGTAACGTTGGGGAAGAACAATAGGAAACAAGATGAATTCTTGTTTGAAAATAGAATCCATAGCATAGAAATGTCGGAAATGAAGTTGTATCCCATGTACATGATTTAGGGCTAGATCTTTTAGAAAGAAAGTAGAAATCTCGAGCGAAAGGGGTTCTTTTGGTGGTACACGCAAATGGAAAGAAATGAAGACCTGGCTTCGTTGAAAGTAACCTTACGTTAAAAAATTATTTTTACTCCTGGCTACTGTATACTACTACTAGCCAGGCGGCTTCTAGAGAGTAAAAATCATTTACTGATGTAAGGTTACTCTCAATGAAGCCAGGTATTCTTATCCATTCACGTGCGTGTAGGCCGCCGAAACCTAAAACTTTTGCCCCCAAGATTTCTACTTTCCTTCTAAAAGATCTAGCGCTAAATCATGTACATGGGATGCAACTTCATATCATGACAAGATGGAAGAGACTTCGCCAACATTACAGACGCGTGCGTCGCGTAACGGTGGCAAAGAACAATAGGAAACAAGATGGCGGCGTATACATCGGGCAAGTCTCTTCCGTCTTGTCATGATATTTTTCTCATTCTTTTGATGAATTCTTGTTTAAAATTAAATCGATGGCGCAATAATGTCGGAAATAAAGTTGCATCCCATGTATATGATTTAGGGCTAGATCTTTTAGAAGGAAAGTAGAAATCTCGGGGGCGAAAGTTTCAAGTTTTGGCGGCCTACACGCACGTGAATGGAAAGGAATACCTGTCTTCATTGAGAGTAACCTTACGTCAGTAAATGATTTTTACTCTCTAGAAGCCGCCTGGCTATTGTATACTGTGCTGTGTGAGTGTGATTCTATTCCAGGCCAAGTGCAGTATTCTGAAAACTGTTAGCTAACAGTAACACAATTGGAATTCTAAAAATCATGTTACTGTCTAGTTAGCATGAAAACCTGTACGTGGCCAAGGCCAAGTGGTATTACCGTGGTATTCTGAAAATGGTGTTACTGTTAGCAAAAATTTTGTTCAAAGATAACAGTAACACGAACATTTAACACTGCGTTATAAAGTAGAGGTTAATTTGGGGATGACAATGGCTGCACTTTTTTTCTAGCAGACGCAAACGTCAATTACAGCATATACGGCCATATCAATCATCTGGCAGAACTTCCTGTAATTTTCTTTCATTTTTCCAGCATTATTTTCCCCTACCTTTCTCTATACATGTACTAACAATGATAAACTAGCAATTTCTTTGGAACTTCCTGTGAAAATACATGTCAAATGCATCTTTAATTTTGTTGATTAAAATCATTATGCTCATGAGTTATTTCTTTGGTTATTTTTTGCCATATATAAAAAGACTAAAAGTAGAGGAAGAACATTAAAAGCGCCTAAATGGCACAAACGGCAGTAAAAAAAATGGAATTGTTAAGAATATGGGATTGGGGAACTCTTCTATAATATTCAAAATTTTGTTTACCGGTACCCTTTGTCAGTGGTTATAGTTCCATTGATTACAATACAATTTTCAACTCTCAATGCTTTAGGTTATGAGAAAATCTCTCCTGCCAGTCGATCTATATTTTGGATGGGGGGGCAAAAGTGAAAAAAAAAATTTTGTGATTGCTCTACGCACCAAAATAATGATAAAGGATTTTGCGTGTTGAGCGTACCAAAAAAATACAGTTTTCTATGTTTGATAATATTTCTATGTCAGGTTTAATTTTTCTTAAAGTGCTTTTCATACTTTCTTAAATTTTGCATTTCGTATTTATTTTTTCAAGTTTTTAAAATTATTGGGGGCATATTATATCCCCCCATATTTTGATGGGGTGATCTTCCCCTTGCCCCCTCTGCAATAGATCGAGGTCTCTGTCTCCCGTTATAATTTTGTACCCATGCTGTCTGAAATAATCCATTAATTGCAACAATTGACCTTTTCCCAATTCTCTATCTACATGTAGCTCTAACTTTTAGTTACCTTTATGCGCTTACAAAATGATGCCACAATGCAGGCTTTGTGTCTAGTTTTTTTTCCCTGAAAATTTTGTGCGATCTTTTCTTTAACAGTGCATTTGATTGGATTAAATAGATGCAGAGTGGGAGGAGGTGGAGATAACACGGTTTTAAGAGAAGCAAACAAACAAATAACATATCCCCCTGGGACCGCCCCTCTCCCGTAGTTCTAGGACCGGTACGTACATAGTGTCGGTGCAAAAGTTCATCCTTTATAAAGTATCATTTTTAGTCTTTTTATATCCTCGCAAATTGGACCGTAAACACATACCTTGACTTGTTTTCCTAGTGAAATATAAACCTCTATACCCTTTTTTCAGTATTAAGCTTTTTTTGACACCCTTATTATGTTGTACATTATGTAACGTGCCCTATCTTGAAAAAGAGATCCTTTTTAAGTGTTTCTTCGGTCATGCATGGTATGCTTGTCAATGGAAGTTCTGAATACATTTAACTGAAAAAAAATGACTCCCTGACTTTATGCTATACAGGGACAGAAAGTCATTTTAAACTATTGATCAAAGTGAGAGAACAAAGTTAATCGTATAAATTTTATAGACACTACCCCGATCTATTTATTCACCCATTATGCTTGTTGCATCAAGGCAGTGTGCAACATTGGTGATGGTCCCAGACCAGTATAAATTGCTGTCCGGCAAGTAACTTTTCAGAAAAAGCCAGGTATACTGGTCCGACATGACCAGTGAAACATATATCAAACTGAAACAAATTATGTTTTCTCCTCTTCTGTAAATTATAAAAAGGGCTCCGGAATCTAAAAATTGGCTCTCGTGAATTATGTTGTGTGTGTGTGTACTGTTTATTTTTTTTGTTGGGGGGGATGGCAATATGTAGATACAAAGACAGCATAATAAACTCAAGTCTTTTTTATGTTTTTCTTTATTTTGGGGGACCAGTAAATTTTAAGTTCTGATCAGTAAAAAAGGGAAAAACCGTGTATCTACTGGTCCGACATAAACAGGATGGACCAGTAAAAAAAAGGTAAAGTGTGGAGCCCTGATATCATAATCCTTTGTTACAGTATTAAAACTTAATGAGTTAAGTTACTTGGTACAGCCATATTTGTTGTTCATGTGGAACAGAAAAGTTAGATGGAGAAATGAGCAAATTTTAATGGAAAACATTAGTTTCAGACTCCATATGGTGCCCATCCTGTCAATGTCTGAGCACCCATTCATTTTAGAAACAATCTGACTTACAATTTTTTTTTATGAAGAAGGCTGCATTTCAATACCCTGGTCCACTCACACTTATTGCAAGGTTCCTATTCTAATTTTGTACATCTAAATAGACTATACATATTTTTTCCTTTCTTTTCTCTCTTTCAGCTAAGAAATAATGGCACTAAGAAATGCATCAGTAGCCAACAGTGAGATGAAGGAAAGAAAGCCAGATGTACCATCAGCCTCACAAGGAGAAGAGCATACCAAAGAGGAAAAGGGATCTGTAAGAGCAAGTCAAAGATCAAGCCCTCGACTACCTATATTTGAACTGCTGCTTTATGCCTTTGTGGTTGTAATTGTTTATTGTTATGCCACATTCAAACTCTTCAAAGCTTCACAAGGTGACAGTTTTATTAATTTTTGTAAATGCGGAATTATTTATTATTTCAGAATTTTTAATTCAGGGAAGACATTGTTGTCAGTCCAGAGGTTATTTTTCCTGCTTCTGCTCATCTCACCTTTCGTAGTGAATCTATGATAATTTTCTGGAAATGTTTTGGAGGTTCCAGGGTCAAATTACCGTCTGCACCACTTTTGGTTACAGTCCTGGGGAGCGTTTCATGATAGGACTTGTCAGATGTTTTATTCGACAAGTCCTGTTTTATCCGACAGTTACCATAGTAACATCGTCTCTCAGCCAATAAGAATCAAGGAAAGATGTCAGATCTGACAACTTGTCAGACAAAAATGTTGATGAAACACTCCCCTGAATAGGGTATTGTCATTTGTAGAAGTGGTAATGAAAAGTGCAAATTATACAAGTATATATATGTCTTCATTGTTTGATAAGGACTCTTGCAGAATTTTTGTATGAAAATATGTAAAACGCTAATTTCTTTTGAAGAATGAACTATACCTCATGTAGTGACTTGAATAAATTACCCATTTAGTGTTATCAGCTTCTCATTATTTTTTGTAATCAATTTGCATTTAAATGTTTTGTTGTGAAATGTATATCATTTCATACATTGTTAACATTAATAACAATAGCATTTTTATGCATTTAGGTGTTCTTTTTATCTACAAATGATATTGATAATAGCTTTGTTTACCCATGATATGATGTTCTTCACAGATTTCCAGATAAAGACAGTTAATGGACGTGGCCTACTTCAGCCGGGTTGGGAAATCTTGGGAAGGAGGTACCAAGTAAGTTCTATGTGTCGTCCCACTTTGCTCACTTCTTATGTAAAGCGTGGGAGCTATAGCGTATTGGTTTTGATATTTCAGACAAAGATTTTCTTTTTCACTCAAACCTTTTTTTCTGTGATTTTTCATCATTATTATAATTCATCAACTTGATTGTTTTCTGATATAGCTCTTTTTATATCTTTGTATACCTCTGGTCACAGTAGCTGGTTGCTGGAGGCATGTTTGGGGCTGTCTGCCTATCTGTCTGTTCCCCGGGGGGGGGGGGGGGCCACTTCCATTGATGAGTGGATACCATGCGCGACCATGCGATCTCGAAAAGCACCCTAAACACATATTTTTCATGTTCTGAAAATGCACCCCTTAACAAGTATTGGCGTGTGAAACCCTACCCTTAACAAGTATTGGAAACAAAACGATTCTCTTGGCAAGTACGCTGAATTGACCCCCTCAACAAGTACAGCGATATTTTTATTGTTATGTCATGGACGTCGGTCGTCGGTTTTACCTTCACCTACATAGTACAGCCCCACCTCTTACAAATCGTACTCTAAACATGTAGTGTTGACTCTTGGGGCAAAAGTACATCCTTTATAAAAACATTTTAGTCTTAATTTTTTACACCCTCGCAAATTTGACCCTAAACACGTAGCTTTCATAGCAAAAATGGATACCCTTTTTTTATTATTTGAGTGTTTTTGACACCCTTATCATGTTACGTACGTAACGTGATAACGTGCCCTATCTTGAAAAAGACATCCTTTTTACGTGTTTTGGGGGTCGCGCATGGTATCTACTCATCAATGTAAGTGGCCCCCCGGGTCTGTTCATGTCGTTTTCATTCTCAAGATTTGTACAGAACTGTTCTGGAGAACAAGTTTGGTCCAATTATACATACTGGTTTGACTGCTAGGTTTTAGGGTCAAAAGTCAAAGAGGTCAAGAAGTTGGATGTGTAATCTATTTGTTAACTGGCAAAGGCCAAGGCATGAATTTCGATTGCAGCCCAGAATCCATCTAGTTTAATTTTGTGGGTGCACTTGGCACCTTGGCCATAGTGATCACTATAATTGGCTTCAAATTGTACATGCTGTTAACTCACTTTATTAATGGTTATGATCTCATTTTAAGAATACAACCTTGAGCAATTAAGGAATATGTATTTTCAGTAATTGATAATTCAGAATAACATTCCATCTTTTGAAGAAATTTCTCTCTAGCAATATTGGAAAGTAATCAAAATAAGTAAGAGATTTTGTTTCAGACATCATTTCACAGTCTACAGGAAGTGGGTTGTGTTTTTGTGGGTCATGTGTTGCCAACCAGATTAGCAACACGGAATCAATTACCTATGGTATTTGCAAAAGGCCAAGGCTAGTCCTCTTAGTATTTCCTTCCTTTTTTCTTTCAGGAAAGCAAATAGGAATTAGTTGTATTGTATTGTTTTGTGGTATATTTCATTTAATTCTTCTCATGTTATATCATCTGAAAAGTGGTCAAACATGTCCTTCCTTCCTTGTGAATGAGGGTTTCTCACCTATGGTGTAAATTTAAAAAGAAATGTTATATCAAGGGGAAATTTTCCTAACAGACAGAAGGATAGGGAATTTTTTTTCTGTTGGGGCTATATTTTCCAACTTCTGTTCTTTCATATATATAATTCATTATAGTTGTATAGATATATGTAATTTTTTTTTTTTTGGGGGGGGGGCAATACCCGCTTGAGTATTATGATATATCTTCATTTGTTGATAGTTACCATATGTTTAAGGTGATACACTGTATATTCTGGATATACTATCTTCTGTGTAATGGCGTCACATGAAATAACCTAAACCGTTCACGGAAATTGCAGAATAAACAGCCAGGGTCATCATATGCACACACACACACACAGCCCCCAGAATTACACTGCCTGAATGTAAGAAATCAAGTTGGACATAGGTCTTTAACCATCATATTTAAATGTCTCAATGAGCAGCTCCTTCATACCTGTCCTTTTAACTACCTCCAAAGCCCATTCATCATCACAAATCCCTCTTTGCATCCCAAGAACATACAAATCAATAGGTAATTTTCTGTGTTTGCCCCAAAATATTGAAATGCATTACATAATAAATTTAAGCAGTGCCCTGCTGTAAGTGTGTTTAAGAAGATGCTCAAGTCTCAATTGTTTGATATTGAAAGTAGTGTTTTATTTTGTGTATTTTTATTTTCAGTTTGTACCCATTGATGTATTTGTTTTTTGTCATTTTGTATAGTGCCTTGTAAATTTCTAACTTTCTTTATTCCTGCTCCGAGCAAAGCTTAAGTATCCAGACTTTTTAAAAGGAATTTTGGATGTTAAATGTCATTTATTGTTTGGAGGTAGTGCTGAATATTTTAATTTTCTGTAATATCCAATGCCCTTCTCTATCATAACACATACAATGCACTATTTTGATGAGTCCTATTTTTTTTCTCATAGGATATGATGCCTGGGGAATGGATCCATTGGCAGTTCTTTACCCTTCATCCTATATCTCTTGCTCTATATGCAGGACATCTGATAGGTGGATTCTTTGTCTCTAAATACCTACCAAATGTAAGAAGGACTTTCAATAAGTAGTTATCAATTGAGCTAAAAATTCTTCTGATATACACCATTTACCATGAACATTTTGTTTTGGTTAATATAAATCATTGTCGAGCCATTTTATATGAAATATCTGTTCAAGCCCCATTTTTTTTATAGTTGGTAGAGTTTTGCTCCAAATTATAGAGTAAAAGAGATTTCATGTATAAATTTCTTGTTATGCCTCAGCCAACCATGGGTGGGTGGCTGCCTTGGCATTGTGTTCTTAGGTCATTTGTCCATACATCCCATTTTCATATTTGCGATGAAGAAATATTTTATGGATCAACTTCAAATAATAATCTGATTAGATCATGAATGTTGCTTAACATTTGAGAAGTTAAGTGAGCAATAGGCTACATATTTCAGATATAGTAATGGTGAAGGGCTGAAGGCATAAACTTTTTACTGCTTGCAAAAGTAATCATTTTTGTTTTTAGAATATCCCTTTGTACTTTTTTTTTCAGATAGATTACCACCTTTAAGTCACAATCATTGCATTATTCTTTTTTTGTCTAGCTCCGGAAGAGTTTCTTGATCTGTTCATCTGTGGTGAGTACTGCAGTCATTGTCAGTCCTCAAGTCTTTGGTCTCTTGCTACTCCATGCCATCATAGCCTACTTAGTTGCAATCCTTGGTCGACGTACATGGTTGATATGGATAGCTGTCCTCTCTCAGCTTTCATTCACTGTGATTGGATCTTTCTCTCAGTGGCAGGTATTGATTCAAACATCAATGAAAATTATGAAATTAATTGATTTCTTGTATGTAAAGGTAGGAGCAAGTTTTGTCATTCCACATTTTTATTAATTTTGTTGTATTTTGACAAATTTTAAAGGAATGTATACTTTTCCAGGATCTTTTAGCAGAATGTACTGCAGATTTGGAGATACTTAATGCATGAAATAAGAATTTAAATCAGAAAACAGAAAGAAGAACAGTGTCTTATCCAGGAATATTTAGGGCAAAATATGACAGAAAGTTTGCTAGATTTAAACCCTTTGGAAAATTTGCCATCAGAAAGAGCCCTGACATCACTCTCCCTTCCCACTTGTCATGCTGATGGCATATTTGGTTGCTCTCAAATAAGTGAACTGCAGAAAATGAAGAAAGAGCTGTCATAAATACAATATTCTTGTCATGTTCTCATTACATTCCATTCTCAGATCTCATTGCTTCCTGGAATTCGAGAATACCGGGTCAAGTTCATCATAGCCATGGCCTTCTGCTGTCTACGTTTTATTGCCTTTGGGGTTGGCTACGTGAAGCAGCAGAGAGATCAAGATGAAAGCAGTAAGGATGAGAGTAAGAAGGATAAAGAGGATTCTTGGACCATCTGGGATTACCTGTTATACATCTTCTATCTTCCTACCAGCACCCATGGCCCCTTCATGCCACCACAGACTTTCTTTTTGCAGGTAAATGACTTTCACCCTTGTTCCAAATAGAAACTGTCCCAGGTTCAGTGTTCCAGTGGCATTTTTGGTTATTTGACCTTCACAGAGAAAAGCAGGCATATTCAATACAATATACAGATATATGTACTAGTACTAGTCACTTGCCAAAAAATTATTAAAAAACTATTGTAACGAAAATCAAGATAGAATTGCCCGTTTCTAGAGTTTGTGGTGCTGCATTTTGTTTTTGTATGCAGCAATATATGCAAAGAAATGAGCCAACATAAAGCATAATCCTCTTGTGGCCAAACTATATTCAAAGAAAGAAGAAACTAGTTTCAGTCTTGACCAATCTTAGATCAAATTTTCCCTGAGGCTTTGCCTTAATTTATGGACATCCAATGGATGCATCCTTTGTTTTCATTGTACTCCATGAGAGCCACATTTTCATATGTTTTACGAAATTCAATGCGAGAGGCTTTGGCTTGCCTTTTATGTCCAGCTGTCGACTGTTGTGACACAAATTTTTAATAGATCTATGTTAACCATTCACTGAAGATTTCTCTCATTTCAATAGTGATAACATATTGGTCACTTGATGCCTGTTTCCAGTGGATTAGATATTAGGGAGAAGATTAAGGTGAATTATTAGATTGAGTCCATAGAAATAAGTTGCTTAATGAGATATCTCACCCAAATTAATTTCTCTATTTCTTTGTCAGATCAAGAATCCCTATTACCCATCAAGCATGAAAGAAGTCAGATGGGTGTGTCTTATGTGGCTCCGCCCACTCCTCTGTGCCATCTTCTTGGAGTTTATCCATCATTTCATATATTTCTCCAGCTTCATGTTACTACCTCAATATCTTGAGAAGTTACCTGTACTTGCATTGCGTAAGTATTCATTTGAATCCTAATTTGCTTCAAAAGTAATAGCAACTGTTTCTTCAATAATTTCTTTGAATCATGCTTTCTTTATGCCACCAATAAAAATTTAACAAGTAATGATCTTTAAATATTGCATATATTAGGTTGTTATTAAAAATGTCAGTGATAAAATGATGGAAGAGAAAGAGTAATCATCAATATTGTCTGTCATCTTTTACATATTGTTATTTTAAAAGACTTAATTTTTCTCACTGACTTCACTTTCAGTTGCTTTGGGAGAGTGGTGTACCATCATATTTCAGCTCCAGTACATGGTATACTATGGTTTTGCTAAGGCTATGGCTATATTTGATGGGGTTTTGACTCCAGGCTTACCGGCGTGCATGCAGACTATACTGATGGCTACACATGGATGGAGGTTAGTGGAATTCATAGTGTGGATCTGGAAAAGTAGGTGTAGGGTTTGAAGCTCACCTCAGTTAGTGATTTCTTGTTTGATATGTTAGTGAATTGCAATGACATGAAAAGATGATGGAAAACAGATAAATTGATGAATTCTGCCATGGCGCATAGGGATAATTGCTTCTTTAGAATATAGACTTTGTGAATGAACAGACAATATTTATTATGCATATTGTAAGCCTGAATGCAATTCCATGATATCACAATAGCTTAAATGGACGTGATAAATTATTTCGCATTTTCTTTTTATATGAATATTCCTAATCTACTTGGACTGTTTCTGAATTATTCCTGACCATACCATCAATGGTCTTAGTAGATATGTGTGGTTGTATGCCGGTAACTCTTGTCATAGTCTTGCAAGATCATATATGGTCAATTCCAGCGTAACGGACATGACGTTCAGACAAATTTTTGTAATTCAAAGGTTTATACAGTAGAACTAGCAGTCTTTTGATAATTGTTACTGAGCTTATCAGACACATTGAAGTATCAGTTACATACACATGAAATTTCAAATTGTTTCATTGAACAGTTGTTGAGATATTGCACTCTTTGTGAGCGTAACGGACATGACACGAAATGGACGAAGCATTTTTACCTCCAATTGCTTATCAAAATTCCTGTGAATTCTTAGATTGCATGCACCTGACATTGGTGTTAATTTAACCTTAAGATCATGCTCTATCCATAAAATGGTGTTTAACAACAGTTTTGCAGTGCATTCTGTATTCATAGCTCAAAATGTAGCGTAACGGACATGACACACGAAGCGTAACGGACATGACAGTTTCGTCCACTTTTTGTAAGCGAATATAATTATTTTATTACAAGATATGGTACAAGTCTAATTGTTTACATGTTAAGGCTAGAGGTTAGAGACACACATCATGCCTGGTAATCTGTAATATCCCCCATTATTTTGGAATTTAAGAGGGGGGCTTTTCATACAATATTTATAAAACAAAAAAATATTTAGAAAAATTTCTTTTACACCAGTTAACAACAGATAGAGAGTATTTTCCAGTTACTACCATCCTCTACACCTAATTAAAAGAGAAAAAATTGATAGTAAAGATTATTTTTTATTCATGGATAATATACACTAGCGTAACGGACATGACACCCTTACGAAGTGAACTTCATTAGCACTTCTTAGTTTCAAAATGAAAGAAATATGAATAATGAATGTAATCATGTAACAGCAAAGTACCTTTACTAACATTCTTAAGAAAAATATGTAGATATTATTGGCAGGTGTCATTAATTTAATAGCTATAGCCTACATGATATTTTAATATAGAATACAATGTTTATCGTACCACTACGGCACACTGAGAAGACCAAATCTCATTATTTGTGAGAAGAAAAGAAATGTACCAGACCTGTATAAATCCAAGATGAACATATGAAATGTATTTTATGATAAAGAATATGTAGTAGTATTAATGTCAGTTTTAAGATAAAAAAATGACATTAAAAAGTATTTTAAAATTTAATAGCAGAACCTGACTATGTATGAGTTAAAAGGCAATCGGAATGTTTGTAAATTGCTTCTGAAATTATTTTCCATTCGAATTAAATATCATCCTGAGTATAATCATCCTTTCATCAAATCTTGGATGTTCTAAATCTTACGATCTTACTTGCTGAAAAATGTGGCTGTATCTAATTTTGTTGCATTGTCCGCACTGCTTGTGTACAAATGAAGATATATCATTCAAATCGTGATTATGGCTGACCAAAATACTATGACATAATTTATTGATCGTGCCACATTCCTTCCACAGCCCCTTTGCTTTGTGATATTGCAAAGAAGTGCCACTGTAGGTTCATGGATTCATAGAGCTACAATATTGTACACCATGTAACAGATATCTGATTCTGAATACAAACTTGTTCTTTTTAATGTGAGCCCGTGCCATCACTGAAGAAGTAGAGGTTGGTGAAAGTCAGATAGTTTGAAGCAATACATGTATCATCAATGATCATCATCAATGATCTCATGAATTCACAAGTTGAAGTTTTATCATGCTCCAAACTGTCAGTGCAAACACCTAAGATAATCAATTGTATTGTTCAAACACAAATGATGCAGATTGTGATCTAAGTATGTTGCCAGATCTAGCTGCATCTTTCCTAATATTATGTGGCATACCGTTAATTCTCAGAAAAATATACCAGAACAAGAGCTGAACTTTCATCATTCACTAACTTCTAAAAATGGCTTGAATGACATGCAGATTCTAGGAGTTATTACATCCAGCTATCCTCAAGCAATTGAGACTGACCTCAGACTGTGACACTGAGCCTAATATTTTGTTTTTGTGAATGCTGCCATTTGTCATATATAAGGCGTCATGTCCGTTACGAAAATTGTCATGTCTGTTACGCCATTTTTATGAAAATGAGAAGTGGTAAGGGAAAATGATTGCTACACATGGTAGGGGGTTTAATTCTAACATAGAATCTGAATCTGCAGTACCTTTAGACAAATTTTCTGTGAGCTATGAAAACTTTAAGTGAAAAACGTAACGGACATGACACTGATAATGGTAAAGAAATCACACAAATCTTAAGACAGATTTCTCTAAAATTGATGAATAGCATAAAATTTAACGATGATTTTCTGTTGATTTAAACATTAATCAACTATTCAAAAGTTAAAAGAGACCTCTGGGACATTGTTTGCTTTTAGTAGAGACAGGAAAGATGAATTGTTTAAAAATAGCCTCATTTTTTACATTTTGCAATTTACTATTCTATTTTTTTGATGATGGAAAAAACTACAAAATTTTATCAATATTGCGATTATTCTATTGGAAATTCGTACTTTATAGATTACTTTTTAAAAAGATTTGACTGCTTAAGTGAAATCTGAGACTTCATTTTTTCTCTAAAGTGAACATTTTCCATGGAATTGCCCACATGCAATCAACTATAAAATTCATTCTCAAATTTACTATATGAAATCAGTGTATATTTATTGTTATCTAATCGCTTACTTAGATGATTTCATAAAAATTTGAAGAGTAATTTTCCAATGTTTATATTACTGAAATTTTTTTTAATTCTCACAGGTATTTTGACAGAGGAGAGTACCAATTTATATTGAGGTAAACAACTTGATAAGTCCTTCCAACTTTGATGTGATTTCATAATCCCCTTCATTTGTAAGAATCTCAATAGAATCTTGTTGAGTTATCTTTCAAATATTGCATTCTGTCATTTTTGTTATGATTGGTAAGAGAATGATAAGATCCCACCTAAAAATTCTTTTCAATATGTTTTTTAAGTACTTTTCTCTAGAGCTTTTATCAACTTAATAGATTGGAGGGTGCAAAAATAACAATGAACATGCTAGTCAGCATTCTTTTTATATCACTAAGGCCCACTAGTCTTCTGTTTTGGGGATGAAAACATTTTTCGTACAATGGTAGAGAATGAAACTTATTATCGCTCAATTTAATTTTTAGGATCAAATCCACTAGACTTACCAAAGGTTAAACAGAATATATATTGTTTTCATTTCATATATTGACAAAGTTTAGGATCAAGTCCACTAGATTTGCCAAAGGTTAAACAGAATATATATTGTTTTCATTTGATATATTGAAAAGATTTGTATGATTATATAGTCACTGTTCCATTGATCATTGACGCACCGTATGTCTGAAAATTTCAAGCAAGTGTATTTTGTAGTTGTGTTGAAAACACACTGAGAGACCATGGTCATTCATTGTTATGTTTTTTTATGATTATGAATCCTGTTTCTGATTATCCTTGAAAAGAATTCCTCCATTGTCAGAATAATGAAGAGTGATCACGAACGAAAGCGAGAGTCTCACTATCAGTCAAGAGAATAATACCTCATTTGTTCAAACATTGTCATGATTGTTTGCCATTATGTCATGTTATGATAGATTTGGTTAAGACTCTGGTGTATAATAAATGAAGGAAGTGCATGTAATACAGTTTCAATCTTCTTTTACAAGGTATTAAATCCTTTTAACAGGTATTCTTAAATGGAAAAAGGCATATTTCAATGCAAACCTTATATAATTGAACAAACAAAAGAGAATTCAAAAAAATAAAGGAAATGAAAAACTGGAACTATCAGACACAATTTGAAGAGCAGGCCTTATCAGTGGATATTTTTTTTTTTGGGGGGGATTGATATTCTTCTCAAATGATTTTGAAATATAACAGTCATGTTTTCATTCCCCTACCAGTGAAACTGAAACAGAATTAGTGCACAATCGATAGCTATAAGACTAATGTCAATCTTGCTTTAGCAAAAACAGATATTAATGGATTAATGGATTAATGGATGTCTTGTTTAGATATGATGTGACAGAGCTCAGGAACATTAATCATTTTGTTCATAACATGGTGTGATATATCACCTAATTTTAATTGATAATCATGATCATCATGATACATAGGTTTTCGTGATTCATGTGATGACATTATAATTTAATTGTAATTTCACAAGTCATGCAATACTGACAAACAATATTGAAGAATTTATTAATGTTGCTGATGCAATGTATGTTATTCTGTATTAGAACAAGCCATAACATTTTTTCATTATATTTGCAAAAGAAAATAAATGAATGAATGCATGACTGAGTTTATATCCAAAATCAAACAAGATTGAATTCATCTAATATAAATCACTTGTTGCATACAACTTTAGTAAAAGCATGGACCTACTACTCTGACAGTAGGTCCATGGTAATAGGGCTGCAAAAATGGCAAGTTCCTTTATTGAGATGAAAATACTCAGCAAGAAAAACTATAGATATATCTTCCAAAATCTTCTTGCAAAATGATATTTTTCAATCAATGCGTCAAAACACAAATCACATCTCTTCATCACATGTGTATATTTCTTATACTTCTGAATAGGAACATCTACATACCATTTGGTGGATCTCAACATGGCGGCCTCCGGCAGTACTTTGCTCTGCTGATCAGCTATTGTTTCACAAGTTTCTGGCATGGATTTAATTATCATATCATCGTCATGGTACTCATCTTCTGGGTATTGGTGCAGTGGGAAGCCTTCTCACCTATCATTGCCAAAAAACTTGGGGTTCAAAAATGGGTAAGTGTATTACTTGATATGAGAGGTAAAACAAATATTAACAGTCTGCTTTGAATAAGCCCACCTCATATGCTTTGATTATGCAATTTTGGAAATAAATAGCAATACACATCCTTTATCAAACATTGACCCCTCAAGTGCCTTTGTTTAGGTTATGAATAATCATAACGAGATAGCACAAAAAAAATACAGCACAATCACAGTGAGCTTTAAAAAACTTGTGCAATCATCCTACATTTAAAACTGATAGGGCCTTTATTTGAGGGGAGGTTAGTCTCACACAAAATTTACATGCAGTATTAGAATATTTGTATTGTTGAGTAACACCTTAGGCATAA
Source organism: Lytechinus variegatus (assembly GCF_018143015.1). Lineage (NCBI taxonomy): Eukaryota > Metazoa > Echinodermata > Echinoidea > Temnopleuroida > Toxopneustidae > Lytechinus > Lytechinus variegatus. The sequence continues at coordinate 28,865,165 of NC_054746.1, forward strand.
TAGTAATAATGCTTTGATATGATCTTATGGCAATTTATTTTCAAAATTTCATCACAGCACCTCCCATGGTTTTAGACTGGTTATCAATTGATTTCACATCATAATCAAAATAAACTATAAGCAAACCCGATACATTCAATAGGTCAAATCTGCAGAAGCCATCATATACATCATAACATTTAATTAGTCAAAATAAAAGTTAATTTTAGCACCAATCATTAGCAAATGCCCAAAACAGAGGATAAGTTAATTTCAAAGGACATAATTAGTTTTTGTTTTGCGTATTGTTTCCTAAAATTGCTTTACTTTGTGTCAGTGCAGGAACACCTTTAGCTCCACACTTACGCACATTGCATGCGCGCAGAAGTGCCCTTAGTAGAGCGCATAAGGGCACTGCGTAAGGGTGGTTCTGCACCAGTGAGGTGTGCGTAAGTGTAGTGTGAAGGGCATTCTTGCACCAGCACAATGTTTTGTCAAAGTCAGTAATTTTTATTGAAGTGCCATGAGCACTGAAAGATGGTCCTTTGAGCTAAAGAAGCCACTCTCCTTGTCTTTCATCTTTGAGAATTATTTTATTGTTTAAGTTATAGAATTACATTAATGATACTAGAATTGATTAATTTTCCTATTTACAGGTTGGTAAGATGTCTCCTTTGAGCAGAAGAAGACTAGACTGTTTCCTTACCGGAGGGAAGTATCCACTCCTGGTTCTAGCTATGATCTTCTTCATCAATAACATAGAGGTTGGCAAGATCTTTGTCTCCAGAGTTCTTGGTGCAGAAGGTCAGTCTTCCAAATGATACTGCTTGATGCAAGTGGCATATTAAGCAAATCTTAGTTATTTGTATTTTCATATAGTAGATTAAATCTTTAGAGACATAACACAATGTCATATCTACAACACAATGATAATTCAATATATATCACAAAATTGAAAATTGCACCTATGCAGTGAATAAGTACATTTTCTCTACAACTTTTCATGTAAGTTAAATAAAATATCATTGTGTATCTGAATGTTAGATGTGTCTGATAAACTAAGCAAGAACTGTTTTGATATTGTAAGGTTTAAAGTGTGATCCTTTGAAACTTATGAAGTGGCCTTTTTACAAACTACCTTCTTACATTACCATGTGTGTTTCTTTATGCATCCATGTCACATCAAAGTCCATTCAGCTTTGCATCATCATGTAATGATTAACACATTTCTATTTCCACAGGTGCATTGTGGGTCATTGGAGGGCTACTTGGGGTACACTACTGCCACGTTCAGCTAGTAGAGGAATTCTTCTGCCGCTGTGGGAAGAAGTATATCATGGAAAAATACTACATGGCTCCTCCTAACCTCTGAGTGGGTAAAGACAGTATCACATGATCTTTGCATCTGTTACTAGGGAAGAAGTTTGTGAAGGGGAATACTGCATGGCAAATCTGTGGCTCTTTAGAGATGGAAGACATTGTCACATGATAAGGGAGTGCAATGGTTACTAGGGAAGAGGTTATGATTGAGAAACTCCTCATGGCTCCTTGGGGCTCTCAGGGATGAAATATATTCTGAGAAGATGAAGGAGTGCATCAGTTACTAGGAAGGAATTTGTCATAGCGAAACACTTTATGGCTCCCCCACAGTTGTGAGCAGAAGACATCAGGTGATGAGGGAGGGCATTTATTTCTAGGCAAGAAGATGTCATGAAGAAACACTCAATGGCTCCTTCATAGTTCTAAATATCAAAAGACATTAGGTAACTTCAAATGTGCATCTTTACTTCCATGACACTATAATTTTGCAAAAAAAAAAATGTTGAGACTGTATTTCTGAGACAACTAATCCCCTTCTCCATCATATCTTCATATTTCTCACAACTGCTCACATCCAATTGCGATCCATTAAAGTTGCATCTCAGCGTCTTGACACTGCCCATCAAAATGTAATTGCTAGTAGCATCCCTAAGCCAAAAGAGGAATGGGAAGCGCTGGCGTCCAGGTTCCCCCTTTCTTCGATAGCACCAGTAAGGGCTAGTGTCTCAAAACATTCTTGCGAAGAATGTGCTCCCAGAAGCGCACTTGTTGCGTTGCTCTGGTATGTAGTAAAGAACGGAACAATTTGGCCTTTCCAAGGACGTCTACATTGCTGAAATGTTCAGTCCACGAAATTTTCATCATTCTGCACAAAAAAAAAAACATTTCAACAGCTTTCAATGCTGTTGCATGGGATGACGGCCTTGTTTGGATTCCAGTGTCCAGATCCATACAAAAGTATAGACCATACATAGTATATTAACAACAATCAAAGTCTGATGTGAAGATCAATAGTCCGAGTTGTCAGTTCTCTCTCCATGTGCTTTAATGTAGCTTTTGCATTTCCAATCCGTCGCTTAATTTTTTTTCACACCTCCTGTCAGATATGACTGTTATTTTATTTCATTAAGTCAACATTGCCATTATCATATTTTGATAAGAGATAAGAACACGATATAGAGATATTGCCATTTTCTCAAATTTTCATTTCTGTTCAGGAATTTTTATCCCATTGCTCACATATTGGTGTATCACAGTAATATCAACAAATCATCAACAAATGATTGTTACACCAATGTTTCATAAATGTGTGCATCACAGAAATTTCAACAAATTTATATACCTGCAGGGGAAGGAAAAAGAGTCATGTGACCAACTGGGGGAATGGTAGCTCCACCCAGTTTCCCAGTTTTGTGGGCCAAAGGATCCCCTTACCAATATGTGATAATTTTGGCCTTTCCTAGCCATTAGCTCACAAAGCTCTTGGCCATTCCTTCCCCTGCAAGCATCTTGAGTTGATAATGACATTGACAAGTACTAAAAAACACCCCATAAACCACACCCATAGAAATTTTTATTGCTGATTCTTGATTTACTTGGCTACACATTTTTTAATCAAATACTGGCCAGGGCAGCACTCACACCATTTAATGAGAATGAAAATGGAGTATATGGTTTCTGCGTATTGAAGCTGAAATAAGGTGGAAAGCTACTTGATGCTTTTTTTTCCTTTTAATTTTATTCATTAATTCATATATATGAACTAAAAGTGCTATTCAATTTGATGTTAATGACGAACTAGTATAAAAAAAAAAACTGTTCAAGATATGAAAGAATTCCTAATGATATTGGCTACATACAAGATTAGACATTTCTCCACAATATTCTCAATGCTTTCCTTTTGCTTATTCTTGGTTCAAACAAAGTGAAAAGGTCTGAATTAACCAGGAGAAACAACAAGACTTCAAAGAGGATAGTTGTAGATAAACAACAAATATAACATTTTTAATAGTAAAACTGTTTAGACACAACCATAGCTGTAGCGCTTGCCTTTCCCAGCAGTCCCATCTCCCTACAGTACATAACTAAGCTAGTCATGAGTAATCATACGAAAACGCTTAGTTTGCAAACACTGACCCAAGCTCACTTCTCTGTTTTCTTTCTTGCCTCTTGTTGATTTTATCCTACGGATTCTAAATTGGGAAATTCAGCTAGCAAGCAAGGGCTGAAGTAATTTAACAAAAATCCATTAGAAAAAACATGTTCTACAAATTTTGCTTCTTTATCACGGTATTCCTTGAGATAAGTTTACAGATCTTAGCTGGTGTTTGTGCCTTTCATATCATTACCATCGCAGTGCTTTTTGAACTAAATTCAATCTGAGGGGCTAATTATGACAATTGTTTATTGAATTTTATTTTTTTGAATCTTGCATTCTTTCTTGCCATTCTGAGAATGGTAATCATTGTATAGATGACACTTTAGCACTATTTCCTTTTGTCAGCTTTGGCAGTACAAGGGTAACAGAAAATTATTATAATGATATAATACAAAAGTGCCACTTTCACATGCAAAGAGTTAAAACTAGCTTGCCATTTACAGCCATTGTAACCTTGCCATGTTAGATACAGTCATACTGGTAAGTAAGATAATTTTATTTCCTGTTATTAACTTTTATAATGATCTCCATACTATTTTGAGTACAGCTTTCATGCTGATTTCTTTTCTTTATGCATGTTTGTTTTTCAGTGTTTTTTTTTTCCTCGAAGCTACAAAAGTAAAGGATCTCATGAAATTTCAAGGTTTTTTTCAGCTCTTTATTTGTTGTCACTTACAGCCCTGTATACTCTATGCAGTTTCTGCGCAATAAAGTGTATAGGCCATGTTTGAAGAGAAAAAAAGGTTTGTGGAATATAATTTGATTTAACTATTTCCCTGTTGAAATGTTCTTTGTGAAACCCCCACTCTACTGATTACTATTGTCACACCTTATAAGTGAATTTAATGCAAAGGTTAGAAATGTATTTGCAAATATACTGTGTGTGTCAATACAAAGCTCAGTATCTATGTCAAAGCATTATTATTCACATATACAATCTTTTTTTTTTAATATGAAGAAATTGCCTTATCCACAATAAAGAAGTATAAGTGGTGGATTTGAGAGATCCTGAAAACAAACCACCGTAATATGCAATACATTCCAAAAATATGCAACTTATATGATTTATTGGTGTACAGAATTTTTACGTTTTATATCTTACTCATTTCTATTTTGAAATTTCTGTATGGTTGATACATTCCTCTTATGATGTGAAATATGTTGTTATGAAGAACAAACTGTTGTCATGTTATGTATTATATGTACAAAATCCAGCTTATGCAACATTGTTGGTATTTGATATCTACTTGCCACTGTTACCATATTGACCGTTTTCTTACAATATGGGTTTTACTAGTACATATATGCTTTTTAAAGTTCATAATCAATTGCTGATAATTTATTATTATCACAAATAATATTATTAATCCTAATAAAAAAAATTTAGTTCTATACATATCTCATTATATACATTTGAGTATTAATGGAATAGTGACGTATCTCATTTACATTTTTGTAATTAATAAATAGTTCATGTTGGTAATAGAATAATAGTAAAGAATTTTTAAATTCATTTTTTTAATGGCAACATAACTAGATAGGCCCATCAATTTGTGAATTGCTGAAAGTAATAGTGCACAATGCAGTATCTCTATTAGTGCTAGAGTAGATGTATTTTAATATTTAATACTTCTGATGGCCTTTTCTACTATTTATATCTTGAAATTATTTTGATTGATAACAAATGTTTGGAATTGTAAATTGATGCAGGATAAATGAACATCATTAATTATGTCAAATGAATGCAAGAATACTTTTCATGACATTTTGTGAGATTGAGTTATTTGAGCTCATGGTAAGATAGTAATCTTTATTTATGTTGTATTCTACTTTGTTATGACAACAAAGCTATTACAGAGACATTGAGATCAAGAAATATTTAAAGAATCATGAATGACTAAGGAGAATTATTCTGTTGAGGTTTTTTTTTGCTGAATTTAATTAAAAATTGTGTTTTGCATTTAAATTGTAACTGTCTGTTTAACATGTGTATCATTTATTCAGACATTTTTTATTTCCTGCAGCAAAATTAGTTCTGATTATGAGTGAATAATTTTCATTAGTGTTAATATTTGCCTACTCAGTATTATAATAAAGAAAGTCTGATATATATATTCAATTCAAACAATAGTATTGTATAGTTATTTCATAGTATGCATTTTAAAATGTTAGCTTTAAGATGAATAGAGAAATGTTGCATCCTGTGTGCTCAATAATGCATATTTAGCATCTTATATTGTGATATTATGCCCATAATAAACCAGTTCGTAGTTACTTCATGGACAATTTTGGTCAAATGACCTTTCATTTCTTTCATTATGATAGGCAGATTTCAAAGCAAGATATTATGTAAGCTTGCCTTACATAGCAGGATGAAGAAATTGAATAGACCAGGTGACTAGAATAGCACACCAATGAACACTTTATGAAGGTATTTTTTGCATTCCTACTTTGAATGCATATTATAGCATGTTGCACAATGTACTTGGCAAACTGTGAAATACCAGTCGTTCATGGACGCATTGTTGTCGTTTTTTTATTTAAATGAAAACCACAATTCAAAGTAATATATGAATAATCAAGACATAAAAGTTGGTACTTATCTCATTAGATTTTAAACCACCATGTCACTTTAGTACAAGTGACCTTCCTCTGATCATGCGTGGAATCTTTTGATCATGCGCAGAAAGGAACTACGAACTGGCTTGAGTGAGAAAAATGTTGTTGTGAGATGGATATTTTTCATGTAATAATGAGCCATTTTTTCAATGTTTACTTTCTCAGTGATGAAACATCCCCATTTATCTTCATTAACCCATTCATTCATTTACTATACATTTGTTGTTTGTTTTTGTTGTGATAATTTTTCATCATTTTCATCAACCTCATTATCCACCAGTAATCATCATTGCTGTCATTATCATTGTCTTGTCTGCAAGGCACAGACACTGATTGAAACTTTGATCAACAAGTGGGTCTTCACACACAAGACTAGCACATGTTCCTGAGTGAGAGGGCTTTCTGTACACAAGCCATTGTAGTTGGTGTATTCAGACCACATGAAGGGGAAGTTCACCCAGAAAAAAGGTTTAACTGTAAAAATAGCAGAAAAAACATTGGTAAAAGTTTGAGGAAAATCCATCAAAGACTTACAAATTATTAGAATATCAATATATTTGATTTGTGACATATGCGAGCAATATCTGAAAGTAGAAAATTTCAAGTCGTCAAGGACAATTAAAAATTTGAAATTTATGTACTTTATATTACATAACATATGGGGCAGCTGCTCATATGTGCTGTCACAAATCAAAAACTTAAAATTCTAATAACTTACTTCATCTTTAATGGATTTTCCTCAAACCTTGAATATTTTTATTAGTTTTATGTTATTTTTATAACAAACTTCGTCAGGGTGAACTGATATCCTTTCATTATTATTACCTTCTACCTGTATTATTACTGCCATGATAATCATCATTATCACAATTGTAACCATCATCATCATCACCATCATTATCATCATCATCACCATCAATAGCATCATCATTACCACCATCCTCATCCTGTTCATAATATCATCACCCTCTTCATTTCCATTTTTGTCTCACCTACGTAGCGGAGCGAGACATAGGTATCACTATTTCCGGCGGCGTTGTCGTCATCAACAATTGTGTTGTATACACCCAATAACTTTCTATAGCTTCGAGGTGGGATCACTAAATTCATACCAGAGGTCCATCTCCTGAAGGCGCAGGTCAAGTTCGAATATGAGTCGAATTTGAATAAGGTCAGAAGTCAAAGGTCTATGAACTTTCCATGAATGGCACTGTGCTATGTTGTACACATAATATCTCTATGTGGGATCACCAAATTCATACCAGAAGTCCATCTCCTGAAGGCACAGGTCAGGTTCGAATTTGAATAAGGTCAAAGGTCAATGAACTTTCCATGACTGGCACTGTGCTGTGCTGTACACATAATAAATTTCTATATCTTCAAGGTAGGATTGCCAAATTCATACAAGAGGTCCATCTTTTGAAGGTGCAGGTCAAGTTCAAATGTGAGTTGAATTTGATTAAGGTCAAAGGTCAATGAACTTTCCATGACTGGCACTGTGCTGTGTTGTACACATAATAACTTTTTATATCTTCGAGGTAGGATTGCCAAATTCATACAAGAGGTCCATCTCTTGAAGGTGCAGGTCAAGTTTGAATGTGAGTTGAATTTGATTAAGGTCAAAAGTCAATGAACTTTGTTAATACTTGAGAACTTGAATAGTTTTGACATGCAGTCTCTTCATGACTGCAATATGCAGGCGAGACAATGCTTGGCGTTTGCCTTGTTAACCACCTTATCATCCTTATCATTATCTTTATTTTCTTGTCATCATCATCTGCATCGTTGTCATTGGAAACATATTTATCATCAATCATTTTCATTTTGATCATCATTGCTGGTTTCATAACAATAACCATCATCATTGTCATTATCATCACCATAATCATCATTACATATTTTTCCCACCACCCTCGATGAAATGACCATTATACCATCATCATTATAATACATATGGCTCACCTTAAACATCATCTTTCATTAATTTCCAATCTTGCAAACAAATTGAACATGACTATGATGTTTCTTAATTTATAAAATATTCATTTATTTTCTTAACAATAATCCTATAATTTATACATATTTCAATGCAATACATGTGTGAGAAATACAGCAAACATTTGTGAGATGATAAATAACCGACTCACAGTGAGGATCGACACGTTTATGCTTGAAGATATATTTCCATTAGATTTAGGTGTTTGAATTTGATGGCCAATGTCATTACACAAAGTTATGGAATTAAAAAATGATCAAAAGGTTAATATGAGACAAGATTTTTATTAACTTGATAAGTGAAAACAGCATAAAAATGTTTTTATTGTGATGATCATTTATGATGAATGATGTATATATACCTTCATATATTGAAATCAAATATTTCAATTAAATTTTTCCATTATTTTTAGGTGTTTGAATTTGATGGCAGATGTCATTACACAAAGTTATGGAATTTAAAAAATAATCAAAGATTATTATGATTAATATTAATTAATATTTTACTTGAAAGTAAAAACAGCATAGAAATGCTTTTTTATTTTGATGATCATTTATGATGAATGATGTGTATATACCTTCAAATATTGAAATGGAATATTGATTTTACTTATTCATACCAAAATCAAAGGATATTTTTGCTTTATTACCATAAGACAACCTTTTCACTGTAAAATCTTGGTAAAGCAAATTAATGGGTCAAATATAAAAGCAATATTTGTGTGTGTGGGTGTGTGTGTATCAATCTTTCAAACTAGAATGTATATCATTTTCACTTAACTGAATACTCCCTATAATACGATCTCCTTTCATTGGGTTTCAAGGAAAATAATGAGTACAGAAACAAATTGAAGGGGAAGTGGTGTGAGAAACTAAGAAGTTTTGGGCTTCAATCTTCATGTAGTCTGGAACTGGAACTGTGTATCATGCACAATCATATGTTATTCTGGAATTGGGTTTTTCTATTGCATTACAATTCACATAATATTTATATATAAATTTTTCAATACGAATTACTCTGCATTTTCCTTGGCTATTCAAAATATTTCATTTCTTCCAACAATATGTAAATGACGATTTATAAAGCTTACCCTTGCCCTTCACTCCCATTAAACCAAAATAATACCTTCATTTTCCTTTGTTTAGATATCACTTTGCACACTATAAAATTCTCAGAATTAATTGTGAAGTTTTGGAGCTCCGTGCAAGACGAAATACTAGACATTATTTGGCGACTGCCGTCGTTATCGACAAGAGAACATATGTGTGTTTGGTGAGGAGTTGGAATCTGTTAACCAACTTTGGGAAAGATTTTGATTGAAGAAAGCAGGAAATATAAACAAATCAACATTGTATTTTAGTATATCATTGTGCATTATCAGGATGAGGTGGCTCGTGTAGGTGCACTGCATGAAACATTTTTAGATGAGTTTGCTGTGATATTTGTTTCATAAAGTAGACACATTCGGCTTATCCATTATTTACCTTCTGCCACATCTTGAGTTTTATCTTATACCACTTTCCCCATTGAGGGCCTTTGGACAATCAAATCTTTTTTCCCGGCAAAAGGTTTGACTGGTAATAACTCAGATATCAAAGCATCGTGTTTTTTTTTAATGTTAACAAGGCAAAGAAGGGATTGAAGCTATAATCAAATCCTTCTACAGTTTGACCCGCCAAAACATTCATGTAACCAGGACCAACCTAAATTTTATATGGGAAAATGTAAAATGCTTTGGGCAGCTCTAAACATAGTTGACGTGAATTGCGCCGAGTAGATCTTGGCCAGCCAAAATCTTGGGCTACATGGAAACATGGGCTATTTCTTGTACTTTCATTCGTTCGTACAAATTTCTATACCATATATCGGTATTTTCCATAAAAGGACTGCCAAAGTGACATAAACAAAACATCACTCTATTTCTGCATCACACAAGTATATTATCTATTTCATGTAAATAACTATGACCTCTTATTTTTCATATGAATCTGATATATTTTCTTTCGTGTTTCATCAGACGGCGCTGCAAGGTTCGCCATCTTCGTCAACATAAGATTCCAAGTCAATAGGTTTAGAATACTGAGGTGTATTCTTGTTCCTGTTGGAAGGTCTAGGGCTAGGAGTTCTTCTTCTCTCTTCTGGCTCTGGATTGAGGTAGTTATTATTAGATGAGGGTTTGTTGTTGTCGGTGAGTTCCATCACACGGCTTCCTGGTCCCCTGTAATAATCGAGTAAAGAGAGAAATCAAACTCTAATAGTTAACCTATCGTTCAATTTGAAGAGAGCATACATCTCAAGAAATGCATTTCCATTTCTATATTGAATGATGATATGAACAATAATTATTTGCAATTTCATTCCTTTCAACACGATTTCCGTAACTAAACAATACCATTGAGCAATGGCCTATCGGAAGAGCTGCAAGCAAAGATAATGTCCTAAAATTTTATCCCAACGAAAAATATGCTGTTATTTCCATTCATGTTCATATTCATCCACACCAAAACGGTTTAAACTTGTAAGAAAAACAAAGACTAATACTTCGAGGGAGGTTTACTAAAAATGATAGGCTTTAACATAAATATTTCTTACTTTATTCTGCTTTTGATTTTTATATTTTTCATGAATTATTTATTTTTGTTCGGATTTATTTGGTGTGCACACCAGGCAGTTTCAAGAAGAACGAGAGAGTTCTAAAAATATATACCTTCTTTTGAAGATGTTTTTCAGTTTGAAGTGGCCCTGTTTCTTCTGTCTCGGATCTTTGGAATCCTCCTCCGGAATGTTACATGTCCTCACAAACACCTGTTGCGTAATGGCATCTGCCTCTCTCTCGGAGAGACCATTCGGGTTCTTTTCTTGCGTCTCCCCTCTATGATGTGATCTACTTGGAACAGCAGATCTTCTTGTTGGCGAAGGTGCCTTTGGAGAGTGTGATCGCGGACTATGTGAAGTTTTCCTTGATCGCGGTCGTTGCAGTTCCGAGAGTTGCTCTTCCCTGATGATGTGCGCCTGTAGCGCGCCGACGTCAATACTCTTCCGCCGAGCGTAGAGTCGGTTCTGAGTTCCTGTTCGTAAATGATGTGGCAAGGGCCTTGGTTCGTCCATTCTCTCAGAAAACTGATGTCTCCTCAAATCCGCCAGACTGATGAAATGTGGATCACTTTCCATGGCTACCGATGGAACATTGTCACTACTCCTATATTGCATTCGTTTCAAGTTTGAGTGTCCTTCAAGAAGCGCATGGTGTGCTGCCAATAATGAGTCACTGATACGATGGTGTCCAAGGCCAACAACCATACCATCTATGCTCTTTCTGTGCTGCCTCATCCTTGAATTTCCATTCTGTTTTAATGACCTTGGCATTGCATTAGCCGGAGTCGAAGGAACATAACCCATATGCTCTAAGTCAGTATCTTCCTCCTCTCCGTAAACCCCAAACGATTGCATTCGAGAAAGACTCATTCTTCTTGCCCGGTCTTTCCGTCGTTTTCGCGTCGTGTCAATCACATCACCAGGTTGACGATTGTCGTGGCTTGGAAAATTTGAAGCATTTATTCCTTTCCCGAGCATTCCCGGCACCGGGACTACAGAGTTCTCGGGATACTGCGTCACCAAATGCGCATTCCCGCTCAAATGCGCACCATTGTACGAAGATGGCTCGCGATTGGCATGACTTGGTGGAAAGCTCATAGTCACAGGACCACCTCGGTCATTGTGTTCTGCAAGGTTTATTGCCTCGCTAGTCACTGATTTCCTCCTTCCTTTCGGTCTCATCTTAGACGTTGATTGCCGAGTGGCCCACATATCTTTGATCTCAGTGGGTGAGATGTTCGCCAGACCTCTCTCGCCTTCCATCGAATGGACACCACTGTCACGAAGATTGGTCTCCATGCTGCTCATACTCGAAAAGGATGCTTTGCTGTTTCTCCTGGAAGAATAAATAAGTAATGATCAATGTAATTGCTGCATTCACCACAAGTAGAAGAGATTAATATAAAGTCTGATAGTTTCAAACCGAAGTAAGATATCGTCTTAAATGTATCCTCACATGTTAGAACGGTCAGAGGATCACTTCTTCATGAATCTTGCCATTTATAAATCATCTTTTGGGCTCATAATTCCATCTCAGTTAATGTGAGCAAACGATATAGCTTATTGCTTTCTGAATGACTCGGTTTAAATAAACAAGGACTATTTTCATTTTCTATGAATATTCTGTCACAGTCAATCTTAGAGTGTGATCTCCTTTTTACTCACCTCTCTCGCTGTGGTTCTCTAGTCGTGGGTGATGGTAAATCTTGGGAAGTCAATCGATTGATCTCATTCACAAAGCCGTTCAACTGCTTCAGACACGACTCAACATGGAAACGATCGGGATGGTTCTTTGCCGTGTACTTCAGGAGCCGCTGCAATAATGATAATAGAGTAAAGATTTTGATTGATTAATAATATAATAGGCCTGCCATGAAATTAGTGCGTAATGACATAGCCAAATGCTCTACTGATCAAGTTTAATTGGTGATACGAAAATAAATGATTAATTGCTAAATCGTTCAATCAAAACGATCCAGATAAATTCAAAGTCATTCACAATTTACATCAATTTAACATAGATTTACAGTGAAATTAAAGGATATAGCCATTGATGGTAAGAAACTATTATTATCTTGATCGATTTTGATATCAACTACATCAGCTAATATTATTGAGTGCTCACTACTTAAACTGATAATTCAGCTTTATTTAATTTAACACTAAGCTAATGTGATCTTTAGAAGATGTGAACATAGTAAACTTTCAGCACATAACATCAATTCTTTATTGCTCTCATTTAATTTTTACTTCACTTCGTTTCCTTTCTCAATTAAATCAAATGTATGCTTATCACAAATTCACATTTACGTTTCATTACTATGAAAAACTGAAGGAGACCTTTAGGTCTAGATGTCAGAAGTTAAATGTAGGATCAACAAAAGGCAAAACGCAACTTACTTCTGCGCAATTATAATTATGAACTCATTTCGTTGTCACAAAAGCAAAGAAGTCTTTTATGAAACATGTTGACTGTGATTTCCATTGTTTTGCTTGCAGCTAATTAGATGCAATGATTTCAGTAACAGTCTTCGTGTCACTGAGAGCGTCATTTAATATTCCAATGTCTTACCTTCATAGAATGGACATAGTAGGAGATTCTCTGTAGCGGGGCCATGAGATAGGTGATGGGATCGATTTTTCCTTTCCCGTTCTCGTCAAGTTGTTTCTGTAAACAATCATTATATAGAAAATGTTAAACAAGAGAAACAAAAATTAAGGAAAGTCCATATCATTATTACATTCCTCTTTTCCTAGTATTTGTAGAGAACGTGTTTTTTTTTTCTTCTCACTATTATGGCGTTATCAAGGTTGACTAATGATCCAATTATAGTTTCCTGGAGCAAACAATGTTACCGATGTTCTGATGTCACATCACTTGACACTCGACATTGAATGCATAGTGTTCGTCACAGGCAAATACCTCTCAGTAATCACATTCCTTGCTTCAGGATACTTTGGGGAAGAAGAAAAATCATTCAATATCTGGAAAGTCTTAATCGTTTTTTCTTTCTTGGTTTTGTATTTTGGGCTCTACTGAATGATAAAGATATAAAATATAAGGGTATTACAAAGCTTTGATGATTTTTTAAAGGTTCTTACCTCACAAGTAAAAGAGTAAAGAATCATCGGTACATGAAAGTGTAAGTGCTCTAAAGGGATGTCGAACCAGTTATCGTAGACACACACTCTGTTTTGTAATGACGTCCGTGAAGCGATGATAATTTAAATACCACCCCTGGAAATTGTCTTATGTAATTATTTTATCTTGCTTCGATAGTCACTTTATTTCATGAAACCAAAATTTAAAAAAAAACCTTTGTTATTGACTTGATAAAAACCCTCTGAAATTCATTGAGACGTGCAAGATGATGGAAATTATTCATAAAGTATCTTTTGAAAATTCAGAGAAAGTTGACATTTGGTTGTTGTTTTTGAGCGTTGTTCCTTTTGTTTCTATGTTTGTTTGTCTCTTTATTTCTTTTATGATTATAGCCTACTCCAACCCGTTTGGTGCCGACTGTACACAACTTACCTCAATAAACTGATAAAAGTTTTGTGATGTTCCAAGATGGTTGGCCAACATTGATAAACCGACTGTACACAACTTACCTCAATAAACTGATAAAAGTTTTGTGATGTTCCAAGATGGTTGGCCAACATTGATAAACCGTCACGAAACATTTTCACATAGGATGTGTAGATCTTAAGCAGATTTGACTGGAAATAGAAAAAAAAAACATCCTAGATACATTGCATTTAGGCTATACTTTTTGTTTCATTAATTTATTTTCCATTTCCCCAGAATAATGCATCAAACATTAACAAATTTCAAATGTATAAAATGGATGGTAAATAGTAAATGATTGGTAAATAATATGATGAAAATGGAAATGTTGAACATGCTATTGACAGAATATTTACCAAGCAACCACATATTTTGCTACATGGATATTCTTTTATTCAACTTCGTTCTTAGAGTGTGCAAGTAAATATTTAATTCAATGAAGTTTAAAAGTGTTACATACCTCATCACCACCCGATAGCCTTGCTAAGACATCCCCAACAATGCCTTTCCACTTCCAATCACTCAGTCGCGTTTCTAAAGCATCAAGAAAGGCTGAATGCTCATGATATAACTCTCCAAAACATGGCGGGAACATCACGCTGAAAAAAAAAGAACATAAGCATCCGGATGATCTCGAGTATTGAGTGAGCATCTCCTTACGTCACTGTTCACCCTGCTTCTTCCATCAAGATTTGCTTATGATCGTAGCTTCTTATTTTTGATGAAGGTGTCTCAACAAGCTTAGGCAATTATTATCAAGGTGTTTGAATATAGATCACGATGATCTCAACTGAAATGTTGGTCTTACATAGGGACGGTCGGCTATCATCTAAATGAATAATTGTGAAGCAATATTTTCGTCTTGGCTTACCTGACCTTGATTGGATCAATCGTATAACTCTTTGTAAGACAGGGGCTGAGGAACCGGGGGGGGGGAGTGGGAGGAGGAGGTTACCACCCCTACCTCCCACATTAAGAAAAAACGTGTATAAAAACGTACAAATGATGGTTGTGAGTGTGTGATTTTTTTTTTTTGGGGGGGGGGGCATGCTCAACCAGTCACCCTCCCCTTCATAAAACCGCTCCACCGCCCCTGTAGAGACAGAATATTAGAGATAGTAATATTAATGTAGAGAAGGGATAGATAGAGAATTAAGGGGTGTATATAAAGAGAATTAGAGAGCGAGGGTGCACTGGATGAGAAAAGGCAATAGAAGAAGAACAAGACTGAGGGATGAAATAAGAGATGGAAGAATATGAGTACTAACTTGATATCGTTGAGAGGAATGATAGATTCGATAACAAGAGGCTGGATGATGCATTCCTGAATGAATCGAAGATTAGAGACATAAATCCGCTCTGAAGAAACCAACGAGTCTACCACACGACGACGTTTACCTTCAATGTAAAATAAAATAGGAAATGTTATCAGAGGGATATACCACTCAGCGCTTCACAACAAATAATGTATGTTACCCATGCAAGCTGCATAGAGAAATTATGAATAGATGTAGAGGTTCTAGGTTCGAGCGTGTTCACTTCTTTCGGATCGGTCCCAGGCGTAAATACATCTGATCAATACACTTCTGTAAAAACTCCATCCTATACAAAATATACTCCCAAACTCGAAAATTGTATGTTACACTGGAAATATATATTCGTTATGTTACTGAAAAAACATTATTTAACAATTTCTTACTTTTATCGCTGTCGCTACTTTTTATGGTTCTCTCCGAGTTCTGTTCATTCTGCCCTAACTGAAATTACAAGACATTGGGAAAGAATAAAACAGTTAGTGATTAAGAATAATTTGTTTTTTAATCCTTTTTTATATTTCCGATCGAAACAAAGTTTAAGATGCCGATAAGATTAGCTCTTCGTCAAGTTTAACATTACAAAATTCAATAACATTTCAAATCAGGCATTTGATTAATCTATCTATATATAATATATTCATTTTTACCAAGGTTTTAGCCGACCTTCCATCAAGAAATGCATATCTTTCTATCAATATTAAAGTATCCTTCAAAAAAGCAAGAAAACACGATTATCTGAGAAATAATATGTATAGTCAAAATCAAGAGTAGATGTGAACGTCTTACGTTTCGGTTGAATAGTAAGTTGTCAGTGGATGGGCTTGCTAGTCTAGCTCTATGACGATGGTATTCCTCGGCAAACTTTCGGCTTAGTTTCATCATCTGATCCGCTGCTTGGATCGTTGAGTCATCAGAATCCGATTGTTCCGGATCAACTGCATGCATAAAAACCATCACGTGATAATGGAATTAACCCATGAATCGAAAATTAGCAGAATAAAGTAGTATAAACGGTGACCGGGTTTGCTCACCGATACAATCAGTTTGATTTTTGATCGAAAATCAGATAAAAAATATGACTTAGTTTTAAAAGGGAATCAGATTAAACATTCAAGAGGAGTTAAAAATAATTTACTTCCACTATGACAAAGTGAAATTAATCTCTGCGGATAAACATGGCACAATTTGTCACATGGAATTTGAGTATTATAAAAGTGGTGTCTTGTGATTATATTTGGCATTAAACTTAATTGTTTTCCCTTCCTACAGATCAATGCTTGATTAGGCAGGGTTTTACTCTGGGAATGATTCATATTAACACATGAATGTAGATAGTGGCAACATTAATAATATCCCAATAGTCTTGGTATAAAAATGCATTTTCGTGTCTAGCATTATAAATTTCAAGGATTTGAAATTAAACCAGAGTAGATGTAAAAAATAAATTACTAGCCGAACACTTAATTATTTGACTGGATCTGAATTCAAAGCTATTTCAAATTCAAATCCTTCTGGATATAAAACAAATCATAAAATTTCAACGTAATTCCAATCTTCGGCTAGTTATTATTTACAACCACTCTGAATTTATATTTGAATCATTGAAGTTTCGAGTGAAGATTTGAACCCTATATACCTTGTCGTTTAGAATCCGAAAAATTTGGCCACGAAACCTCTTGGGGGCCCCATAACACAAAGGTTCGCGATTAATCGCTAAATGAAATGGCCTTTCAAAATTATCGTTGCATGCGCACTTTACTCAGTAGACTGACTAGAAACCAATCAGAATTGTTTTTATAAATAAACCTTTGTGTTTTTGTTGGTTTATAATCTCACCTGTCTTTTCACCAGCCTCTGGGAGTGAATCGATGAACGGTTGTAGCATAGGAGGAACAGAGTCTTTTGGGTCGTCAAATACGTCTCGATGAAAACCACTCTCATCGGATTGAGACGATCGATTTGAGCGGGATTGAGATTGAGAATTTCTGTGAATATAGGAATTGCAGAGAGTATCAGAAATAAATTCACGTCCTTTTCGGTGATGACTTGGTCTTGGCTATTGTTTTATTCGTGTCGCCGTATAAAATTATGCAGGCTTTATGACCCGAGCTCAAAAAAGACTTTAACTTTAGAGGGGTTTTTTTAAGCAGCTGGTTGGTAGCATTATGGCTAAATCACAGCTGAACAAAATCACCTAAATGCATAGAAAATTACAAAAATCAACACTTAAAATAATCTTTTTAAACAACTGCTCACTATCGTACCTACGGGGGGCAGGGGGCAGTTTGACCCATACAAAGGACGTATCCCTGATGCCCCCCCTGACGAGCTTGAAAACCTTTTTTGCCCTCCCTGACGAGCTTGAATACCTATTTTGCCCCCCCCCCCCGACGAACTTGAATACTATCATTAAATATAACTAGCTTACGGAACATTTGCTCGATCCGTTTTCTCCGCCATCTTATTCTTGATGTCATTTTGCTGTTCTCGAAGCTCGTCCATCTGTCTTTTTAGATCCGCCGTCGTCTCGCTGTTTTTGGAGACGTCATCAACCGCTTTTCCTAAGTCACTCTTTAAGAAATAAAAAACACAAAGTTTATTTGTCTTTGCAAAAAGAGAAAAGTCAACAATGTGAGAAGGACAATAATTGAAAGTGAAAAATTAATCATCATATAAACTTTTTATACATTTTATAAATGAAGTGCTAATTTAGCACTTATACAGTGCTTGTAAAGTGACTGCACTACAAGTGCTGATATTGTAGTTTAAATTCTAACTAGAAAATCAGCACTTTAGTTTATTATTTTTATGCTCAATAGCAATGTTTCAATTTTTAAAAAATGAGTAAATTTTCAAGTCTTGATATATCTTAAGTAGAATAATGTATGTATATCCTAATCATTATGTTGCTTGTTTATTGTTATCTTGAATAGATTATTTGACCTGTTTATACTTTTGTTATTGGTATGTGAAAATAAAATAAAATACAAACCATATCAATTATTATAATTGTAACAATCGTTATTATTTGAATTCATTTTGTTTACCTGCAGTGTTTCTACCATTTTGGTGAGTTGTTCAACCCTAGCATCACTATCCGACTTGTGCTTCTCCAATGTTTCTTGAAGTAACCGATCGCCATTTTGAATCCTCGAGAGCTCTTGCATTGCCAATACGAAGCCCTCTTTCATCTCTTGGACCAGACAGTGAAGCTGCAAAGAGAGAATATTGATTTGACCGTCAGTTCATTAAAATTAATAATCATACTTAATGGAGTCTGTTAATGTGATTATTTATAGATGAAATGTTTATCTGATAACTGATTTACATACGAGTTTGTCCCGTCTTGAGTTTGATGCCATCGTTGTTGAGTTTCAACATGTACTTAAAGCCAAGCTAATATAGAATATTGTGTTTGCTCATTCGAGTTTACACAAAATTTCAAGTGGTTCAAATTTGTGATATTTCGGTTTGTGACATCAACACAGTATATGGAAAATTACAGTAATGGCTTTGCAATATGTTATGGAGAGCCATTTACCATCAGATTTTTTTTTAAAGTTGATTAAGATCATGACCACTATCTAGGAATAAAAACTGTATATAACGATTAAATATCTGAACTATCTTCATTAAAAAGTTGATAGAAACGGAATATGACAGCATATCATCTCTGTCTACACCCCGATCATCATATCATTTGCCTTATTGTCTATATGTATTCTATTTATTTTGACATTGAGGTGCGTGCTCTAGGCTATGTTTTTATTGAATTTCGAAGTAGAAATGTCACAGTTCATACTGCAATTCCTGGTTTTAATGTACATGGATGGTTTCCCGCGTATGATAAGCTGCATGGCTAGTCTACTCTATTTCTCATCAGTTTAATATCAAGAAATAATTATTTTTGCAAACTATGCAATTGTTTTGATTGAATGAAAAAATGCAAGCATCTGTTTTATCCAGCTATACTTGAATTATGAAAAAGGGGTATATTACATGCCACTCACAACGTGATGGATTACAAATAAATCTTGTTGCTTAATAAGCTGATTCTTCTTTCTAAAGAATCTGTATCTATAATCACGACATCAAAAAAATTATTCGAACAAAATCTAGGTAGGAGGCTTTATGCTTTTTTATATATTGTTGGTCGACCGCGCTCATTCAGTTTATTGTAAACTTTATGAAATGTATATTACGTTAGAATAATCATTGTCAAAATATTATTCATTCATCAGTTTTTATGACATGCAAAGTAAGACAGATTTATTTCGGAGCTTTCGTTTCAACATCCATAGACCTCATGACATTTATATTCCCTCCCACAGGGAACGATGTTGTAATTATAATTATGTATATCATTGTGATTCGTGTGCAGAAAATTATACTCTAGTCAATCCGATGCTACCAGGCAAGTTGCCAAATTAAAGACGTTCGTTGATAAGCCTGAATTTCACGTTGGTTTCTCCCTCAACCCTCGTCCATAGTACTTTATTTATACAAAATACGCCATTATAGATAAATTATTGGTCTCGAATGAGATCATTCCTCTTTTTTACGACCAAGTAACACCAACTTTTATGACATGTATGATGAGGCCTTCAAAGTTCATTTTGACTGCGAAGCCATCTCTGACAATATTGTTGCTTCTTCTGGGCACAGGTGACAGCGAACAGTGTACAGAATATGAATCTCTTTGAAAATACTATATGCTTTCAGGTGAATGGTGTTCATTAGTCCTTCCATAATATGCAGCTCTCAAATAATATCCAATCTCTCCCAGCAGCTTGACCTCTAGGCGATTCGAGCAAACAATCAACTTGCACGTTTCATAATTTTTCTCCATCTTTACTAGACTTCACAAATGCTTATCAAGCCATGTCATCATTTAAGAGCATTACAAATGTTCATATATAACATTTTTAAAAAAAAGATATAATATAAACAAATAATTCCAAGAATATCATACATATATAGGCAACCAGACCTACATTTTTTTTTCAATTAAATTGTCATTCATACATCTCTATCTTGCTTTCATCCTCATGACAACTTTGAATTTTAGATTTTTTATTACTTACAGTACACAATTTTCCCTACTTTCTTTATTGGTTTATGTTCCATCAGTAAGTAGAATGTTTTCTTTCCTTTTGTCACATATGGTATTGACGTCAACACAGTAGGGTAACTTTCTATTATTTGCATTTTCTGGCTTTTCTTTCTTTCATTTGTGTTCGACAACTTGTATTTACGAAGCTGATCTCAAAGACAAATTACATGTATTTAGCCTCTCACAAGTGGGACTTAGCAAATAAAAGACTTTTGATTTATTCGTATGAATTAAAGGCAAATTTCATTATTATTTCACATAAAGTATAAGACAATGGGGACGAAATAAAAACAACTTATAAAACAATAGTAATATAAATCTAATTGCTAATATTGTTCATTACATCCAACTGATTTGAAAATATAATATGAACGTTGATGGGTCAACTGCATGGCATACTGTGACGAGGAGCCCTCCAGAAGCACACCGAAATGTGTACCCCACTTTAAATATTTCGCTTCAATGTTAGTTTTAAGCATCATAATTTTTATAATGTCTTCTTCAAAGATATAATTGATTTTATATTTTTAATATGAAATTCTAGCAATCTATACATAACTTTTTGAGGGTCGTTCGTTATGATCGCAACAGAAATTGTGAGGTTTTTCTAAACCCGTCCCTTTAAAAACTTTCAGACCACTAGTTTGGGTCCAAGCAATGCAGTCATTGTATTTGTTGTTTTATTTTAATCAATACTTACAGTTTTTAGATTGTATTTTCAATTCATTTTTTTTCGAGCTTCAGATTTCAAAGTATATTTCTTTATCTCTATACCAAAAAGGTGTATTCTCTTTAAAAGCAACTCGCCTCCCTGTGGGGTGTAAACATACTTATAACATACTCGCTTGCCGACTGAACAAATACCTAAGGCAAACTTAGAAAGTATTGACTAAACTACCCTTAGCTATTTAAACAGAACACTCAATATGCTCAATCTATCTAGCAATTTCGTTTACCAGTTAGGTACATATAGATTTTGAAAAAAAATACGTGGTCAACATTTTGTGTACACTACTTTTAATTTAATTAGTGGTGTTTTTTTTTTCCTTTTTAATGGATAGGAGGAATGAATGAAATTTTTTTCGCAAAAAAATGACGGAAAGAAGAGCATGCAAATTACATTTTATCATAAAAACCATCGAAATGGATTACTTTACAAAACCTGAAGAAATCGGTGTAGCAAAATCGCATTTCGACTATAATGCCGTGGTATATATCGTAGCTTCGTCAAAAAGAGCGGCGCCTCTAAGCATCTTTGGGATATATATGTACTCAAGATTTCAATTTTACATATGCATCAATTTGCTGAATAAAAAATCGTATATTATTTATCGAAGATTTATCAAAGTCAATTGAAATTATAAAAAAATACATTGCGATAATAATTAAGTTTTATATCATGAATATTTATTACAAATACTCGGAAAAGGGAAAGCGTCCTTTGTATTTCTGATTCTTTCAGTGATAGCTTCTATTATGCAACTCTCTGATATATTTTCTCAACAAACACTCAACGGAATCCTTCAAAAGAGAAATGGGCAAATCGTAGTCTTAGTTATACCCTAGAGAAAAACTAATGAGAATTCAATTGATTTCCAATCGCAAATGTCAACTATCGACACGGTAAGTGGTCAATCAAGTCCTACTTAATCATGAATATTTGATGTTTCTCTTGTACTATCGGCCGTTATGGATTATCAGCTCTATTCAAGAGAGTCATTAGACCGTCTTCTGTACGGCAGTTGGTGGTTCAATTCCCGTGATATAATTCTAATGATCTATAAAGTACAAGCATGGTTCGGTTGAAGAATATCAGGGTTGTAACACAAGATAGCAAGATTTTTTTAGGACATGGGAGGGCCATGATAAGCAAACTGTTTCGGAATACATACACGCAAGAAGGCGAAGCGACCGAGCTTATTTCAACGGCGTCTAATCGAAAATGAAAGTGGTTGATTTGGTGCGCATGCACATTAATGCGTTTATGGCAAGCAAGTACCAAAAAAAATGATAGCAATATTTTTTTAGGACATGGGAGGGCCATGATAAGCAAACTGTTTCGGAATACATACACGCAAGAAGGCGAAACGACCGAGCTTATTTCAACGGCGTCTAATCGAAAATGAAAGTGGTTGATTTGGTGCGCATGCACATTAATGCGTTTATGGCAAGCAAGTACCAAAAAAAATGATAGCAATATTTTTTTAGGACATGGGAGGGCCATGATAAGCAAACTGTTTCGGAATACATACACGCAAGAAGGCGAAACGACCGAGCTTATTTCAACGGCGTCTAATCGAAAATGAAAGTGGTTGATTTGGTGCGCATGCACATTAATGCGTTTATGGCAAGCAAGTACCAAAAAAATGCAATAAAAAACTTTGATATGAAAATTTCAGACTGCCCCCCCCCCCTCCTCCGTCTGGCCATGATGGAGTTGACAAGTAGTTTTTCTTTCTTGATAAGCTTTCTTTATTTCTTTGTCTGTGTGATAGTATTCCGCAAGTCGATTCTCATTGAAAGTTAGCCAATATAGACAATGGAAACTTGAGTCGTTTCCGCATCTCACCGCCTCAATGTAGCATGTTTTCATAAGTAATGACATTAAAAGACAGATACAGACATGAATTCAATAATTACCACTCCCCGTCTTTGAAAAGAATAGTGAAACGTTTAGAATAAACCATAGACGAGGTAAAAAGGATTTTCGTCGGGGTCCGGATCGATAGGGGTCTTTAGTACTCAGTGGGGTATCCATTTCGCTAGCTTTGTACCGTTTAGTTCAATAAAGCACTTGTGCAGAACCAGTTGGAAACAAAAATCAATGAGATTCGAAATAAAAGAAAAGATGGATTCCACTCTTATTTGGATTGTTACTTCGATTCCTTCTGAGGGTTGTACTTTTATCGTGTGTGACAGTAATATAAAGTTCACATTCGACTTTTAAAATGTCTGGATTTAGGATATCAATACCTCTTTAAAATAATATATTTTGTAAGGCAAAAATAATCGCAAATCAATATGGGTCGGATGTGAGTACATGCTAACAATTAAAGTGAAATTATCAGTAAATCTGTTTAATGTTCTACATTTCATATGAGATTAGAAATATGTATCTAATTACATTTCACATAAAGATACGCTAAATTGATAGTAGAGTGCTTAAAGGTTTTCTTTAATTGCTGTGCTTTTAACAATGTTTTTTTTCATTCTCAATTACCATTATTCATCTCATAAAACATAATAATTATAATAACACTTTTAATATTACACAATTATCGGATTTTATATAGCGCAAATTACAGTTAAGTCAGCTTTGTAGTGAAGATGTTATCACAAGTAGGTTATAATGAAGAAACCAACTTCAGTATTACGTTGTTGTGAAGAAAGTTATACAATAGACATGTAAAATTGTGTTATAAGATGACGTCGGATGATCAATTTTTGCTTAATCCCCGGTTAGTGGAGACTTTACGTCCATTTTACGCAACAGTTCTGTATAGTATGACCCGTTCAATAAAACCGAATCCCAGGAGTATATTCTCTTAATTCAATGAATTAGTATTTTTGTTTGGCATGTCGAAAGGAACTTTAGGTTGATTGGCATTGTGTCATGAATATGCTAATTTCAAGGCTTCACCCTGGATAGACGTCATTTTCCGAACTTATCACCAAGATAAAACGTAACATAATATAGATTCAGAACGCATTGTAAAGAGGGGTGGTGTCAGATTGAAATCCTAGATAGTGCAAAGTACAATTATTAAAGTATGTATGATTTCCTAAATGTTCATTTACGTGCTTATGAATTAGTCACGGCAATAGACTAAGCGACCTTCATATAACTTTCCATTCAATGATTGTTCATCAAAAAAAATATTTTTCCATTGATCGAATTTAGTGTTATCTTTTGGTAATACATTTATCCTTCTAAATTAAGGCGCTCATATCCTTTTCCTACGAGCTACGAGCTACGGTGATTGAATATCAGAAATAAATAAGAGAATATTGTATACATGAGTTTTCGCTCTTTTCCTTGGTTTATCAATAGATTTATAGTTTAGTTTAGATCCTAGACATAGTATTCAATTCTACCTCAACATATTATATTTGAAATCGCATCTTTGATGCAACACGTGCATGCTCCTTATATCTAAAAATGAACAAAAATTAACAATCTATTTATTATGCTGTCTCTCCGTATTCTATGTATCAGAGAGGTTCATAACACCACGTCTTAAACACATGGACAAATATTGAGAAAATAAAGAATATGTTTCAAATAATTACACTATGTCTACGATGCTATGATCTGAACTTGAGTGTGAGTATAAACTGTTTGGATGTAATTACTTTACATTTCCAAGCTCGCGTTTCACGTTTAAATATTCAATTTCCATTTGAATTCTTTAAAAAAAATCAAGTATCTTAAAGAAATACTGATTTCAATATATCTTCAAAAGTGAATTATACACAACATTAGCAATACTGGACTAAATATTAAAAAAATAATCATATGTAAACATACCTCGATGATCTGTTCTTCCAGATTGACATTACTTCCAGTATCACCTAAAATGAAGAAAAAATATTATGACATACAATAATGATAATACTCATTTTTCTACTTTCTATTTGTTTCAACGAATTTTCACTCAAAGTATGATAAAAAAAAGTGGAAAGTCATAAAGGAAAATGATTATATTTGTCTTTCAGTCATTTCCTCCCTTTTCATCCCATTCTTTTTCTCTTCCCCTCTCCTTCGTTCACCATCTCGTTCGCCATTTTATGCTTCTTTTCTCCTCCTCCTCCTACCCCCTCTTCCTGCCCCCTCCTCCTCCTCCTACAACCTTCATCCTCCTTCCTCCAACCACTCTTCGTCCCTTTCCCATTCTACTCCATCCCTAAACGTTATTTTCTTTCTCATCCTCTCCTCATTCTTTTCCTTTCCCAACTCCTCCATCATCCCTCGTTTTTTTTAATTCCTCCTTCTTCATCTATTTTCCCCTTCCATTCCCCCCCTTCTACATCTTTCTCTTCCATATCAAAAGTTTTACCTCTTACAAAAGCAGGCGATGGTGTCCTCATTCCTTCCCGCATTGATGATGCCATATCATCAGAGGGTATACCTGAGGAAAGGCATAACAAATTATCAAATTATGGTACATGAATAGACAAATGTATTTTATACTAATAATATCTTGCAGTAATAAACTGAAATGAACATGAACTACAAATTTATCATGTTTATAAAATTACATATCAGGCACCAAGAGTTAATTTTTGAAGGGCATCAACATCTACCTGCAAATTATGTTACTAAAAAATACAGCACCTGTCAAAGAGATAGAGCGTTCATGAAGCAAGTCGTTTGATGGGGCAGGTAAACTAAATATATTCTTACATTAATTTCTCTTTTTTACCACAAAACATGGTTTTATAGAAACTTTGTTTACGTTGGAACGTCAATACTCAATAGTCATATCAAAGAGGTCCTGAAATTAAAAAAATCACTTAACAAATAGAAAAATACACGACAATTTTGAGAAGTTGACACGTGAAATAAAATGAAATAGATAACTTACTGCGAGAGAAAACTACTAAAATCCACCTTCTTATATAGTGTTATTGCAAACTGTACTACAAATATTAAATTAAAATTTTCCAATAAGATTGCCAAAATATATACTCTCTGCATGTATACATTAGAATATGATTTCATATTTTTGGTGTCACGAAGGGCTTACCTCTGACAAACGCAGGCGAGGGTACCCTCAGTCCCTCCATCCTCGAAGTGGACAGCTTATCTGAGGATTTCGAGGACGAGTACGACTTATCTAGCTCCACATCATAAACGCTGACGTCATCTTGATCATCCAACCCATCCGTGATCGCCGACGGCATCAGCCAAGATAGAAAGCGTGTCGGAAATTATGAACTCAAGTTAAACTGTGGGGAGAGGGAGATGTTACATTGAATAAAATATTTACAGTCAAAAGGTAAAATTCCAAATACCATGAATTTAATTGAAAAGTAATATGGTGAGTTAATTGAACGATGTAATTACATTAACTAGAATGACAGTTTGTAATCATAATAAGAGTTGCACAACTAAAGAAAAAAAAGAAAAAAAATGTATGTTCTAGTGATCGCGTTCCCTACAATATATCGCTTAATTTCTGTTTGTTTATTTTGAATAATGTTTTTACACTATTAATTGTGTTTAATGGTACAGTTCTGTGTTAAAAAATTAAGTAAGTAAAGGATGGAAAGGAAAGTGAGATGTAATAAAGTATCAAACCGATCTTTAATTATACATTTATATCTCGCTACAAGTTAAGTTCATAGAAATTTTGCTTCTCCGATCTTGAGTTCTATGACTGTTCGATTGATCTAGTATATTAAACTTTGCTATCGAGAACATTATCATCATAATTCGACACCCGTAGCTTCAAAAGAGGTTAACAAAATATTATTCCAAACATTCGGGACGCTGGATGGGAGCAATGATATTATTATTACCAACGCGAAGTTCAACTTCCAATCATAAGAGATTGCCTAATCAGACCTTAATCCCTCTGTCAATACCGGTGTCATTGAGATGTGACTAAATAAGGCAGTAAATAATTAGACTAAATGACGCGAAACTAAGGGTAATGGATCATAATCCAATTTGATATTAGTATTTAATCCAGTTATTGAAATATAACCTTGAATAGACGATTATATGCGTCGTAAATCTGTAGATTTCGGCAGCTTTGAGCTTTGATTTATAAATTAAGTCTCGTGTCAGTTTTTCACTATCAGTCAATATAGTAAGAATGATATAATTCATATAATAGTTTTGTATTTGCTGCACATTATAGCAATTGTGTTAAAGGAGAAGAGAAAACAGAATTGAACAGTCCGTCAAGAAAGTTTTAAAATTCATCTTGTTAATATGATGAATATGTATTTTTTTAATATTGATGTGATTTTTTAAAATAGACAGCTGTGAAATAGATTATCAATAAAATTGACATGACAATGGTAACTATCACATCTTGTCCCCTTCACGCATCTACAATTGTCATATTAAACAGAATTTCAACTTTGACAAAGAATAATAACATACACCTTTATTAAATGTATCGGGAAACCCTCATCAGTGATTGTGTATCCGCCCGAATGTAAAACTGGTAGATTATAGTACATCTTTGGACTATCGTTTTGAAAAGGATATTCTGAAATATAAAAGGAATGCTATTCTGTAAATAATATTTTTAAACACATGGTCACTTTAAACCATAAGAAAAATAAAAGGTTTTTTAAAATGCGTGCCTACCAACTGTTGGTGAAAATAAATTTCCCTTTTAACCATGGGTTTTGTTGTTCAACCGATAATTGGGAGAATGGATAATTCGCATACATGATTGGTTTGAAAAAAAAGAAGAGAAAGAAATATATATAGAATATTATTTGCTATGTAGTATTGAAACATACCGAGGTAGTTGCATCTTCTGTGATTTTTATCAATCGGAGTGAACATCTAAACTGAATATTGGCTTAATCGTTTAAAAATTGGGCATCCTTCGTATTGATATTCATTCTGCATTCGGGTTTTATCCATGCAGAACTATACCCCCGATGAAGCCGGCGCTCGACACAACGGTATCCTTCATCATAATCTCCTGTTGTAAGTTCAACAAATCAATTCAACACAGTTAAACGACACACTTATTTCCACACCGTTCACTGAAGATCCATATTATCAGGAAAATTAAGATATATCTAAAACGAATATTTTCTCTTGAAGCTGGTTGCGTTATCTCTTGTAATCTAGTAGGATCCATAGAGGATGCGTCTTCTGAACACCATGCATGCTAAAACTATTAGCAACCCACTGCGCCGTGCGGTAGGGTTCGCCGCGAGGGGCTGGCGACATTTCTACATATGTAGATCTGAAGTGTCACTATACATTATACAACCTCATCGTCCAATCAAATACCATTCTTTTGTCAAAGAATTAGAGCAGAGAGGAAAGTCAATGCAACTTTCAATTCGCCTGAGTGACAGTTATATTTGATGATCTCAAGATGAAGAAAAGGATGGGCTTGTATTGACACTATTAACACAATGCCAAGTGGGCTTTTTGCTCACAAAGATCTTTCTTAAGAAATCAATAAATTGGGAGAGATTTAGGGTTATTTTTAGTGTGTTTGAGTCGATCTTGACATCATTGTGATCAATAACAAATAGCGAAACGTTCGTTCATTTGAGAATTAAGTGAGTGGATTTATGAGCAAATCGATAAAATTATATGAAGTTCTTTTTATCAAGTGACAAGGCTTATACTAATCAATTCTGATGATTAAAATAGGAATTGCATTCATATCTGTCTGAAAAACAGTGTTCAAAGCATATAGATGTTTCGAAACAAAGAGTATCATAGTTATAGTCAAAAGTGGTATATTGTTGAAATATATAATGTTGTCAAAACAAAGGAGCGGAGAAGCATATTGTTGAAACTAAAGATTGGAAGGTCATCGAAACGAATAAAGGAGTGAAGTCGAGGTGGTATGGCGTCAGAGTATACATAGGGTGTAGAAGCTTGGGATTGTTCAAAAATAAGAGTGCCAAGCATAGGGTATGGAGTCATATGGGTATCGAAACGTATAAGTGCCGCGGTTAGACTGAATCATAGATGTGTAGAAACATAGGGGTGTCAAAATATAAGGGTGACGAAACATAGAGTTGACGAAATATAAGGGTGTCGAAAATAGAGGTGTTAAGGGATCGCGGTAGAATGGAGCAATTAAGGATGTTGAGACATACACGTGGAGTCCCGAATGTAGGTTGTCGAAAAAAGATAATGTCAAAGCATGCATCTATCAAAATCATGATTTTTAAATTAAAACTCGAATCATTGCTGTATTTTAGCATTAGGGTGCCCTATAGCAAAGTGGTGTCGAAACGTAGCGTTGTATAAACCTAAGGATGACGTAATGATAATGGCGATATGTGTGTGAAATTATTCATGTACAACATTACAGTACAATATATATATATATATATATATATATATATATATATATATATATATATATATATATACTACCAGTCAAAACTGAAAAGTTTGGGTACACCTGTAATCAGAACTGATTTTTTTTGTACCAACATGATTTGCTGGTGATCATGTTGGAGATCTGTTCAGTACAATAGACCAACATGGTTATAACAGTATCATCTAGACATGCTTCAAAAGTGATGCTTGTTGTTTACTGATCAATTAATATTGAATGATTCTTCACAAATAACCAATAAAATTTCCCGAAACGCACCGAGTCAACTCTAAAAACACAAAATAACAATAATCCTCATTTGACTTAAATTGACAGTTTTAAGAGAAAAGGGTCTTTGGACACGCGTGAGTGCTTTTAGAAACGATCTTACATCTTCACAATAAAGCCAGTTTGAAGTTTGATAATTACCCTTTAATCTGATACTAAATTGTCACTGTGTTTGAAAAGCATAAGTGAATAAATTGCAAATGATGTTAAAAATCAGTTCTAATTACAGGTGTACCCAAAACTTTTGACTGGTATATGTATATGTCACAAAACAGGAGTGCCAAAGTACGTGGTATAATAAAATCTTATATAGTCGAAATGTACATAAATTTAATAAAAAATACAGCAGAGTGAAAACATTTACAATTTCTTTAGAAGAGCTGTTGAATCAGGAATTTTCGATAGTTATTGATAAAAAGCATGTCCTTATAAAACATACATGTGCGTTCAAAAGTGCACATATTTTGATTGAAAATTGATGGGAAATCATGTTTGGCCAGTGTGAAAATTTGGCCTGCTAAAAATATATTTGAAAAAATCCCATTTATCACAAAATATAAGTTTTAACGCTGATTCAGCAAGAATTACTTAATCAAACGAGTAAAGATCAATGCCACTTTGGAGCTTTCAGCAAAGTAATGTTAACAAATATTCTATAGCAATACTTATTATCCATGCATGCTCCTATTTACTTATACTGAACCACATCAAATGCCTGCTCTCTGAAGAAGAACACATTAGAGTCAAATTAACTGCTGATTCGGGGCATTTAGAGTTACACCAACCCCTTGAGTTTTTTTCGTTACATAATAACTCGAAGGTTGAAAATATTTGAACCCCAGCTAATTCCTTTTGGGATTTTAATTGGACACTTTTTATTCATATGTTTGTGGGGCGAATCGAAGATGCCCTATGAGGTAGACAAAAAATGACCGATTCAAACAATCGTTGTGCTTTTGATACAGCACAAATAATAGCAACGCCTTTTCTTTATTGGGGGATTAGTTGCAGCAGATAACGTTACGCATCATTTTGTTTAAACGATTTCTCCTTCTTTAATCATTTGATTGATCCCATACCTAGATGCTCTTTTTACTAGTGTGCCTTTAGTCTTTTAAGCTCCGAATGCTTTGGTAAAAGTTATGGTAGGTACATATTTTTTAATTGGTCTTATTAATACGATGTATAACAATAACAGCAGCAAGAGAGCAAAATATATAGTTGGCAGGAGGTTTTGTCGATACATAAAGATGTCATAAATATGTAAAAATGTCATAGGGCTTGTCATGACTGCAACTTGTGATCAATTGCTTAGACATTACAGGAATTGGTACAAACTGGAGAATGTATACAAAGAACGTTTGAAACTGGCCCGATATTTCAGATAACACAGCCGTTCGCAGTACACAGTATGACACATGCATCTGATCGACGACACGACATTAATAAAAACACTTAGCTTTGGGTTGTTATTTTGAAAATTTGAAAAAGTAGTAATTCTAAATCTCACCCTTTTCTTCTTCCGCGTATTAAAGAACTATTACACAGACCAACAATCGATTGCTTAATATGCCATGTAGTCATGTGGTTTTAAACAGAAAGGGATTAAAAATAAGATATTCCTACCCACAAGATGAATTACAAATATAGAAGAGGTTCTCTAAATCGAACTTGGATTGTTCCCGTAATTAATGGCGTAAAAATCACTATCAACCTAGCCTATTTGGGGGATGTCTGGTGAAAGAGAACAAAATAAGGGATAAAGAGCTTAACGAGGGGATTATAAAGTCTATTGATAGATACAATTGAGCCTGGATGTATATATATAGTTCAACTTTAAGGCATTCGTTTCAATTACTATGAAGGGTGGTCAAATTTTAAATAAATTTCCATTCTTCGCCTTTCACCCATAAATCAATTACTTCATTTGCTTTATTGATCTCGATTTACCTTCTTCCCTGTTTTCCATTTTGCTTATTGTTTATTGTTATTTTCTATTAGTTTCCCTCTCTCTTCTTATTCTTATTTCTCCTTCTCTTGCTTCTTCTTTCTCTTGTTTTCATTTTTTTTACATTCTTCCTTAACTTCATCCTTATTCATTTTCATCTCATCACCTCTCATTGCACACGTCTTATTTTCCTCTTTATCTTCTATCACCTTTCTTTCTGCTCAAGAAACAATCAAATAGCTGTATTGTAGTATATATTAACACGAGGCAATAGCTACCAGATTCTAGTCAAATTAATTTTGATTTCGTTTTAAAAATGGCAATATTTGGCTTAAGTAATAAAATTGAAGAGATGCTAAGAGCTACCCCTTCCTGATTATGATTGTATACTGTGTCCCTTTGTATAATAAAATATTTTTTCTGAAGAAAGTCACATCAATACGGATCCACTTCCTGGATCTGTCCCTGGTCCCCGAGAACATATCCTACTAAGATGTGAAACGATTGAAGTATCAATAATTATACTGTTGGAAAGATGCAATAGCCAGAATCTGATAAAACCTTTCACTACATCCTGCCACTACCGTTTTTATACAAGCCCCCCCCCCCTTTTTATTATTTTTTTTTTACAGTTATTAGATATATATTTTTCCTTCCTTCTTTTAGTTGTGTACTTTTTTAAAATCTTCTATATATTTCTCCTTTCTTGATTTTTTTTTGTTTAATATTTGCCTGCTCCCTATTTTTAGTCGTTTATTATTTGATACTGTTCATCCCTAATTTCCCACGACACCCTTTCAATCCCATCTGTTGCTTGAATTATTCCATGTGATTTTTTTAAATAAACCTTGAATTGAATGTGACTTGGCTGTGGGAAATCGTCGTAAAGAAATGATGGTAATAACATTCAGGTGATTATTCAGTTATCATCCTAAAATTTCAATACTGTCGTAAATCCGGGTATTGTAGAAAACACAGGATCGGGAGAATAGAATCTCCTTGGGAGGCAACATAAAGAGTTATTCAGAAGCGAGTCAAAAGATATAAATAAAAGATCCCTGTTATGTATGACAAAATCAATAATAATGATGTTAAATTGTTATCACCTTGTTCGCCAAGGTTGCATGCCATGGTTCGTTTATTTCATTGATATTTGAATCATTTTCTTCACAGCTAAGATCAATAATTCTTTGAGATAATAAGATCAAATAAGGCAACGTTGCATATTAAAGCATGCTTAAAGGTCAGGTCCATCCCAGAAAAATGTTGATTTGAATTAATAGACAACAATCAAACTAGCATAACGCTGAAAATTTCATCAGAATGGGATGTAAAATAAGAAAGTTATGACATTTTAAAGTTTCGCTTATTTTTCACAAAACAGTGATATGCACAACTGTGACATGCAAATTAGACTTTCGATGACGCCCCTCACTGACTTTTTATTTTGTTCTTTATTTATTGAATTATACAATATTTAATTTTTTACAGAATCGACAATAAGGACCATATTGACTAAACCATATAGTATTAAACAATGCTAATTCCACATGTTCAGGAGGAATCAATCATTGTTTCACTTGACAATGAGGAGACAATTAGAATATTTCATTTGTTTTTATTATAACAAAATAAAAAAAAAACATTGTGAGCGGATGACGTCATTGGTCTCTCATTTGCATACCGACTAGGATGTGCACAATTATAACTGTTTTGTGAAATTAAGCGAAACTTTTAAATGTCATAACTTTCTTATGTTACATCAATTTTTATGAAATTTTCAGTGTTATGCTTGTTGGATTTTCCTCTCATTATTCAAATCATTTTTTTTGGTTTGGGGTCGACTTGTCCTTTAAAGGTTTAAAGGTTTGTACAAAGATTGAGTCTGGATCTGTTAGCTATAAGATAAAACCTATTTTGTTCCAAAACGGATTACTTATCAAAAAGATTGGCGCTAATGAAAATGACAGTCATTGCGTACTCATTTATAGGTACATTGTAAGTGTAAGGAGAAGTCCTACGCATTGTATTCGAGGATATATCGGTGACTAGCTGGTTACTTTTATTGGGATAAAGTCATTTGATCTACTGTAAATTTCGTCTGATTGTCATTTTGTTTATACTACAATTGCTCTAGAACCCACTTAGGCCTCGTCTAAGTCTTGTTTAGTCTACTGCCCTTGTAGACTAGTTTTCTACTTCGTCTATTAATTATTTTGAACATGGTAAAAAACACGTTCAAGTAGGTCCATGGTCTAACTATACACTAAATGGCGTTCGACCAAGTGGACAGGGGCGGAAATCTCTCCCAAAAGGTAGGGGGGGGACAAGGACAAGGGTCTGGAAAATTTGACAAGCAAAAAAAAAAAAGGCTATTACCTAAAATTTCAGGTCATGTCGACGAAAATATATTTGACAAGCAAAAAAAAAAAAAGGTCTTCTCGTCCGAAAACGCACGTTTTATTCACATTTTCAGTAATATATTTCTTAGCATCACCAAAGACCCACAAAAGTAGGGGGACATTTGATATTGTGTCCCCCCTACTATTTTGGGTAGGGGGGCACGTCCCCCCTGTCACCCTGGGATTTCCGCCCATGCAAGTGGATATACATTGTTTTAGTAAATGTGTATAGTCAACATTTGACAATGTTGCAAACTTGCTTCATGGCAATTAAACTAATAGTACTAGACGATTTGGTTATGAACGAACGAGTATTAGATCGAACGCAATTTAACGCAATATCACCAACCCCCCTTCCCATTAAGAAGGATAATTCATATAACATGTTTGCAGTAAAAGGGTCTGAAAAGAAGAGAAATCTGAGATGATCAGTGCTTTTATGGAAGACATCGTTTTATTATAACGAATGTGATTAGAGCTAAGCTTGTGTTAGCTTTCTTCATTCATTTAATAAGATTGCACATTATTATTATTTTTTTTTTTTGGGGGGGGCTTTAAAAATGAGTTTTTTCTTCTCTCTCAGAGTGTAGGAACAATATTTGATTTTTTTATGACTAGTTGTTTAAAAAAACACAAGAACCTCCCAAAAGAAACCAGAATATGAACGAAGAAGGTGCTTGTTCGAATTGATGTACTCCATTTTAAAAGAATGGTATTAAAGTTGTTAAATTTAAACAGAATCATCAACATGTTGTATATTCATCAGTTGGTAGATAAAATGAACAAACATATAGCATATGCTATAACTCTAACAAAAAGTATATGGAATCACTAAAAAAAAAAACATTTAGTATCACCTGCCTACAGATGGGGAGGGGGCTTGAGGGACATGCCCCAAGAAATCGTCAACCAAGGAAGAAAAGGAAATGGGTAAGCTATGGTAACATGACCGTTTGTACACTCCAAAATCATAAACTCTTGCACTTCAGTCTCCTATGATCTCCTGTAAATTCAACCTCTAAAGCTCTCCTTACTTTAATTAAACTAGAATTATGAAACTGAAGATAGGGTGAACACATAATAAATTAGAACTTAACACGATGAAGTCCAGATCAGCACTGACTTTACTTTTCAAACTAATCTTGTGGGAAGTTCTGCCATTGTACCCACATTGGATAATCATAGAAATCAACCAACCAATATCCTTAAAAAGCTATGCTTGTCCAAAAGGAAAAAAACAAATTACCAACTTTGCAACCAATCAAAGTTTTGTTTCGTGAACAAATCAGCAAAATTTACTGTCACACTATGACGTTTTTTGCGCCAAAATCTAAAAAAAAGAAGATTTTCTCTAAAAAAATATGAAGAAATTATGTCAGAGCCGCCATATTGTGCATACCCCTCAGGTTGTTTTTGCTCATTTTGCTACAGTACGGTATGTAGTTGTTTTTTCCAAAGTTTTCTATAATTTCAGTAAAACACAACGCTATGTTTTCTCTATAAAAACAAGAGTTTCATTCGTTACACACACGAATGCAATAAGATGTAACTATGAAAATTACTATATTTTACAATGGGCTTAAGCTGAATATTATTTAGCTACAATGATCCTTTTAATTTGACTCTTGTCAATCATTCAAAGTTTTTCACAAAAATCTGCAAACTAAAAATAATCTAGTCATCTCATTTGTCATATTTTGATAAAACAGCTTTCTTCGAGATTAAATGTACAGATGAAGATAGTACCAATCTTGCAATCTTGCATTGAACGGAAGCATTAAAATGTCATTACAACGCATCGGATATGATAGAAGAAAAAAAATTGAAAGTAGTAATTTACATTGATGTTTACTCACCCAACAATTGTCTTGTCTTGTAGATCCTTTAATTCCAGTATAGAAACACACGTGTTTGACGATTTTCAAAATATCACAAAATAATTTCTCCTTCCAAGAAAACAACAATCTTCGATTTGTACACCTCAAATAAGGTCTTCCAAGAAATATGAAAAATACACAGATTTAAATCAATGTGAAACAATAACAATTTCCTATGACAACAGCACGCTAAGACCAATTTCCACAATGAACAAAAAATCGCGTTTTAGCCGAAAGTTGCTTGAATCTGATCAGGATTTTAAAAAGGTCATGATCACATTTTCTAAAATTGATCCCGAATTCAAATTGACACTTGTTAATCCATCGGGTAATTACATCTCGTTGAAGTAATCGCAATTAAAAATAGATCTCTACACCGATTAACACAGTCCTCCAAATTAGCTGTACATCTGCATATTGGGATGTTGTGGCCGTGCATGGAGTTTTCACCTCGAGCGTGGGGAGGTGGAGAGACAGAGGGGTGAGGGCGTTCCATCGACTGGTTTTCGATCGACTCAAACCCACTTAAGAGATCAGTATTTACTTAATCCTAAAATGGACTTTACAATAGCCATGTTAAAGCTCACCCTCTCTCTCAACCCTTTCAACTCTGCGCTCATGTAGCCTTTTCTTCATTGTAATGACTGATAAAAGAGAGCGGTCATTGATTATGATCAAGATGTTCAAACGCAGACATCTGAACTAATATGTAATGACTTCAATAGATGGAGACTGGATTTGAATGTGTTGAGACTGCAACAATCAGTCTTGCAGAGCAAACCCATGTTTTCACCTTCTAAGTAGCCGTTTCACACAAATATAGTCAAATTAATCCGATGAATATGCAAA
The DNA here is from genome assembly GCF_018143015.1 of Lytechinus variegatus. NCBI lineage: Eukaryota > Metazoa > Echinodermata > Echinoidea > Temnopleuroida > Toxopneustidae > Lytechinus > Lytechinus variegatus. The sequence continues at coordinate 28,902,234 of NC_054746.1, forward strand.
ATAAAAAAGAAAGTTAAATTCTTATTTTGAACTATTGGCTGCAAAAAATACGAGAGTGTTCAAAATAAATTAATGCATATATATATGTATATCAATTTGGCGCCCCCTATGTTTTGAGCGACAATAATTTAGTGAAGAAAATTAGCAAATCCCTACACATACATGTACGTGTAACTCTGCACATGTCCTCACATGTAAATATTCTTATCTTATGTGAAGGTATGAGCCCTATTCGGAGATCATTTGATTAATAAGAAAATTAATTTAAAAGCAGTAATTGCATTGCAGCAAAATAATCTTGATTTAAGGCTAACGAAACCAGGTGAATTTAAGACTATCTTCACTTCAAGCATGGAGCTGATAGCACCATGCTTCAAGAAAGCGACGCCTTTCATCAATGTCTTTTTTTCATATACATCACGATCGTCATTATAATGAGACAATAAATGTCCACCTGGTCGATAAAGCTTAGGTAAACCTGTATTCAGTCTAAAAAACTCCCAACGGAATAGATGGTTGACTAAACATTAAATAGCGACATTAAATGGCGGATTAAAATGACAAACAATACTCGCAACTTCGATTTTCTCTTTATACCAGTTCTTTGTCTCTTTTAAGAGTTTTCAGCATTTTGTGAATGTATATTCCGCCCTATTCCGTGTCTTTTTAGAGAGACCTGACCCCCTGGCTTGGAAGATGCGGCCGTCAGGTAATTGATGTTGTTAATATGATGATGATGATGAATATTATATTGAACCCGGGTCACATATTTGCGCTAAAGTGTCCGTAATTAAAACATCCCGATCTCTTACCTTACTAACCAGCATTCGCGCATTCTTTGGAAAAAAGCTACCCCCATATACCGTCTTATCATGGTATGTGAATTTTCTATCCTACAGCATTTTTGCTAATTACACGCCGTTGTTGTTGTTGTTATTTGCATTAGGCGTTCATTCATAGAGGATATTACGCCAAAGTAGATCGCGGTCATCTTAAGAAAAATAAACAATGCGTAGAGTTAAATGGAGATAGTGGTCTTTGGGAGTCTTTGACCCATGTAACTGCCATTGTCATTCAATCGAACGTTCAATATAATGCTCCCTATCTCTCTAAAAAATATTTTGGCCAAAAAACACAAAGCGTGGCACTTGACCTCCACTTGAAAAATTAATGAGGCATTCATTCAACTCTTGTATGAACGAACACTAATTCGAGTTTGTACCTGACCAAGTTGATAAATCTTGTTCTTTGTTCTTGAGAACAGAGGAGGGATTAGTTTCACTATTAAACTCACTCGCGTCACTTTGAGAGGGAAGCTAGGACAGTCTGACTACAGCGGTATTATATCCTCAAAAATAATGTTTAAGCATGGAGATCAACACGGCACATGGTGCAGGTATGTTGATCCAGGGAGTTACTCGATGATGTACAAGGTAACGTAATTATTCCTACCTGTCATTATCAAAAAGTGTATAGGAGAAGGGAGCCCTTCTCTCAATCTCTAGGGTGTAATTTTCATACATCAGGGTGTGGTCCTCTTTTAACACCAACTGATGTCAGTTTTAACACCACCGTTTTCCAGTGTACCATTTGCAATGACCGGCATAAAGACAGGCTAAACATTATGAATTTGCCATGCATAACGACAAATTATTTTGTCCAACGACCTTAATCCATACTGTCCCTCAAACCATCTCAATCTCAAAGTTATGATAACTTCTATCCACGTCATGGCCCTTATAGACAGTGGAACTGAAGGGATGCCTAAAATATTAACACAAAAAGCAAGTTTGTGGATAAAATGAGAGTATGTGCAGATGCAGGGGCGGATCCCAGCCATGGCGTAATTTCCTTCAGCAAGAAACTGATCCACAATGTGCTGCACTCAACCCAGGTGAGGTAAATGGGTACCGGTAGGAAGTAATTCCTTAAGAAGCTGTGTGCACTCTGAACGCCTAGCTTAGCCGGGTAATATAGGAGCGCCTTGAGCACCTAACAAGGTGGATATGTGCGCAATATGAATATCCTATATTATTATTATTATTATTCGCCAATAGGGGGGGGGGGCCAAAAAATTTGTTTACGCATATTTTCCCCGATCGGCCGCTCAAAGTATTTCTATTTGTTTCCTTGCAGTCCTAACAGTCACTCGTTCGCTTTATTCTCACAAAACATTAATAAATAATAATCTCATATATAAGCCCTAGTTGAATGGTACGAGCGCGAAGCGCTGGTTCATTTTTTTAAAGGAAATTTCATGTATTCTCTCCTGTTGAACATTCTTAGCAATGATTGTGATCGTGAACAAGTTGCAGTAGCGGACCGTGACCCGGAGGAGACAAAGCATTGGGGGGGGGGCACTGCATTGTCTGTGAACAATGCTGTGCCCCCCAATGCTTTGTCTCCTCCGGGTCACGGTCCGCCACTGACAAGTTGTGTATGTAACTTAATAATCACTGCGAGCGCGAATCGCGAGCAGAAATTTTTAACATACGTTCAGGCCTGATGGGAAAACAGACCTATAAGGACTGTTTGCCGTTACCCATGAAAACGATACATATTTCAACAATCAAATAATGCGAGCGCGAAGCGCGAGCTGAAAAAAATAACATTTTGACCTAAAAAATTCTTGCAAACAAGATTAGGCATTTCATGATGACTAAATAAATAATGCGAGCGTGTGAAGCGCGAGATCGAATTTATGGACTACTAATGCGTTAACACCTGAAAATCAAATATTCTGAGTACTTTTTGTAATCATGTTACTAAACAATAACTGCAAGGGCGAAGAGCGAGCTGAGTTATGCTGACACCATAAGGGCATTATCAAGAACTGTATACAGTGATCCATGGATAGGATACGTATCTCACCACATAATGCAAGCGCGTAGCGCGAGCTTAATTTATTTTTAATCATGAAGAGGTTATACGTATCTCGATAAAAAAATATGAAAAATTAAATCGCAAGAAGAAAATAAAAACTGTGCAAAGTGACCTGAGAACTGTATATTTTAAGCCTCACGTTACCAACTTGAACAGAATATCTCTCTCAATAGGAGAAAATTTCCCCCTTTTTCCGTTATTAAATTGACAATTATAGACAAGAAAAGCCGCCATTGTTTATTTTGTCTTTAAGTAATAGATTACTTTTTCTACTTTAAGGGCACGTGAGTGAACTCGCCCCCCGGCTTCCGGCATCTAGATAATATATCAAGTGACATGTATTACGAGCCGGTCTTTTCTGGTTTGATTCAGTTTTCTTTACCCTCTGAAGTGTTTTAATTTTTCAACTTGACCGATCGATGAAGCTGGAAATAGATTGGATTTACAATGAATTGAGTATTCACACAGATGAGTAAGTAACCAACCATGACAATAGGTCAGTTTTGGAGCTTTATTTTGGATCCTTGCCCTTCACGCGAAGGATTAAGATATTTGGAGCTACAAAAAAATTGGCTCTTTCATTTTGTTTCTTTGGGGAGGGCTGAAGTCTAAGCAGGGGGAATACCAAGCAACAATAGAGATGAGAAATAGAATGGTAGAGAGAAGTAAAGGAGTGTAGGAAGAGGGAGAGTCGAAAGATAGAGATTTATATAGAAAGAGGGGGATGCGAGTGGTAAGAGGGGAGAAATTAGGGAGATCGAAAGGGGTGTGGCTTTAGAGGAGAAAGTGAATGCCAAATATTAAGTTACATGAGTACGTCAACTTTACATTCAAAGAAAATAAAATAAAGAATGAAGGGATAAAAGAGAGGGAGAGAGAAAGAGAATAAACCATCAGGAAGTTTGTTTTAAAATCTAATCTTTGTTACTGTATTTATTTGCATAGAGTAGATTTTAAAACAAATTCCGTTTTCTAAATAAGATCGCATTAATGTACACTTAAGTTTACATATTAAAAAAAGCAACTGGCATATGTGCATGTAAAATATTGAAAAAAATCTACAAATTGAAGTACTATTTATACAAAGAAAAAAGGGAATGGAAAGACAAAGAAGAGAGTCGGGACGGAGAATCGTTGCTTAATTACTACTAAATTTTCACCATGATACAAATTGGGCAAATACATAATGATTTAGAAAAAAAAGGAAACACATAACTGGCCCCCCAAATAAAGTAGCAAATTAATGAATAGATTTTTTTTCCAAGCGATTTTACCACGTATCCTATCATGATAATTGTCTCTATTGATGGATGGAAATAATGACGTTCTTCGTGCATTTACATGTATGTTATTGTAACTAAAGAAAAAACGGTTGTTCTCTTTTTAACATCTCGACGTCGCAGATAACTGTAAAATCGTTTGGCGGCGTGATAAAAGGACGAATTTCACGATCTCGACAATAGAGTTAATAACACATTAATTGCACGTTCATTCTAAAAAAGTCATTCATAAACCTAATTGGGGGAGAAAATCAATGATCCCTTCCCCCCTTCCCACCCATAGACTTTTTCTTTCTCTCTCAGCCTTACATTCTTTAGTCTCGCCCCTGTATCCTCAATTTCCGCATCTGTGCGCACGCTTCCTCCCCCTTTCATTCCACCCCCTCTCCCTTTCGTCACCCTTTCTCATTCATAATCTATATTTTCCCAAATCATTCACTTTTAATCCATGCCCCATTAAATATCAATATTTCTACTTTCCATTCAAACACTTTTTCCTCTTCGTTCTTTAAAATTTTGATTACATATTTAAATAAACTTTTTCCTTCTGCTACGCTATTGCTGCCATTCACATTAACCCTGTTTATTTCCCCGTCCTCCCATCTATATTTCATTTTCATGATTATACAAAGGCTCGTCTCCAGAAACATATTCCTGTATTTTATCGTAATGAATTCTGATATAAGATGTGGCATCTCACATACAATTAGATTCTACAACCACAGAAATATTACTCTTGAGTCCCCCATATTTTCCCTATTTCTGTACGAGTCGAGCTTTGTAAAGTTCGAGACGACCCATAGTCAGAAGTACTATGTGTTTACGGTAAATCTTTTTAAAGTCAATAATCAAACCAAACGCACGTATAACTAGGCTAATTACTTTACATAATCTTATCCTTGCAATATGCGAGTGCACTATGAATTCTCCCGTATTTTCAACCCGATTCCAATTAAAAAGAAGCATGTTTCTAAGACCCCATAGAAGACTACTCCCTTCGAATTGTTGCTAAATGGGTGTCAAAGTCATGGAATAATTATTTTTTTAATATTGTGTAATTTGTTTCAATGTATAACTGAAAAATATGAAAAATGTTAGCCATTGTCTTCCAAAATAGGTATGAACTTTTCCATGCTTATAGCTCCCCTTTGTATATAGTAGACCTACAGTATATTATTCGTAGGTTAGTCATTTCACGATTACCCCTAGAACAAAGGCATATGATATAATAAAGGGTGGATGCAAGACTTCAAAAAATGAAGGTGTGGTATGTAGGGACAAAATGCTGCATATCTATCAATTTATTCTTCTTTGGGGTGGCGAAAGTTCGTAAAAGGAAATAATGTTTGTTTGTAATAAATTGTCCACTTCCCAGGCAGTTTAAAGAAATTAAGACCATCTCCAAAGAAATTGCCATTTGCACAAACTAAATTTTAAAAATATACAAAAACAAATTGTGTTTTGGTGTTATTCGGACTTCTATTCTTAGAAATATTATTGTCGTATTTTTTATATCATTTTTTTTCTAGTATGTTCCGATAAGGAAGATTTATACAAAATTATGTGCACATAACATTCATTAATATTAATATGTAACAACAGTGGCAGTTCATTTTCTGCTTCATAAAGAATGAATATGATTAGGATCTAAAGAGAGATATCATATAATTGAAATTGAAATAACGGTGAAAACCAGTTCTTCTCGTTTATCTTAATATAAACAAATACAGTCTTTATAGGGTGGTATTGAAATAAAATGAGTCTTTCTGCTTCGATTGAGAGTTAAAATAGATGACTGACCTTCTTTGATTATTGATTACTTATTATAAATAGGTGGAAAAACAATATGAGGATTAAGTGGTCCCTGTTTGCTTTATTTCTACAGACATTCAAGGACGCTCTTGGGGGTAATAAAACAAGAGTAAGGTGAGCGAGTTATTCGTTTTTTCGTTTGATTTTAGACATCAGTATGATGAAATCGGCTTGCAAAAGTATATTTAAAAAATAATTATATTTGTTAGTATGTATTTGAAACCATATTCTACTTAAGGTACTAATGTTGTTACTGTGTATGTGTTGATGGAAGAAAGACGTGTGTAATAATGTAATTATCATGTCTAATTCTCACTTCGTCAACTTATTATTTTAGGGCTTATACACTTTACAAAATGAAAGTTTGGATTATGAATATTTCATCTGGTTGTTTGACTGACATAGACCAAGTGGATATTTGATGAAATTGGTATGGCCTAACCGAAAATTATACAAGAAAGCAAATGGGCCAAATGGCATCAGAACCTACATGGTTAGAAGATAAATTGAATGAAGACGAAAAAGGATAAACGGAAAATAAACAATGTGGAAATGAGTGAAGACCACATTGCTATTTACCACCAAAGCTTTCTTTTTTGTTGTTAATTTCATTCAGATTTGATGTATTCACACTGCGAGTGATTTTGCATGAATTTTACTTTCATGTAGTGTCAATGTACACAATAAAATGTAATATGAATCTTAAAAGCAGTTGTATGTGTCCATGCAGTATACAAAATAATCTAGCCGCAATGGAGTTTACAAGCAACTAAAGGACTTGTCACCTTAACACGCAGAATGCACCAACCTTAGTTATTCGATCATAATTTAAAGGAAATGCATCCTCCTGATCGGCATCCCCTCGAGCATTTTATTTCATTTATCCCTTGACGATCTGTCACACTTATATCTATCGAATCTTATGCATGGATCAATCATACGTATTCGCATTAATGTTCGAAGAGAGACACACGCAGTTAAAACGTTTCCATTGTGCTTCAAACAAAACCAAGCCTTTCTTTTCGAAAACCGATCGCGCTCACTTTGGGATGTAAAGAATTGTCTTCACGAAGTCTTTCTGTCAAACCATAAATATTTAATAAGAGTTTTCCTGATCAGTCAAAAGAGCAGTTACATTCTAACATGAACAATGTCTATTTTGATCAATGTAATGCTTTCGTTTCACCTAAATTGCCCACAGACTTTGATATTTTCCCCCTTTCAAGGTCTTCATTTAACATCGTGACAATAACAATTAAGCACAACATAACTGAGAAATGACATGACGCCTGTCAATTAGTTGAGGTAAATTGATTGTCCTGAACGAAACATGAGTGTACTCAAACTGAGATGATTCGGGTAGAATAATAGTATGGGGTATGTCATAAAAAAAGGTTCCTAAGTTCAGGCGCGGATCCATGGGGGGGCCGAGGGGGCCTCGGCCCCCCCCCCCTTCGGCTAAAAAAAGAGAGAAGGAAAGAAAGAGAAAAAGAGGGGAAGAGGGGAAAGAAAAGAAGAAAAAGAAGAAAGGAAGAAGGGAAGAAAAAAAAGAGGAAAAGGGGGAAAGAAGAGAGGAAAGGAGAGAGAGGAGAGGGGAAAAGAAGAGGGGAAAAGAGAGAGGAAGAGGGGAAGGAGGAAGAGGGAAAAAAAGAGAGAGGAAAGGGGGAAGAAAAGAAGAAAAAGGAAAGAGGGGGAAGGAAGGGAAGGAGAGAAAAAGGGGAAAGAAAGAGAAGGAAAAAGAGAGGGAAAGGAAAAGGAGAAAAAAAAAGAGAGAGGAAAAAGAGGAAAGAAAAGGAGGAAGAGAAGAAAAGAAAGGGAGAGGGAGGAAAGAAGAGAAGAAAAAAGAGAGGGAAAAGAAGAAGGGAAAGAAAAAAGGAGAAGAAGAGGGGAAAGAAAGAGAAAAAAGAGGAAGAGGGGGAAGGAAGAGAGGAAAAAGGGAGGGGAGGGAGAAGAAAAAAGAGGAAGAGGGGGAAAGAGAGAGGAAGAGGGGAAAAGGAAAAGGAGAAAAAAGGAAAGAGAGGAAGAGGGAAGAAAAAAGAGGAAAAAAGAGAGAGAAGGGGAAAAAAGGGGAAAAGGAAGAGAAGAAAAGGGGAAAGGAAGAGAAGAAAAGGGGAAAGAAAGAGAAGAAAAGGGAGGGGGAGAGGGGGAAGAAAAAAGAGGAAGAGGGGAAAGAAAAGGAGAAAGGGGAAGAGGGAGGAAAGAAAAAAAGAGAGGGGAAAGAAAAGAAGAAAAAAGGGAAAAGAAGAGGGGAAAGAAAGAGGAAGAGGGGAAGGAAGAGAAGAAAAGGGAGGGGAGGGGGAGAAAAAAAGAGGAAGAGGGGGGGGGGGAAAGAGAGAGGAAGAGGGGAAAAGGAGAAAAATGAAGAAAGAGGAAGAGGGAAGAAAAGAGGGATGAAAAAAGAAAGAGAGAAAGGGGGAAAGAAGAGAAGAAAAGGGGAGAGGAAGACGGGGAAAGAAAATGATGTTCGAACCAAAAGGGCGCTGAAATAATGTTCGAAGAAATGTCAAAATGCTGTTCGAACTGGGGGCAGAATTGATGTTTGAACGGGGGGGGGCGAATTGATGTTCGACGTAGGGGCGCCAAATTGATGTTGGAACTAGGGGCGCCAGATTGATACTCGAGCTAGGGGGGGGGGTGGCGAAATGGTATTCGAACTAGGGGCGCCAAATTGATGTTGGACCTACATGTAGGGGCGCCGAATCGATATTCGAACTAGAAGGGCGTCAAAATGATGTTCGAATGGATGCCAAAATGATGTTCGAACTGGGGGCCAAATTGATGTTCGAACGGGGGGGGGGGGCGAAGTGATGACCGACCTCTATTTAGGGGCGCCGAATTGATATTCGAACTAGGAGGGCGCCGAAATGATGTTCGAAGTGGGGACGCCAAATTGATACTCGAACTAGGGAGGGGGCCGAATTGATGTTCGACGTAGGGGCGCCAAGTTGATGTAGGGGGCGCCAAATTGATACTCGAGCTAGGGGGGGGGGTGGCGAAATGGTATTCGAACTAAGGGCGCCAAATTGATGTTGGACCTACATGTAGGGGCGCCGAATTGATATTCGAACTAGGGGCGCCAAATTGATATTAGACCTACATGTAGGGGCGCCGACTTGATATTCGAACTAGGATGGCGCCGAAATAAAGTTCGAAGGGATGTTAAAATAATGTTCGAACTGGGGGCGCAAAAATAATACTCGAACTGGGGAGGGGGGCCGAATCGATGTTCGAGCTAGGGGAGCGCCAATTGATACTCAAACTAGGGGGTCGCCGAATTGATGTTCGAACTAGGGGGGCGCAAAATTGATACTCGAGCTAGGGGGGGGAATGATATTCGAACTAGGGAAGGCAAATTGAGTTCGAAGGGATGCCAAAATGATGTTCGAACTGGGGGCCTAATTTATGTTCGAACGGGGGGGGGGGCCGAATTGATGATCGACCTATATTTAGGGGCGCCGAATTGATATTCGAACTAGGAGGGCGCCGAAATGATGTTCGAAGTGGGGACGCCAAATTGATACTCGAACTAGGGAGGGGGCCGAATTGATGTTCGACGTAGGGGCACCAAGTTGATGTAGGGGGCGCCAAATTGATACTCGAGCTAGGGGGGGGGGGTGGCGAAATGGTATTCGAACTAAGGGCGCCAAATTGATGTTGGACCTACATGTAGGGGCGCCGAATCGATATTCGAACTAGGAGGGCGCCGAAATGATGTTCGAAGGGATGCGGCCAAAATGATGTTCGAACTGGGGGCCAAATTGATGTTCGAACGGGGGGGGGGGGCGAAGTGATGATCGACCTACATGTAGGGGCGCCGAATTGATATTCGAACTAGGAGGGCGCCGAAATAAAGTTCGAAGGGATGTTAAAATAATGTTCGAACTGGGGGCGCAAAAATAATACTCGAACTGGGGAGGGGGGCCGAATCGATGTTCGAGCTAGGGGGGCGCCAATTGATACTCAAACTAGGGGGGCACCGAATTGATGTTCGAACTAGGGGGACGCCGAAATGATGTTCGAAGTGGGGGCGCCAAATTGATACTCAAACTAGGGGACGCCGAATTGATGTTCGAACTAGGGGGGGGGGGGGCGCAAAATTGATACTCGAGCTAGGGGGGCGAAATTATATTCGAACTAGGGAAGGTAAATTGAGTTCGAAGGGATGTCAAAATGATGTTCGAACTGGGCGCCGAATTAATGTTCGAACGGGGGGGGGGGCACATTGATGATCGACCTACATGTAGGGGCGCCGAACTGATATTCGAACTAGGAGGGCGCCGAAATGATGTTCGAAGTGGGGGCGCCAAATTGATACTCAAACTAGGGGGCGCCGAATCGATGTTCAAACTAGGGGGGGGGGGGGGCGCAAAATTGATACTCGAGCTAGGGGGGGGCGAATTGATATTCGAACTAGGGAAGGTAAATTGAGTTCGAAGGGATGCCAAAATGATGTTCGAACTGGGGGCCGAATTGATGTTCGAACGGGGGGGGGGCAAATTGATGATCGACTTACATGTAGGGGCGCCGCGCCGTACTGATATTTGAACTGCCGCCTTGTTGTTGGCTCATTGTTCCATATATTGAAAGTTTTTAAATGCCTTGGCCTTGAGGTTTTTAGGCCTTGGGGTTCCATGCCTTGGCCTTGGCCTTGGGGATTGAAGCCTTGGTCTTGGGTATTAAAGCCTTGGAGGTTTGAGCCTTGTCTACAACACTGATGGATATATTGATAGATATTATTTACAGAAATTTTGAAGTTTACTTGCACACACTAAGAAATAAAGGTTTAGAATTGAACCCCAAAAGGCTGATGCAAAATCAGCACCCTATGGGTTCAAAAATTGAACCCCTGATTTGGGGTTCAAAAATTGAACCCTGCGGTTGGGGTTCATTTTTGCACCCTGCGGGTTCAAAACTGCACCCTAGGGTTTCAATTTGAAATTTAGGGGTGCAGTTTTGAACCGTAGGGTGCAAAAATGAACCCCAACCGCAGGGTTCAATTTTTGAACCCCAAATCAGGGGTTCAAATTTTTAACCCATAGGGTGCTGATTTTGCATCAACCTTTCGGGGTTCAATTTTGAACCTTTATTTCTTGGTGTGCAATATGTAAAAGAATAAATGAAACATTCATTGTAAAGGTGAAAGTTTCGGATGCGTGTTTTATTTTTTGACGAATCGTCAAATACTCAAATAACTGAAATAACTGTATGGTTTTTATCGTTCCTATATTGTTGTTTCATGTAGTAATGCGTAAAAGACAGCTATATACAGTTCATGATACGACACCTTTTCGTTTCCAACCTACAGTGGGAAATCACGTTTTATTATTTTTTAACGAATTCCACTGAAACTATACACAACAAAAAAGTAAGTCCCCCCTTAAACAAACATCAATAATTTCCGAACCAATGCGAGTTTTTAATATATTTTTACATGAGCGTGTAAGTAATTTTATAAGCTTTCCTCTGAGTAAATGTTATGGACGTATTTTACGTCATGCTTTAGTGAGCACCGTCAGAAGGCAAAAATGTCACTTTTCAAAAGTCACAAGCCAAATATCATTACTTTGATTCCATTTTATTGGAGCTAATTCCACATTCTCATCATGAAAAATGGTCAGAAGGCTTGTAAAAGGTACTTTCTAAAAGATGATACAACTTTTTGACTAAATTTTACGGTTGAATAAACACAAGTCCAAAATTACTATAATTGAATTTTGTACACATTTCTATCAATAAAAATGATAGAATATGATGACAGTTATTTTGGGGGAGAGCATCTTCAACAATAACCATCGTTTCACGGTTCAATGAATATTTATTGAAAACAAAAATACGATTTTATAAATATCATAGGCATGTATTGTTTCATTTTGGTAACTGAAAATTATCTTTTCTCAACTTTTTCGTTATGTTCATGACCAATTAACATGCTTCAATGATTCAAAGGCGTTTAATTACACATTCACGCTTGAATGAACATGTGGAATGTGATCAGCTCGTTTTTACGTTATTAGAAAAATGCAATTTGTAACTCTGTATATCTTTCACAAACCTCCTTGCATAGTTCATTTGATTTGACTCTTATGAAAATCCCGATGTTTAATGCATCAGTGAGCACACAATATTCGAAAATTATGCAAATGAGAAGAAAGTTCTAGGCCTTAGCCCCACTCTGTGCCGTATCGAATGATTCTTTTGGTGTGCGCGGCTTTTAGATAGTGTTACCTTGAAGCCATGTGCGAAGTTTCATGAAATATTTGTTGGCAGAAGTAACAAAAACCGTCCATGACACAAACCCTCATTTCATATTTGTTAAAATTTTGACTTCCTCTCTCATAGACTTGTGTACATTAAAGGTGCATATATTTAAGAATAAGTAAGCCCTTATTCAATATGGTAGAACTTTTTTCACGGCTGTCTTTAGCAATGTCACTTGGCAGTAATGTTTATCAACCTATGGGCAGTCTTTCTGTGCAAAAATGAAATCGATTTGTATATTCATTGATGAGCGAGCACGCATCAAAGTGGGAAAATTTGTATTTTCAATGTCAAAGACTCATTTTAAAGGGTAATAAAGTGAATATTGGGGGCAAATTCGGTTTCAAATGTGACTTTAATTGCTGTTGTCTTATCATCCATCATTTATATCACTACACACGTTCCGAACTTTAAATATTTTCATGGTTGAGCGAGCACATTCGAAAACTTAGGTATGAATACTCTTTATACTGCATAAATGCATACTTCCCTAACAATTTCTCATGATCAGTTTAATTTATGGACAAATCAGTCTGTCAGTGGTGGATCCAGAATTTCGAAATGGGGGAGGGGCCTATAATCGGGGAAGACATCAACATTTCCAAATTTTAACATGATCTAACAAGTTTTAGAGGATACTACCATAAACCCCTATGATGATACGTCACAATACAGGGGCCGCGGAACGGTTTTGAAAGTGGGAAGGGGGCTGACCATTCAGAAAATCACAATCGTATGATCATTTTTACATTTGTGTACATGCTTTTGGAAAAAAAGTGAGGCGGGGGCTGAAGCCCCCAGCAACCCCCCGCGGCCCCTGCAATACACTGTGCTCACTCAACCATGAACATACAATATCAAAATTGTGTGTGGAGTGGCTAAATGGATAGTAAAACAGCATAACACCATGAAATTCACCTAAAAACAATTTTTGCCCAACTTTGCATATGCACAATCTGAAAATCGATTCTTGTGACTTTCAAAAATAGTCATTTTCAATTCAATCTTTAATCACTCATGCATGACACAACCGATCAATCTCATTTTTCACCAGGAGTTGTTTAATGAGTGTAGAAAACCACCTACGAAATATCATATCTCAAAATAATTCTGTTCAAAAGTTACAGCAATTTGATTTAGGGGGGACTTACTTTTTTTGTTGTGTATTTACTCAGGCCTAAACTGCATTGCTATCATTTACATTTATTGTTACATCTTGAACTAGTTGATGGGACCTTGGAATTCATGTTTCGCTAGTATCGTATGAAAGAGAGAGATTAGAACTTATCGTCCAAAATGATGCGAACTTAAGAGCATTGTTTTCATATTTATAAAGACACTGATAATAAAGAATATTTTTACAGTATATTTATCTTTAGTGTCTTATTTTCTATTTATATACACCGTTTACACGCATTCTGTTTCTTTTGAAAATCTATTTGGAGTATATAAAATTTGAGCAAGATTATAAGATACATAACCTTTTGATACTTTATATGATTTTTGCAAGAGCGGAAGAGCCAATGTTTGTTGATTAGGATTGACAAGACAACTCACTGTTTTGAATGGATTTCAAGCGAATAACAAACGATTATATAATAAATCCAAACACAGATCTAAGTAGGCAGTGCACTCCCAATTAGTAAATGCTGAGTGCTGACTACGGAGTCTACCTCAACTATATAATAAAAAGCATGTTAATTTATATCTTTGAAGAATATCTTACCCAAAATAAAATATTAATTTTCTTTCATGCAAAATATGCAATTTAGTTATTGCACAACCAGTTTTCATACGTGGCGATACAGGGGTGTCATCCCCCTAAGATTTTTCAACCCTGAAACAAAAAGTAGAAAAAAAATGGGAGTACCCACAGGAACGAAGAATGCCTACAATGCAAGAGAGGTTTCTGTTAGAATTAACTGAACTAGACATTACCCATTCGGCAATGGGAGTCAATATTTCGGCACGATTATTACTTGACTTGAAATTAGGGCCCCCTAAGAAATCCTGGATCCGCGCCTGGCTCCCGCTCACATAATTCTAGCAGGGCCTACTCTGATGAGAAATTAAACGAAATTGAAAGCATCAAATGATTAAAATACAAATCGCTCGAGTTTCCCGCTCGCATTGATTATTTTTATAAGTGAGATTACATTTATTCATGAACACATCATTATAAATCCATTATTCATTTGCCTCTTCTTCATGCATAGGCGGATCCATTAACATTTTCCAATTGCGCTGTGCGTTCGCGAATTTGATTTATCAGGTACCTATTATTTTCATGTATTCCATAAAGTTTTCAAAATATCCCTTTTCAGGTCTGATTATCAAAACGCATCAGCTAGCGCCGCTATGCTTGCATTTTTGATTGGCGGGTTATGTATGTCTCAATATTGATTGTATAACAAACTACCTAAAATCCCCTTTTCATGACAGTTTATCAAAAATTTCGGCTCGCGATTTGCGCTCGCATTTATGGTTAAAAATATATCAACTAATTAATGATGCATCCTATTCATAATAAAAAGGTGCTTGAATGTACAGTGTTCAGGCCATAATATCATCAGATTCCGCGCCCTCATTATGCATGTATACTAAGATATCAATTTAATAATTAAATTGTCCCTTTTTTTAATCTCGCGCTTAGCAAGATGAATAGGAAGATATATAGTCATCATATTCATATGATAACATGTCCTAAGGATGGCAAGGTCCTATGTCTCAAAATTAAAGTAATAATGAAACATATCCGCTCTTTATCAAGTGCGATTTATATCCACCTTACAAGTTTCCTATAAAGTGTTTGAAATATCAGATCGGAATATCAAATATTTTAAGCTCGCTTCGCGCTCGCTTTTATTTTCATGATAAAAGATTATGTAGAATGCCTAGATTATAGGTCTAAATCTGAAACACGCGCGCGCATTTTCATTCACTTATCCAGTTTTAGATCACAATATAAAAAAATTCCGCTCGCCCTTTGTGCTCGAATTATTAATGTAGGAAGATCCCCTTTCTCATCCCTTTCATGATTTAAACATGAATAGAGTATCCCGTTCAAGGTCGAAATCACGATTTTTTTTTACGCTCGCACTTTGCGCTCGCATTATTAATATAGGAAGATTCCATTTTATTCATCTTTTTCATGATTTAGGAAACAAATCTAGAATTTTTCCGCTCGCACTTCGCGCTCGCATCAATTGATTTGATTTGATTTATTGTTTTCTTCTGCATCCATAACATTCGTGTAATACATTTTTCATAACATAATAAACATAATATTAGCATTTTTGGCATGAATCATAAATAAAGAGTACTAAAAAAATAATTCCAGACAAAATTATTAACTATATGATATTCACAATTTGCAGGAGAAGGATTGTCATCATAAGCAGATTGCTTGAAAAAATGACAATCCCAAACTTATACTAATTGAATTAATACATTTATAAAGCAGAATGGGCATATATTTTCAAATACGAAACATGAATTCATGCAATATCATAGTGTGAAGATGAAGATGATAAAGCTGAGGGTGACGGTGATATGATGTTGTTGTTGATGATGATGATGATTATGATGATGATGATGATGATAATGAAGGCCATGGAGATGATGGTGGTCATGATGAAGATATTGGTGATGACTAAATCGAAGGAGGAATAAATTCACGATAAAAAGGATACGACACAGAAATTTTACTTAAGCGCATCAATATTCGCGTAGTTGCGCGATGTCAGAAACAGAATTGGGGATATCCCTACCTGTCACGGGGCATTCCTATTGGCTAGAAGGGCTCCCACTGGGAACTAACGAGGATTTTGATTGGATTGCTTCCGAAAAGATGGGCGGGAACTTTGAGAGATATGACAGGGAAAAGACAATGTTCAGAATACCGATTTGTGACAATCATAGCGGTGTCACATCTCGGAAAGAAATGACAAAATTTATGACAAAAGTTATGACAGTGTTCCAGAATACCACCCCTGGATCCGCGCCTGCCTAAGTTAACATAGCATTTGGATTCCCAAATCAACAAAAGTTGCTCGTCATTATCATCATCATCATCATCGTCAATAAACATGCAAACTTGTAGACAGCGGTAGGCTGGTGGGGGGATACATTCCCCAATTTTCAGGTTGGGGGATTCTGTATATGCAATCACCCCTAGATTCAAGGTTGACAGTATTTTAAGATGTGATATATAATACACAATACACATGATAACAACATTATAAGTGAATAAACTATGATACATTTGCAAGATTGCATCCTTATATAATATTTGGTTTATCGGTTTTTTTATTATGTCATATGCTACGTTATCATAACATCCTGAGTTTTGTAATCAGCTGTGATATTAATAACTTTGAAAACGAGTACAATGAAAATGTTGATATTGGGAGGATAATGCGCGGATACTTAAAAAATTATTATACAACGTCTTAAAGTGGAAATTCCCTGCCTTTGATCTGATCAGAGTTCATATTTAGAATTCATAAAATCTGAAAGAGGTTTTTGATCAGTCAGTATCTGAGGTTGAATGAAGTTAGGTAAGATTTTCACCGTTATTTCTTTTTGCAAATTCTCAGTATGTATGTGCTTTTATAAGTAATTTCATACTTATTGCCCTATCACAAAAGTCTAAGATTATATTCTTTTGTAAAATAATGTGATAATTTAAAATTAACTGTATCAAAAATTCTAGAATTCGAGCTACCTTAAGATTTTCTGGCTAATAAAAAAAAATAGATGTCATTTTATTTGATGAGCTATCCTGAGACACCCGAGAACATTGATATGTATATGGTCAATTCTGCACAATAATATAGCTTGTAGGGTTAATGAGAAGTATACTCGATCAATTACTAGTATTTACGAGACGCGCGATATGACATTGCCTTATCATCGGTTTATAAAAAGCGAATAATAAGAAATGTGCAATGTAAATGCGATGTTATTTCTTACTACATAATCACTTCATTTTGAGTTTCATAACTTTACCAATTCACTGCAAACATCGATTTCAAAATTTACTTGAATATAATTATGACGTAGAGGAAAGAACAAGTTTTCTCAAAGTGATATACCCCTTCTGATAGCGTGCGGGTCAATTTTTTTCAACAAAGGACAAGGGCAATGATTTCTAGTTGGTTTGTTGCATTCATTTCATATTACAAACAAAATAAAAAATTCGATATAAACAGAAAAGCAAATAATCTTATTTTTTAACATACAAATTTTGAATAATTATTGGCACTATATAGAAAGAATGGTGTCATGTAAATCAAACCATAAACATAACTGCACGTAGTGCACTTTAGATTTGTTTTATTGTTCTTTTGATCAAGTTCAGACATTTTTTTCATAATGGCGGAAGCGTGCAATGGCGACCGAGGGATTAAGCTTACAGTTTTAGAGACCGAAAGAGACCAACAAGACATGGAGAAGGAGGTCGACATCGAGGGTATCGCCAAGGAAAGGGCTGATGATATCCTTGAAAAGACTTCAAGTAGGGTTATGTATGATGTGGATGACATCCCACCATGGTATACTACCATTTTAATATCATTCCAGGTATTATAGGTTTGTCTTCAATCACTAACTTTATCTGTTTATTGCTGATATTTTGAGAATTGCGTTATAAGAGTGGATTGTAACATGTTGAAGTACGCGCGATGCAAAGTCAAAAAAAATGGACGCATCATAGTCATGGATATTTCGGGAAATGAAATGCGAAATGGATAAACAAAGTTTGAAATAACGAACAGCACTAGTACGATATCGGTTTCTTGGAACTTTCGTTTACTGTAGTGGAAGCCATGATAATGCAAATGCTTGTAAGTTTCCTATTATTTATATCAATTTGTTCTCATAATCGATTTTTATTTCGGGGAAATTTGTCCATATATATTTATTTGGAAAATTATATCATCCTTGTTAATTCTGATGAGTGTTGAAAATATCCTGTTCAACATGAACTCTAAACATATAAAATGTTCAGAGAGACATTATAACGCTTTACGGTTCTGTTTGTTTTCAAATGGATATACGCCTACCTTATTTTGCGCAGTTTGTTAACTCATTTATTTATTTTCGGTCTAAAAATCTAGCTGCTATAATATGATAGAGTCAAGAAAACTGAGTCCATCGTATTAAGAGGGAAAACCCCCAAACTGACCAAAGTCATTTAGACTGAGATTTACAAGGGACACTATAACAAATGGACTTCATGCAATGACGTGTGAACCAAGGTACAATTTCGCAAACGCAGATAAAACGTTTCGTTTCAGTTAGCATTTTTGATAGTGTAAACAACTGTAAAAATTTGGTGTAAGGATCCTACACTCTTAAAAATATTGGGTAAAAATGCTCCATGATGGTAATTATGTATCCAATCAACATTGGGCATTTCTTTTGGGCATTATTATTTATCCAGTGTGATGAAATTTTGCTCATTCTTAAGCAGTTTCTGCTTATTTTTTAACCTTACTGGACAATATGCTTCCCGCATTGGGTAAAATACCGCCCAAAATTGGTTGGATACATAACTACCCTCGTGCTTGTTAAAATTTTGCCCAATATTTTTTACAGTGTAAGAAAAAAAGCTCCAAAAGACATTGATGAATTCGGCTTTCATTAGCACGGTTTTATGCTTACACTCTAAAAAAATTTTTTAACCAATATTAGGTTAAATGGAAACAGGCATATTTGTTGGGTAAATAGATACCAAATATAACCCTTCAATCATGCAATTTGGCCAATATTGGGAGAAAAATTACCCAACAAACATGTATGTTCCCTTTCTACCCAATATTGGGTAAATGTTTACTTTCTGTTTTTAGAGTATATATACTATATAGGCAAACAATATGTCTGAGTATGGAATGAAAATAAAGATAAGCAGAAGAAGAATTTACCTCAACTCAGTTACCTTTAAACCGGTATTTGAGGTTACTATGAAAACAAGTATGCATTTTAGATTATAGAGTGCGTATCAAAAAAAAGTTTACACTTTGAAAAGGCCCTGGGAATTAAAAAATATACAAGATGTGGTTATTTTTTTCACATATAATCTTGGGTTTGGGGCTCATCTATCCAATGAAAGTAAAAGTTTTGACAGAATGTTACACTTGAGTGAGCACTGTCCAGTTTTGTAAAGCTCGCAGAAATCTGTTTGCGCAGAAATGCTCGTTTTCACGATGTGTCAAGGGGTAAGGGCGCAATCAAACTTACCCTGCGAAACAATTCTCATACATTCCTCTTGCACTTTTGGTCAATTGAAATAAAACGGATACATTCGAGCATTTTGTAACAATTTTGCCACCCAAACTGAAATTTCAACACTTAGTAAGCACAACCTTTACCCTTTTTGTGCCAGCTGGATCTGAGGACATAACTGAATCTGAACCAAAGTTTACAGCAGACATCTCCAGCATGTTTTTCACTAAATTTTTATTATTCAAAGTGGGTTTACATTTCATTTTTTCATTAATACTTGTTTCTCCACACTTTTTCCAAGCTTGACAATGATTACCAAAATGAAAGTCAAGCCTAAGCCATTTCATGTAAATAACCGCTCAGTGTAAAGCAAATATCGTCACGATGGCCTCGGTGTGTGCCTGTGTGGGAGAGTGGGGTGGGGCGCAATGCACTCTTCGAAGTGTTTTGGACAAGGAAACAAGTTAAAAGGGTAAAAGATATCTTCAAATCGAATTCACTAGCTAAATTCAACGTGTTCTTCATGATCAAGGTCTACTTTTATTAGCATAACTATTTCAAAGTTGTGCGCAAATCATTTTTCACTAACTTTTCAAAAGTAAGTGGTGCTCACTCAAGCGAAAATATTTTTCGACAGTTATACCGTCATTTGCTCAAATGTACCTGTACCAATGTTAAAATGTGAAAAATGTTCAGGATATTACAAATATATGATTTTACAGGATTTTTTTCGAAGTGTAAACTTTTTTTGATACGCACTGTATAATTAATATAAAATTCTATTGATTATTTAGGTATAGCATAGGAATGACATTTATTAATGTTAAAAAATATGTTCTTTACACTTGATATATTTATCTCCCATCATCTCTACATGCCTTTCTCCTGTATATCATTGCTTTAATAGAATTCATTAGGAATGTTTAGTGGTGCCCTCTCAGTGCCTTTGGTTGTTGCACCTTTCCTGTGTATCTTGGATGATCATCAAAGTCTGTCACGTGTCTTTGCATCAACATTTTTCGTTTCTTCGCTACAGACGTTACTACAAACATCCTTCGGTGTCCGGTAGGATATATTTTAAATATAAATATATGCAGGTCCATGCAACCTATATGGCCCTTTGTATGTTCTGTCTTTCTCACACAGTTCATGTCACCATGATTTTTTAAGCTCCAATAGATATAGTCTGCACTTTATTTCATATTTCATCTTCATCATGCTTCGTGTATAGGAGTTTGGAATTAACGAAGACTACTCCTTTCCATGGTAAAGATTTTAGTGGTACGATCTAATGGATGAATTCATATTGTTTTTGAGAGATCAACTTTCACTCTGTATCAATGCAGTATAATCTCATGATCTGTTTCTGAATTCCGAACAGTTCTTCCCTTAAAAACCCTTAAATATTTTGACTTGACCTTGACAGATTACCCATAGTTCAAGGACCAACAATGACCTTCGTCCTACCAATGTTTACTCTGATGTCACTTCGAGGTGAATGCCCTGTAATTGGGGGTAAGTTCCCCCTAAAATCATTTGATCTTCTGCTAACAAGATGAACCATGAAATATGACAAAAGATACAAGTAGGCCTTTATTTTGTTTAGTTAGGTCGATCACCAATTATTATGCCACTCAACCGGGTACTTTGTCCTTCCTGTACGTTCATTTCATCATTAATTCCGTGGTCACTTTAAAATCATCCTTTTGATCTGTTAATTTATATTCATTTACATTATTTATCATATTATGTTTATTCTATTCGAGTCCTCGCTTCAACGCAAAGAACAATATAAGTTTATGGTTTTACCAATGTTTATTTTTGTAATTTTTCTTTAACGTTTAAAAGGTCAATTAGTATGCGAATTCAGCAACACACTTTACCCGGACTGCATTTCTAAGCAGGTTTAATAATATTTGCTTGACATCACATCAATCATTTTTATTCAGAGGTTAGAGTGAAATATACATTTAACTTTCAAATTTTGACAAATGGTCTTTAAACAAGGAAATTTGGTTTCTGACAATCAGTATTGAGAACGATCAAGAATTGAATAAAACAAAACAAAATGTCGAGTTGGGTACAAATTGTTATTTTGTTCGTTATTATCATACATAATTTTTGTTTGTTGAGATCCTATTGGTAATGGGACTAATGCCACGGTAACTCTAGAAGATGTCAGAACAGAATTCAGGATCAGAATGAGAGAGGTAATTACAATCGATAAAGTTTACACCTGTAACTCTAGTAAGAGGATTCTTGGAACTAGCCCTCCCAAATAAACATCTCGAGTATAACCATCGTCTATGACCATTATCCTTTGGGACATAGCTAACCTGAGAACAGCCCATCATATAACTAGGACAATTAACACCTAGGGCAAATATTACTGGACAAGTGTCCCACACGTCATATTTTTTTTTCTTTTATCAGAGGTTACGCCACAAACTAATTTCTCTGTGCCACAAATAAGAAGAATAAAAAAGAGTAGGAATGACTTGGAGTATGCATTATAAGAAAGTTTTCACAATCGTTTCGAGATAGTTCACCCGTTTTATAATTCACAATAAGCCTTACCAGAAACAAATCTAATCCTCAGTTGTGAGAGTAAGCTCCAATTTATAATTAATGATCAAAGAGATATAGTTTTCGTTTTGTATGAATAGGACAAAATAGCTGGAGAGAATAAGTTACGGTATCGTGAGACGCTTAATTTTCCCAAAAATTTAGATTTTGAGACGTTTTTCATTGTTGTGGTGTTCGTTGAAGAAATTAAAAATGGTATTATGTAGATTTTATTTTCTGATGTTAGGGATATAAATCTTTCTTAGATGAAGATCTTTACGCAAATTTACATTGTGAAAATTATTACATTGCTGGTGTTTTTCAGACGGCAACTGATGTGTTTGGCAATAAATATAGAGAGAAGCTGCCAGTGCCGTAACCTCACCCCAGTCAATTATAGCAACGGAGTAGACGAAAGTCTCAGGCGAATATTGCACCTATACTAACTTTAATATATAAAGCAATAAATTTCATTCTTAATATCTATTCAATCTTATAAAATGTGTTATATTTATTGTCTTTTCAATAATCAAGTTTCAAGGAGCTCTGTTGATAGCTTCCCTGTTCGAGACTCTTGTTGGTTTCCTAGGTATTGTAACCCTGGTCATGAGGTTCATAGGACCTATAACCATAGCAACAACAGTCGGATTGATTGGATTCTCATTATTCGAAATCGCGATCCAGCAATCCCAGAGTCATTGGGGTATTTCGGCTTTGTGAGTATTCTTCACGTATGCAAGAGGTTTAGATATAATGTAAGAAAAAAAGCTACCATTGGCAAACCATGCACAGGCAATTTTCTGCATCTATATTACATAGGAAGACACATAGTAAGCCTTCCTGAAATTTTATCTCCTATAACTAATATTAAAACAAAAATTGTTTAGTATTGCCGGTGATTTACACAATTATATAAATTAGTAAATACAAACACCACATTAGCCCAAGAAGCAGCGTTGTTATTAAACCGTTAGTTCCAATTCCAAGCATGCATGCGTCTATATTCCGTCCCTACTAGACGAAATTAGTCATGCTATAATCGGCTGCAACAGTATAAGTCGGACAGACTTTGAGAAAAATATAGTATTACAAATCCTCGGTCCTCTTCAATTATAGAACATTAATGAAACGGCCAAATACCTATTTATGGCAAAAAATGGAAGTTTCCCCAATTTCTTTAACCAATGTAACAAGGGATAAACTTCTTTTTGTCGTTTGATTTTCAAACATACTGATTATAATGCTACAATAGAGAACCTAAGACTTCTTGTACTTTGTTTTACAAGTGTGATTTAAGAATAAGATTTGGTTGATAGAGTCATATCACATGCATCCTCTATCGTTATTACCCCTAATTGATCACTAGACACAAGGAAGACGAGAAAATATTAAATCGTACTAAACGATTCCTTTTCTTTTCTCCCCAAAGTGTCCTAATCTTGGTAGTGATTTTCTCTCAGTACATGGAACGTCTAATGGTTCCCTGCTTATCTTACTCTAAGGAGAAAGGTTTTCACGTCTCCAGGTTTCCCGTATTCAGAGTATTCCCGGTAAGATGTCACAAGATATTTAGTAAAAATTTCCTGGACGAAAAAAAAAAGGAAAGGGAAATTGTTAAAATATTAAATTATTTTATGGATAAAAAAGTATGTTAAACTATGCCATTAAAAAAAACCTTCTCAAATACCTCCTTTCGGCACTTCTCTTAATACTTTCCTCCCTTCCCCCTTGTTTTTTTAAGGGGGCTTTTTAAAACAATGGGACCAATCGTCCCCTGTCCCCCTGTAGCATTGTGGGAAAATAGCAGTTTATAGTGAAAGTACTACAAGAGTAGAATACAAAGTTACCATTGAAACAAGTGTCGATGATTAAAACATGTTTATTTCATGATGTGTCTGAATCCGGGGGTTCATTAACAGATTTTTCTGGCGACTCTGCTAGGCTGGCTCCTTTGTTACATTCTAACCATCACGGAAGTATTCCCTAGTGACCCGGAAGCACCTGGTTACCGAGCTAGGACAGATATCAAAGACGAATCCTTGAAGGAAACCGGTTGGTTCTTCGTGCCTTATCCAGGTACAGAAAAATGATATTTGAAATAATTATATTTTATGTGTTATTAAGTCTTATGAAAATGCTATTGATCCCGGTATTTGGTGGCCCCCTTAATGTGGGATGTTTCTGAGATGAGTCTGATTGTCTCTGCCTTTACGAAAATGTACAACTATCTTAAAATGTCATGGCTTAAGCAGTTCGATGAAGTAAGAATACAAATAAAATGGGGGTCGTAAGTAATAAAAGAAGGTGATCATCTTATTGAATTTCATTAATAGGAAATTATCCTATTTTTACGAGCTGGTCGTAGGTTATGGCGTATTGTGGAGTGACCGGTGGTTGGAATAGCGTAGGGACTACAGCTACAATTTCTTTGATTTTAAATGATGTTTTGTTACAAAAAGGCCAATGGGGTGCTCCAATCTTTACAATCGGTGGAATCCTAGGAGTAACTGCTGGTACCTTTGCCTCCATCATCGAATCCATCGGAGACTATTACGCATGCGCAAGGCTAGCTGGAGCACCACCTCCACCCGGTCATGCGCTGAACCGGGGAATCGGTATGGAAGGACTCGGCGGATTCTTCTCGGCACTATGGGGAACCGGTACGAGTTCTACATCTTATAGTGATAACGTTGGCTACATCGGAATAACAAAGGTATGCACTTTGCCATTTTTTCCCCTTGCTCGTATCCTGGATAATTTCCATATCTTAGATCCTCAGGATTTTATGATAAACAAGCATCATCAGTGCTGTGCCCATATAAAACACACAAAAATCGCCTTGGCCGCGATTGTTTTTGTTTCTACTAAATTTTCAATCCCGTCTAGAAAATATTTTCCTCCAAGACCACCCATCACAAGTGTTTGTGAATCGATGAGAGTGAAAATACTTCATAAAGATTTGTTTATATATAAATTCTATACAAGGTTGGAAGTCGACTAGTTATACAAGTGATGGCAGTGACAGTCCTAGGAGGCGCTTTCCTTCTGAAAATCAGCGCCTTCTTTGCTTCTATTCCTTTACCAGTCGTTGGTGGAATATTCTCAGTTACAATAGGTATGTACTCGAAATCAAGAACGAAAAAATACATAAATGATAATAATTATAGACCATCATAGATTATTTGCAGAACTATTAAATAAAACGATATTTCTGTATCTTTAACCAATAAACTCTGGAGTATCGAGATAGTTCTTCACATTTTCCAGTAGTTTGCTGGCTATTTACTGAGGAAAGTTGGCACGGACTTTCTTCTTCTGCTAACTTTTACCTCAATATAAAAACCTTGATACAGCATCGTAAAGATAATGTCACAAGGACACTGTCTCATCTAAATTCCATGGTTTCGGATTACCGGGTTCGTTTCCCACTTGGCGCGCTAGTGCCCTTTGGTAAAGCATTTATCCTCTTTAAACCCCCATTCCACAGAGAACAAGACCACTGAAAGACCTTTGAAAGACCATGAATTCTGGTTGATCTTTCAGAGGTCTCTCAATGAACCTACAATGGTCTTTGAGGTCTTACACGAGTCCTGACCAATCTTTTAGTGGCCTTCGTGGTCTTCATGGGCTCCAAAACTTTTTGAAACGGTTCAAAACTGTCTTACAACGGTCTTACATGAAAATGGTCTTTCAGCAGTGTTTCAGCGGTCTTTAGATGAACTTTCAAAGGTCTTCATAGTCTTTCAATGATCTTTCGGCAGTCTCTCGAGGTTTTTTGCGGAGATCACTGGAAGACTCATGAGAGATCATTGAAAGATCATTGAAAGACCATTGAAAGACCAGGCAAAGTCCATGGAAAGAATTCCGAAAGATCACTTTTTGCATAAAAGATCTCTGAAAGACCATTGAAAGATCTCGAGAGGACTAGTCTAAGACCAGTACGACAAGAAATATCCACCAGTCTTTCAGACTTTCTTTGAGGGGTCTTTCTGAGCGATTCCACCGAGATGACAAATTTCATTGATCTTGAAGACCGCTTTAAGACCTCATCAAATTTAAATCTTTCAGTGGTCTTTCAATGGTCTCCGTTCTGTGGAATGGAGGCCTTACCAAGTCACTCGGAGAGGATCTTGAGCCGTCGGCCCTCTGGCTACTTCCTTACAAGCATTCATGTTTTCTTAGTAATCAGGTAATCTCCAACATCCCCACCATGATATAATAAATAATCCAACAAATTGTCTCGTTCTGTCCAACTTTAGGCATGATTGCTGCTGTCGGCATGTCAAATTTGCAATACGTCGACATGAACTCGCCCCGAAATTTGTTCGTTGTTGGCCTCTCCTTTTTCCTAGGACTCGCTCTTCCACAGCATATGCAAAGGAATCCGAACCTTATCCAAACAGGTATGAATAATTTTATTGCATACACACATTCACACACACACACCCTACACACGCACACCCATGTCGTTTGGACTCATTGCTGCCAAAGATGTTATAAAGCTCAAGTTTTGTAAAATATAAATGTTCAATTTTTCACGAACCGGGTTATTTTACGAATGAAAAGAGAAGTGAGCATCCTATAAAGAAATTTACTTTTATTTGCCCCTTGGGATCTTTTAAAAGACTATGCATGATGTGGAATTTATCGGCATGGTCATCTGGGTAGAGTACGTCCCCACTTGTCTGGTGTCCCCGGTTAGTGGGTTATAACACACAATTGCTCAGTAGGTCTATATTAACTCATCCAGACACATGCATAATAATCCGCATGTTGACTCATGTCTACAAGGTGTCAGGGTACATGCGATGCATCACCAAACAACTGTGTGAAATTATACATTCATGTATACATATACACAAGGGCGGAAATCCCAGGGCGGACGTGGGGGACGTGCCCCCCCCCTACCAAAATAGTAGGGGGACGCAATATCAAATGCCCCCTACTATTTTTGGAGTTTTACGATGGAGAAAAATACATCACTTCACAATCAAAATAATACATGTATTTTGGAATGTTTTACCTTACATTTTTTTTGCTTGTCAAATTTTGTTTTGGTTAAAATGACCTTACATTTTGGGAGAAAACTTTTTTTTTGCTTGTCAAATTTTCCAGGCCCTGGCCCCCTACCATTGGGGACAGATTTCCGCCCATGCATATACAAAGGTCATCGGGGATCATTAGCCAACCGTCTCCTACCTCCCTACCATGCAAACCCCTACCAGGTTTCCAGTGGCATACACTTTTTAGTATGATCCGAACCAAATAAGAAACATTTTACCAGTGTAAAATCCACAGGATTAATTCTGCCAATTGAAAAAAAATCATCTTTTAAAACAGGATCCGACACACTCGATCAAGTTCTTCTTGCGACCCTATCAACGAGTATGTTTGTTGGAGGTGTGGTGGCTTGCTTTCTGGATAACACAGTGCCAGGTAAGCCATCTGATCATAAGTTCTCATCTACCAAATTTCATTGTGACTTTTAGTGGAATAACAAATTAAAAAAAAAGGGATTATTAACTTATTCAAAGCCATCAATCTAGTTAAAATATCAATATCTGTCATTCAAGAAACCTCAAAATGAACGTGGAAAAATCTGTAAACTCAGTTATAGGGTTTTAAGGAAACGGGAAATAAATATACTGCTATCAAAATTCGAATGTATATATTTAGTAATTTCCAACCTTTTGAAATATTTAGAAACAAGTGGAATGCCTCTGGCCGTCTCACCTGCATCACGCGACTCAACGTAGCAGCATTGCTGACTTTGAAAACTACTATAACTCGCACAAGATGTTCAGTGACACTTGGTTACTCTTATTTCCACGTTTTATGAACTAGACCAATACACTTACAGAGATAGGATGGTAATTCAACAAATACTCCCAATGTGGCCAAAATTCATTGACCTCACATGACCTTTGACCTTGATCATGTGACCTGAAACTTGCACAGGATATTCAATGATACTTGATTACTCGTATGTCCAAGTTTCAAAAGTCAGATCAATAAACTTGCAAAGTTATGATGATAATTCAACAAATACCCCCAATTCGGCATAAGTTCATTGACCCTAAATGGCCTTTGACCTTAATTATGTGACCTGAAAATTGCACAGGATGTTCAGTGATACTTGATTACTATTATGTCCAAGTTTCATGAATCAGATCCAAAAATTTTTAAAGTTTTATTGTAATTCAACAGATACCCCCAAATCGGTCAAAGTTCATTGACCCTAAATGACCTTTGACCTTGGTCATGTGACATAAAATTCACGCAGAATGTTTGGTAATACATGATTGACCTTATGTCCAAGTTTAATGAACTAGGTCCATATATTTTATAAGTTGTGATGACATTTCAAAAACTTAACCTCAGGTTAAGATTTTGATGTTGATTCCCCCAACATGGTCTAAGTTCATTGACCCTAAATGACCTTTGACCTTGGTCATGTGACATGAAACTCTAATAGGATGTTCAGTAATACTTGATTAACCTTATGGCCAAGTTTTATTAACTAGGTCCATATACTTTCTAAGTTATGATGTCATTTCAAAAACTTAACCTCAGGTTAAGATTTGATGTTGACGCCGCCGCCGTCGCCGTCGGAAAAGCGGCGCCTATATAGTCTCACTCTGCTATGCAGGTGAGACAATAAAAATACTCCGGAATCTTTCAAAATTTCGAGGGGGAATGCTTTTTCTTTACTAAATTAGAAGAGACAGCTTTGACATCGACATTTCGCAGATTAAGTATTGATCTTTCTCTGTCTTCAACCGATTTTGATTATTCTTATCATCATGTTGCAAAGGAAAAATATCAATCAATATGACAAACCATACCTTAGTCTTAGTTTTAAACTCCCACTTTACAGGAACAATTGAAGAGCGAGGAATGGATAAATACTGGAAACTGTACGATAATGACAAGTATGCAGGAGAATATGATGAAGAAACCGAACGAAAGATTCAAAAGGAAGTAGCACGTATTGTGAATAAGTGTTATGATATGCCATTTGGTATGGCCCGTCTTCGCAGCTGGTCCTGGACCTACTATGTGCCGTTTAGCCCAACATTCAAAGGATTCAATATCCGACGTGGCTGTAAGAAACGGGAGGCAAAGGAATCTTAGACGATAGCGGGGCAGATTCTAAAATGAAAAGCTGTTTTAAATTAAGCAGTATACGCCTATTTAGATAACAAACAGTGCATGGTACTTTTTTATACTAAGTGAAATGCGCTTTGGAATGCGCATGCTCGCGATAATGATGACGTTGATTTTGGAACATTATATCGCAATTTACACACTATTCAGATATAGGACAACATTTTAAGTATGTAGAATGCAAGACAAGATACACTTAAGAAAGAGACGAATGCGACTAAATTCATAATAAACTTACAATCTAATTATTTTCATTTTATATTTTCTCAAACAAACATATTTCGTATTCACACAGTGTTTAAATACAATAATATACAAAAGATTCTCTTGCTGATGTACAATATACATATATATCCACTATTTACACGACTGCTGTCACGGCTGTAGCAGGAAGAAAAGGACACAATTTTATCGAAGGAATCAAATGATCCATTAATAAATGGAGTGAAAAATGAAGAAAAAAAAAACACAGTATACTGCATAAGTGGAAGATGAACACGAACGTGAATTACGAGGTAGGATATATGGAAAAAAAGAAAACAAATAAATTATATCCTACATGAATTATATCCTGTATGCTGATTGGTTCAAATGGCATCATGTGACCAAACATCCCGGCCAAACATATTCTCACTGAAGAGATATATTCCTGACGTCGATGAAACAGATAATGCATCTCGGGCGCACCGGTCAGAAAGATGACCCGACGGCCAAGTCCCGCGAAGGGACGGTGCAGGCACAAATCCGCGTTCCGCTGATCGCGTGGCTTTAGGAAATGAAGGTCAGTCAGCGCAGCGCGTCATTAATATTTTGGTTCAGATTAAAAGAAAGATAGACCACATGTGTACAAACTAGATCAAGATATGTTGTTCTAGCTTTTAAGATTTAGGATATGAAATAAATATACCAGGGGTCTGTTGCAGAAAGAGTTGCAATCAATCGCAATTCTAAAAATCACGAGCAACTTGATTTTCAACCAATCAACAGCACGCATTTCGGACTGGCGATTGATATTTTGACTTGAGTTTAAACGCAACTCTTTCTGCAACGGACCCCAGGCCTTTATTTCGAAAGTACAGAGGGAATTATTAATCCTCGGTTGTACTGGTAAAAAATTACTATTAAATTTTCCTTCGGAGCTTCGCCCCTCGGGGAAAAATGGTAATCCCAGTCTAACATCGGACAAAATTATAATTCCCGCTATACTTATTCAAAGCCTGGTATATTCGTATACTAACCTCATAGCTACAGTATATCTACAATGTGGCAACAAAGTAACTAGATGTGACATCTAATAATTTTATCATTAGAAATTAAATTGCACCTTCTAATTATTTGGCTAATGACTAATGATTTTCTATCAAGTAGGAAGTTTGTAAATAGCATAATATCTTGAGAAAATCTAAACTATAATAATCTTCACAATACATTATACACTTGCCAGACAAATAAAATGAAATGAAATGTCATGGTCAACGTTTACTCCGTGTGACTCTATCCCTCTTCTTCCTCCGTGTGTGAATGAAACAACGTGCTTTTACAAAAGCATGGTGTTTTCACTACACCATCGGTGTATGGATAGGACCATCCAATCATTTTACACAAGTGTTGAATTCATTGTATCAATTTAACACATAAAGTGTTTTAGCACTCTTGGGACCCTTATTGTTATGTTCAAAAACTTGGGTGTAAAATAACATGGCGGCATGGTCCTAAATCCAAATGATGTCATTTCAACACCATGGCTTGTAGAGTGTATTGCCTAAAAGCAATTCGTATACAGAAAACGAAAACCAATTAATAAAAAGGGAGAAAAGTATCTGGTTATTGCATGTGCATTACCGATTAACACTTAAATCAAATATAGCCTATAGAGCCTGCCATTACAATATTTGAAATATAGAATGTAAACTGATACTATTCATATGAGCAATTTAGTGAGAATTATACAATCACGGGTGGATCAAAAGTACTATATTGTTCCATTTTGTAAAAAGAAATGAATTCTTCATATCAAACATCAAAATTTGTGATATCAGACAGTGAAATCAATAACATAAACAAATAAACAAACGGCTCGCCATGCGAGCGCATATAGCGTCCCATAGTTCAAATTGGACAACAGTTAGCGCTTCGGTCTTATCTTATCTTTATCACACCAAGGAGGTGTTGCAAGAAATTATTTGCAATCAATCGAGAATATTCTGTTGCAATAAAATCACTTTTGACTGTAGCAAATCAGATTACACTCCTTGCAGATTAGCAATCAATCACAAATTTGCAATTAAATTGTTTGATTTCGGGAACGAAAATATAGACTTGCAATTAATCGGAATTTTCTTGCAACGCCTCAAATAATTAATTTCGTTGTTGTTGCATAACAAAATATTCGATATAAGAAATATAATGATATTCTATTCTCTTTCATGACATATTTTGAAAAGAATGTTTGATTCTTTCAAATCGATAATTCCAAACGCAAATTTACCCAACTTTTTCAATTTTAAAGTTTTGTTTCATGTGCAAGTTTCTTTTTTTTTCGGGGGGGAAGGGGCAATTTTAAGACTTGACACTTAAAGGAGAAATAGAAGGTTTCAAAATAAACCTCTTAAACTACAAACAAACCTCTTTTCATATTTGTACACTGTAACCCTTTCACCTTGTATAGTTTAAAAATGACAAATCAAACTATAAAATATCATTAAAAGGAATGAAACACATCATAAAATTCTAAAATACGAACTTTCTTTAATCTTAGAATAGTAGATCCCTATACTAATAGAGCTTAATCCAGTAAATATCAATTGACTTAAATGATTAGTTTTACGGCTTGGTCACGAATCCTTGATTGGCGTACAAAATGTACTTTTCAACAAGCGAGTATATAAATAAAAGGAAGAAAATATGACAAATTGACCAAGAAGATGTCAAATGTGTTTTAGAAATACTACATTACAATAACATCGATTTCAATTCATTATAACAATAAAACATTCCAAGTTTATCATAATGATGTTATGTCTTCTTGAGATGTGATCAAGCTTTGCTTTATACATCAATGTTTCCTTTTAAACAACCTCAATTAAGACCTACAATCAACAGTAATCATATTACTTGTCATTACAAAAATAATTTGGAATAAGAAAAATTTCTATGAAACTGTCATTCAATCGATTGCACATCAAAAATGTGAAAATAAACACTCGAGTAAACAAAAATCATAAGAAATGAATCTCATCACACTTTATTAAAGAGAGAAAAAAAATAACGTTTTGCAAACGAAATGATGATGTTTTGATGTTCATTGGACTTGGTACGAAGGTGGTAGCACTGGCGGATCCAGGGGGCACGGGCCAGCTGTGCCCCCTTTTTGAGAAGCAAAATTAAAATTTGTAATGTAAAAATGCAGTTGAAACAGAAGTGTGTCCCCCCCTTTTTGAAAGTGAAGACCTTTTTTTTTCTTCTGGGACGAAATCTTTTTAATTTTTGGTTAAAACCCTTTCCTTTTTTTTTGCTTGTCAATTTTTTATGGGACGAAAAATTTTCCTTCGAAAAAATGTGCCTCCCTTTTGGAAAATCCTGGATCCGCCCCTTCGGTGGTAGTATGTTTTTACTCCAATTTTGAACATTATTCGACATATGTGAAACAAACCAGCCCCTCTTATTTAAAAAAAGCTTAGAGATTGGTCGTGCGATTGATTTTAGAGGATGATCGGTCGTAAAAGCAGTTAGACGATCAATCACTAAGATCGGTGTTACGGGGCTATATGATAAACGCTGGAGGTATTAATTGCAAAGTGTTCGCCAGACTAAGAAAGCACCCGGCAAATATTGATTATTTGAAAAAATTGTGTCATTCATTTCCAAAGGGTGCTCTATTTGTTGCTTTTCTTCCTCTTCGCTTTGAAGAGAATGTCTGTCATATAAAAATCCTTTTGAATGTGGTCTTTGAAATTAGTAAGCGAGCATGGAGTTTCAGTCCGAACATTTTCTTTTTCTATCGCTATGTATTTTCTCTCTCTTATTGTACCCATTGATGTTCAAGTATCGTTCATTTTTTCATATGTAGAACTTAACTTTTGCACAACATTATGAACATTATCAAGCGACAGAAATCGTTACTGCCCCTGAAGATTTTCTGACGTATAAATGGGTAATATCGAACGTTCGCCTAGTTACAACGTAATTAATGGTGTCGATTTCAAATAACTTGAAGTTTTATATAAAGGTTCCTTACAACTTTTTCAAAATATTAATGGTAAATCGTAAGTGTATACGCGCGCATATTTTTGTTTCAATTCATCTTATTCTTAAGCTGATAACGAATTGTAGAAAAGAAAAATCGTAAATTATTTCGCAGTCGTTATTCATAAATGTATGTCTGATTTCCCAGTGACCTTATTATAATCATGTTTTTGATATAAATGTAATTTGAAAAAGGAGTTATTATAAGCATTAATAGCAAACAAACGATTTATAAACACACAAAGATGGACTGGTCAGGTTATAACTATATCGCAGGGCTAGTGTATGCAGAGAAGGGGGGCAGCATAGGATGTAATTTTTCTTGATTGAATAAATGAGTATCACAGAGATAACAAATATGTATGCTTTTCCTTTTTTTGTTTTCTCCTCCTACTCACTACTTTAAAAACAATAGAGGATCGCCCCTGTCCCCCTATAAGGCACTGCCCCTTGAAAATTGGTACTGGTTTATACTGTCATCGCTACAACAAATCAAACCACATTTTACTAGATGATTCAATGGAAAGTGGTACTGTCGTTGTAATTTGACATAAAATGGCCATAGCATAACTTCAGTAGAGATTTCGGGTTTTTTCAATTTGTCAGGTTTTTTTCATCGTTTTTTGGAAGATGCTGCTACAATACGATAGGACTCTGCCCCGTTACGTTAAATTCAAATATGTGAAATTATCACTACTGTGTGTAAAAAAAAGTAGAATGATAAAAAGGGTAAATAATTCATTGAAATATAATTACAATGTTGCCAATATAGGCCAAGTATATGCTACTGGAGCGATAAACATAATTATTTAAGCCTCTTACTTTCATAAACTTACTAAAAATACCTATAAGTTCGTCATTCGTGAAGCTTTAGTAACAATGCGAAATCACTTCATGGATATATAAAATCAATTATCTTTATGTTTGCACTAAGCATTTAAGTTTTTTTATCAAACCTTTATTAAAGTTTTTGCCAATAATAACATTATTGGCAAAAGATTTCATTAATGGCTTTCCAAAAATGAAGATGTTTACAAAAGTTTTGAATTTCTCATCGATTACTCTGTATCAAAATTGCAAATTATATAGGAGAACACCAATATACACAAACACAAAACACAATACTAAGTATAAATGAAGCATATTGACTGATAATATGGATTGATGTACAGTTATTATGAGTTGCTTGGGAACCAACTCATCATGTTATAAATCAAATTATGTCAACAAAAAATATTGTACCACAGAAAAGAATTAAACAATGGCTTCATCCGTAGTACTGCCTGTAAAATCGTCGTCGGGGGTCATAGAAACGATGCTCTATAGGCCTATACCTAAGTTCTGTGCACTTTCAAAACATATCCATGCATTGTCATGTTTGCATCAACAGAATAAGACTCTTACGAAAATATATCGATATCATAATTTCGATGAAGGAAAATGGCGGCGAGATAATCTGTTTCCATAACACTCATTGGGTGTTATATATCAGTTTATGTCTCATAAGACGAATGTTGATGTTTTTGTCAAACTGATCAACATATTAGTCCATACAAGATTTATTCATTCTATGGTGAGAACTCCTTCTTTTTCACTTATCCGCAATGAATAATGATAGAAAAATCCTCATAACGTCACCAATGTATTTTCTTTCCATGAAAAGATTGCTTCCTTGTACTTTCCTTGAAACTAATATCCAATCAGCCCAAAGTAAGTGCATCACGTGACTAATCTGCGTCACAGAATATGTTTCCAGTGCGTGGCCAATTATGAAACCTTCTGGTAGTATCAAAATGACATGTATATGTACATGAATGTACGTAAGTTCTTTTGTGCTACGTCCCTGTCATACCAGCTATCACGTGATCTAAGACGAATTTGGTGAATGTGATGTAGATTGCCTCAATCTTCTCGTTATATCTGTCTTCTAATGTCTCCTTTACAGATTGCAAGAATGGCTTCTCAAATTTCTGTAAAAAGAAACAAAAAAACAGAAAAGAGATAAAAAGTAATTAGAACAAAGGAGAAAGTGAGTTACCAGTAATAGGACACGTGTCGCAAAGTTTCGGAAAGGACGAAACATTGACAAGGATGGACATTGTATAAATGCCAAGTTCCTATAGAGTTTCCAGTGAGTGCATACTGCATCGCGCAGCTTCGTATGTATTTAAAGCGCCTTTTGTAATAAAGTTTGGTATTTTTTACGTCACTAAATGTTTTAAATACTTTCGTTTTAATGCGTACTTTGGTATAATGGACCTCAAAATAATTAAATCTACCAATGGGATTCCCTGCATGTAAAATGAGCGTTCTGGTTCTCTTATTTTTTCAGTATATAAGGAGTTCTATGAGAAAGAAAACTTAAACGAGAAAAAATAAATGTTTGATTATCATTATACTTTTCCACATTACCGCACTTTGTTATTTTCTTTTGTTAAAACGCCAATTAAAATATGACATTGGTTGTAGACTTTGGAATCTAATTGTTGTCAAAATAAATTAGATGTTTTTCACTGCATATAATATTTTGTTTTATCTTCAAATAAACATCTTTCACGAACATCGGAACAATGATACAGCAATAAAACGATGAATAAACATAAACATTTTGTGTCATTTCATACAGCATAACAGTTATAACACCCAAAACAAGCAAGCAAGCATATACAAACAAGCCGTATAGGATTGTGTCTGTTTTAGAGTCACCCATCACGTCACATTATAAGTCTTTCAATATACACGTATGTGTATACAACAATATTATGCTTCTGCTTCCAAGGTAAAAACATGATTAATGCAAATCTAATAACTGGAATGAAAGAATGAATAATTCAAATTTCATTCCCAGCTTGATGGGGGACGCGTTATTGTTGTTGTCACGGCAACAGTAATTTTTTTCTTTGGACTCATAGCAGACAACATAATTAGCTTTAAAACGAATTTTATTCTCATCTTAGAGAAATGTCGAGGACATGAGTTTTTCATATTGAATTCAGTGTAATGAGATGAAACATGTATTTTGAGTAGTAAGGCAATCAATGTCCTAAACGATTTTTTTTCAAACGAAGTATAATCAAATGAAATAGCAGTGAAATAGAAAAGACTCATCTTAATTATGATCATTTATAACAGAATAATCATTTTAGACAATTTGCATTGGCAATGATTTTCAATGTATATGCATTGTACATTCCTCTGACAATTACGAATGAAAGTTAACATGATGACATAAACTATGACAACAAGAACAATATTGATAACATCAACAATAGTAGCAGCAGTAGTAGTAGTGATGATGATGCTGATAATGGTGATGATGATGATGATAATGATAATAATAATAATGATAATAACATTAATAATTATAATCTTAATAATGATAATAACGATAATAATAATAGAACCCTATAATGTTTCCAGTTTTAATAGCTTCTCCCCCAAATTATCTTCATTTCTCTCATTTTGGCACTGTGAAAATAAGACTACGAACAAAATTAAAGAATGGTCGACGGAATAGTATCAACACGTCATACTAGTATATTATTTGTGTTAGTAGTTATAGTTACACTCAGAAATATTCCCACAACGAACGATCATGCCGATAATTTTACGCGTCAATGTTTTGTTCAATTTTGGAGAAAGCATGTTTGGTGTGACAGCACGCATGCCACCACAATGTTCGGTCACATTCACCACCGCAGTATAATACTGCGCTGAATTTACCTTACCAATAAAAGACCATTAACCTAATTGCTTCTCTTTCTGATCAATTGTCATTAGAATTCACTATCTCTCATGATTAAACTCGCCGATAATTGTTTAATTTGCAGCTTTGGATACGAAGATAAAACTGATTAAAATAGACTCAGACCTCCTATAAAATACCTGGCACATCATTTCAGTTTCTCTCCTGCGGGAGCTATAGAAAGTGATATGACAGACATAAGGACTGTTTGAATTATCATATTGTAGCAGAGGTATAAAAATAGATAATACTAAGGCTGTGCTTTATGTATTACTCAACACATATAGCTGCTTCTCAAACACTCTACAGACATTTATAGCAATTATACTGACTATACTGACTAAGCTGCTGACATTAAGACTTGTAGCTTGGTACTGTAAATATGCTTGGAAAAAAACCTCCCATCAGCACTGACGATTTGAAATATCATAATAATGTTTATTTACAAACACGTGACTTAGATGTTACCTATCAATCATCATTCTAGCTTCAGCTGATATTTCAAATATTCTTAAAACTAATGGGATCTCAGGATGGTTATCTAACAATACTGTAATGTAGTCGTTCCCCCACTATTTTTTTGCTTTGCATTTTCTGCATTTGAATTCTTGGCGAAGTGTCTGTCCTCCGACTCTTCACATTCACATGGGCTAATGGGAAATGATAAAACAAACATCCCCAGGAGGTGCAACCATGCTCATTTATATTCCAATCCATATATGCTTGTACATAAACCCGTTTCATCAACAAATAATAATTGTTAAAAATCACCGAAGAGTATCAATTCATTTGCAACTTCTACAGGAATGATGACAGGAAATAAAAATTGCTTGAACGAATGGAGACCGGTATTATTCAGGATGTACTTTTTATGGAAAAATCGATGAAAAATCGGACAGATGTTACCGACTTAATCGATGAATCAATTCAATTATGAATGAACCCCAATGAACAAAATGCTATAGGGGAGGTAGTCATAAACTAACTTGAATGTTTAGAACTTACTACTTGGCGCGTCCTTTTCTTAATCTTCACTGCCATAAATCAATGAATTACTATTATTTCGTAGTTACGACTCTCTGAAATGTCATTTTATATCAGCATGCATTCATGAGCCCGGCGACTTGATGTCTTCTCGATTATCTCTTTGAGAGTTTTCTCATACTAATATAAATAGTGACGACTGTAATTGGATTATGTTTATAGTGTATTTTGTGTCTTTGTTATATTCTTATGTGTGGTATATTGTATAAACCTGCAGGTTGTGATCAATATCGTTTTTTATGTAATCATCAATTAAATGGTCCGATCCACCCAACCAGAAGTTGATTTAAACAAACAGTGAACAATCGAACAAGCACAGACAAAAAATTAAATAAGTTATGATATTCTAGGTTTATTTTGTTTACACGAAACAGCGATATCTGAAATGAGAGAGTTGAAGCTGTTAAATTTTTTTTTTTAATTTTTACAACATGAAATATAATATATCGGTTTTCCTTTCAAATACAATTTATTGTAGTGTGGTATAGATATCCTCTTTATCAACATATTTATATAAAAAATGATGTGACTTTTCTGATGTGACTATAACTGTTCGGTGAAATATATAAAATGCTGTAATTTTTTTAAAATTTACATCTGAGTTTGAGATAATCTCGCTTTTTTAATTTCTTATGCCAAGTCAATTTGTTGTTAGGATGAACTTGGCATTAAACTAGAGGGCGCTAAAACAAAAATAATTTATGATTTAGCAGACAATCAAACACAATAAAACGCAAAATACAAATGGATCTATATTATTCATTTAAAACAACAAAATTAGATTTATTTCTTTGTCGTATAAATGTTCATGTATTTTTTTTAAATTTATTTATTTAGTTACTTATTTATTTATTTGCAGGCCACCAGCCCAGGTACCATACTAGGCAATTTTTTGGCGGTTCGCATGTGAATATTGAGGCACATTGAATTTTGACTAATACCTTTTAGTTTTGTCATTCTTTTTTTTTGTGGGGGGTTCATGTAAATACAGGTTTATACATATTCAAGGGCCACAATGTATTGTAATCTACAAACTGGAATGAGAGTTTGCTTCTTTTTACTTTTGTTGTGGTTTTTGTTTGGTTTTCGCTTAGAAGATAATGTCAACCTACAGGTCAAATTCCAATTATCATTGGCTTAGCCGAAAGATTTTAAAGGAAAAACGCAACTTGCTTTAAATTCATTTGATTTCCTTTCCTTATATTTGATCAACGGTCATGCCGAAATTAGCTTACGAACCTCTTATTTTGATTTGTTCTTTCACTTTCCATTTACGCTGATGAGTTAACTAGATCTGGATAATGATGAGATTTCACTTCTATTCTTAAAAAGCCTAGGCCTATATCACAGTCCTGTGTGGTGCATGGAAGCGAAAAATAAAATCTCGGTCATTTCGGCGGTGAGCGAGAGAGCGCCCGCAACTGGCAAAAAGTGGAACATATAAGGATGTCGACTTGGAAAAGGTAGTTTGATATGCCCGGCGATTTAAAAAGAATAAATAAAAAATATGGTGCAGGCCACCAGCCCAGGTACCATACTAGGCAATTTTTTGGCGGTTCGCATGTGAATATTGAGGCACATTGAATTTTGACTAATACCTTTTAGTTATGTCATTCTGTTTTATTTTCATGTTGGCTATTAAAAGGACTGGATATTATATTTGCAAGTCCAATTCAATTTATTTTATTTCATTTTCAACATAACAAAGTAATGTGGTCAAAATAGTAACGATGAACTTATACAGACAAAATAAATTGAGGCATGTACAGTATATGATATTTATCTATAAATAAAAGTAAAACAAAACAAAACAGAGTATTATATATAAGCAAAATATAACCATTATAAATAAAATTCTGAGAAAATGGAGGGATACACTAAAAAGCAGTGCTTGTATTGTGTGGACCCTTCTAAATAATTATTTGAAAATTGTCTACGAACACAGACACAAAGGTGACAAAACAGAGAACAGCAAAACAAAAATAAACAAAGAACAAGAAAAATGGAAACACACACAAGGGACATGAAAATAAAAAGGAAAAGAGATAAAGATAATAGAGCAGGACTTCATCGCGCGGATAATAACAAAAAAAGTAACCACAGCCAGAAAGCAAATATTTCACTTATGACACCATGAGCTTATTGAATGTGTTTATTTAAAAAGATATGTTAGGAGGGATTATTTATGTTATGGGACAAAACTTAATGTCTGCATCCGAAAGATGTGACCAATGGCAAGGATGGTACCATGGATCTCCAAATTAGTTTTTAACTTCACAGATTTAATGAGGCATTCGTACGAATCTCACTGTTCGTAGTTCGTAGAGATTCATGATTCTTACGGCCTTCTTAAGAACAACTTGAGACCTTGAAAAATGAAATGATTTTAGGTAATACAATGGCCCTAGAATTCGTACGTTTTTTCACAAGAATGCCCTGACTTATTCTTCCGTCAGACTTACGATCATCTTACATACATACATAACAGGTATACTTATAGCGCTTTACCAATAATTCGGAAGATTTTTGCTCAACAGTTGCAAAAATTGTGTACCTATACTACGTTTGATGAGTCCGAACGCCCTACAAACGCCTTAGGCTTTCGGAAGATCGCCATACGAATATCTTACAGAGTATACGCAGTAAGACCCTACTATGAACTTGATTGACAACTTTAGGCGTTCATAAGAATTTAAGGCTTCTAGAATCGTCTCTCGACCCGACAAAATATTATTAAGATAATCTGTCTTCTTAATTGCACAATGAAAGCGGAAGTTCCACAATGAACTCATCTGATAAGTCAATTCCAATATATTGAGAAGTTTTATGATCTAAATAAGCCAACATGAATGATTATGAAGGTGGTCTGAAAATTTGGTCTGAAATATAGGCGGTATGAATATTGTAAAATAAATATGTTATCTTTCTATTATGTCATAAGAGAACATGGAACAAGCATTTTTGGAAAGGAAAGGGAAGTATTTGAACATTCTAGGACTCAGGCTGACGTCAACCAAAGCGACTATGTCGTCATGGTCGTCTGTCTTTTCAGTCAAAATATGATGCCCTTTGAAAACAGTGACATAATATTTCCCACTTTATTTACTGAAGGAGGTAAACCGATGAGACAAATTCAACCAACTCCCCTTGGTGGATCCGCGCCTGTGATAATTTACATTATAATGATATATTTTTCCTAATGGAAGCACTGAATACACTAATTTGTGAATCTTGAAAATTAGTTTTATGAAGACACAGAATATGATATACCTGCTCGTTTTTAATTGTTTGTTGGCATGTTTTTATTGGACTACGTTGTATGTAATTGGTGATTACAAATTTATAACAAAAGTGTATAAGTAAAAAAGTTATCGAATGAAAATTAGACATTTTCGGATTTATCAAAATAAAAACACAGAAACCTCTGCTGTTACAACGCGACATACTGGTCAAACTTCCCGAATTCCATGCGCTATACTGTAGTAAGGGATCTTCTATCATTTAAATTTTATTAACCATCCCGAAGACCGTGAAGACGTAGAAATTAATAGCTTATATATCTTTCCGATTGAAGCACCATTTTCAACTGATTTGGACGCTTTATATTTGTTGTTTTTATTCGTACGATATGATATTTCCATGAGTTTCACATGGACTATAAAGTGTAGGGGTCTTCTCAGAAAGGTTTTTATAATCGTTGTTATTAACACCCGTGATCAGACGATGATCGATTAGGCAGGTGAAACGAGTTCCGGTTACAGGAGAATATTGATATCAATCTCACTTGAAAGGTCACGGGAAACGTACAAAGTTCTTTTTTATCACTTTTAACATACGAGTCGTCGCCAGTGGTAACCTATAACACTTTGGTATATGGCGCACGGCCATCTTTACACTGAGTCAGGTCAACGCCAGTCTTGATTACACTTAATGGTCATTGATTCATCCTCATATTTTCCTCTTCTTATCACACTATTTTTTATGTTTATATTTCTCCTTTTCTTTATGCTTCTTCTCTCCTCCTCCTCCTTCTTCTACTACTACTACTACTACTACTACTACTACTTCTTCTACTTCTACTACTACTACTTCTTCTACTTCTTCTTTTACTTATTCTTCTGCTACAGTCCTGTTAATACTACTACTACTACTACTACTACTACTACTACTACTACTACTACTACTACTACTACTACTACTACCACCACCACCACTACTACTGCTACTGCTACTACTACTACTACTACTACTACCACTATACTACTACTACTACTACTACTACCACTACTACTACTACTACTACTACTACTACTATACTACTACTACTACTACCTACTACCACCACCACCACCACCACTACTGCTACTACTACTACTACTGCTGCTGCTACTACTACTACTACTATACTCAGTGGCGGACCGTGACCCGGAGGAGACAAAGCATTGGGGGGGGGGCACAGCATTGTCTGTGCAGTGCCCCCCAATGCTTTGTCTCGTCTGGGTCACGGTCCGCTACTGTACTACTACTACTACTACTACTGCTGCTGCTGCTGCTGCTGCTGCTGTACTACTACTATTACTTTACTACCTCTTCTTCTTATACTTCTGCACTTTTTTTTACAAATTGGAGGGGATGTACATGTATATCTACATGGATACAAACGCTTCTTACATTATGATTTCTCAAGGATCTTGTTTGTTTAATGTCAATAATGCATGTCGGCTACAGTATGCGTTTTAATATCTCAATATGATTGATTAATATCGATTTCAAATGTCCCACATTGATCTGTTGCTTGAATTCATCATCAAAACACGTCACAGATGTTTTTTTCTGACTGTAGTGCCTGTGAGGAACGATGGAAGATGAGGCCAGAAAAATGAAACAATACTGAAAGCAAGGGTTAACCAGGTTGTTGCTTAATTACATCGCTGAAAGCTAACATATCGAATATAATTTCCATGATATTAATTTATGTAAACGCAGTCAAAGTCATTGTGATGTGCGCCCAAATTGTCATGATATCGATCGCTCCTGTATTATCTTGTAACTTTTTTTTATATTTTGTGATGGGTTTCAGAGCATAAGGTTGATAAATATATGCATACTTTTAAAATAATGAACAAAATATAGAGTTGTTTATAGTTCAATTATTTGAAATGACCTTTGACCTTGTCCCTGTGACCAAACAATGAAATAACGTTATTAATGATACCTGATATCAAATACATATAGATTTACCAAATGAACACCTAATATTTCAAAACTATACCTTGATTAAAAAATCTTAAGTTTTTGAAGATGATACCGGTTAACTGACCCCCAATTCACATTTGATATTGACCTAGTTACCTTAAATTAAAGTCATTTATTTGCTTCTACTTGCTAAGCATCATTTTAAATTTTGTGAAATAGGGACTTACTATCAAAATGATTTTAAAATAAAAACCTCAAAACCTTGGTAAGTTTTTTATATATATATAATTGAGAAGGTTCAGTTTCTTTAATTCGGTCCCTGGATGTTTTTTTTCTTCAAAGAAATCTCGGTGTAAGCACATTTGTATCATGTATCTAGGAACAATAATGAAAAAGAGTGTAAAGCAAATTTATTAGCTGAATCAATATGTCATGCCGCATTCATTTTCTTTTTAATTCAACGAATAAGGAGAATGCAAACTCCTTTGAGTCCCATTCTTATATCTCCCCGTTATGATGGAACAGGCTTGTCATTGTACATAAAATTATTTTAAATGAAATAAGTCCTACATGAATATTTGATGATTCAGTACTACCCCCAGCATGAAATGATCAAATTATATACTCTCAGTTCCCTTGCAGATGGAATGAAGTTTCATTCGTCTTCATGATATACGTGCATTGCCCCTGTTCAAATAGAAAATCTAACATAGACTCTTCTCTTCAGCCAGCAAACGGAGAATATTTCCATATACATAATATTTTCATCCTCTGGCATCTTTAGAACTCAAATACTTCTCTCTACCAATAAAATAACAGCAACAAACAAAGAAAGAAACAAAGCATTCTAATCATGAATGCATAGTTCTTGCACTCATGCATTTATCATCTCTTTTATTCAAAACTCCGCTCAATATTATTGTTGTTCCAAAATCATTTTCCTTTTCTTACTCTGGTTCGAGACGATGTTCTGACCGTAATTTCGTGTACAAAGTTTCGTTAGCCAGCATCCAGGTACATTGAAATTGTAAAGCTAAGAGTTTTTA
The DNA here is from genome assembly GCF_018143015.1 of Lytechinus variegatus. NCBI lineage: Eukaryota > Metazoa > Echinodermata > Echinoidea > Temnopleuroida > Toxopneustidae > Lytechinus > Lytechinus variegatus. The sequence goes on from NC_054746.1 coordinate 28,946,702, forward strand.
TATATATATTTTTTCTGAACTTCAGGAAAGAAGAGTACGAAATGTCATGCAGGACGACCGCCAATCAGACAGGGGAACAAGTTGGGTTGGTTTTCAACTGAAATAGATTCAAAATAATATAAAGAGAATACATGATAACAATGCCATATTCGCCCCAGCAGTCCTAGCGTCTGAAAATACATCGAAGATAAAAATAATTATAATGATGATAATAATAATAATAATCATAATGTTTATTACTTTTAATATAGATTCATTTTCGATTGGCTGAAATTTACATTATGCACATCAAAGCGTCAATAAACGGACTCGCACATGCAAAACCGTGCCTTCTTATGTAAATAATATTAATAAAAAATAAAGTAAGTATAAAAGTGATTAAATCCAAGTTTATATGTCATTGTCACCTAGAAAGTAATTATAGTACAATAATAATCACTGACCGTAATAAATTGAAACAAGCGAAATTATGTGCCTAAAGAGATAATGTTTAAGTGTGATTAGTGCCTTTCACTCAGTTTAGGACAATATGACCTTGTAAATAATATGATTGGTTCATGCCCATACAGTGTTGGGTTATGGGGTTGCTAGGCAAGATCCAGCCATTGTTCTCATCATTACAATCATTGGTTTGTATTTATCAACGGTATCATGGAGAGGAATTGACTGATCACTATTGAAAGGATACAACACACTATTCATTTTACATCCACCTGTTTTAGTACAATCATCAAGTATGTTTTAATGAAAATGGTTTTAGTTTGGGGGGGGGTGGGTGGCCGTGCGAGGGAGAAGAAAAAATGACTGGAAAAATGAGGAAAAAATGGCAAACTGAAAGGGAAGTAGCACCACCGAGAACACGGAGAGAGAGTATAGATGAAAATCAAGAGAGAGAAAAAAAGACGGAGGGATGAGATAAAGCTCGGATATGAAGATAGGGAAAGAGGGTAGGAGAGAAAGTAATGAGACTGTGCTTTTAAGTGCAAATATTATGCATGTCCACGAACATCTTTATATCCAGACCTTCGCGCCAAAATAAGGCTTGTTCGTAATCTGATGAAAGTTCGTTCGACCTTATACTTACACCCGAAACCCGTGTATTTCTGCTCCAGTTGGAGGATATGATGTCATAAAAAAGGGGATCTGGGAATAGTGTAAGGCACTCATAACATCCTGGCAATATCTTGCGTTGCCTATCCTTAGATACTACTGATAAGGGCCACAGTTTCTTTTAAAAATGTGATGAAAAAAATGACGTAATTTCGGTAACAGAGCCCATCTGGATGAAGTAATGTTGTTAAACATCGTTTCTGTGTACACCTTTAAATAAATGACAGCATAAATGCTACGACCCGTATGCTAAACTCTTAAAGCACGATTAAAGTTCGTGCTAAAATTATGGAAGGGCAAATATATGGAAAATTTGTTGTACTTTTTAAGAGTCACATGTTATAATTTTTCAATAGTTTTTTATGGCAAAAGAGTTGATGAATTGAACATCTACGTATCCCACATTATGGCTTACGGAGCCTAGACATATTTTAAATTAAACCAGAATTCAGATGCAGAATATGGGCCGATATGTTTGTCTTTGCATTGCGAGTTTGTGATTATGAAATAGTTGAATAAGAATAAGAATCCCAGTACTAATGGAGACACTAGTAACGCATTGTGAATCTCATTTTATCTTTTAATATTGCGCATAGCGTCAGATTATTTTCTAAAGCTTTATTACCATCACTTATCATTAAAGCATCGATTTTCTTTGTTTTTAATCATACATCTCATAGAGTTATTTATTTCAAAAAATGAAAGAACGGAAAGGGAATAGGTTGGTGATAAAATGAACTTGTATTTTTTAGACTTGTAAAAACTAGATAATAGAATAATGAATTGATTATTCCTTAAACTATTTCTATAGGCTGACAAACATGCATATCTTATTTAGGATTAAATCGAGATAATATCCTCTTCTCCACGATGTATGAAGCATTTTGCTCTGCATTGTACTATCTGACGTATTGAACCATTTGTCTGATGATTAGAAACAGAGTATTATGAATTGAGACATAAGAACAATATTTCTAAATCATTATCCCTAAATTTGCTCATGTTGTACCAATTTGATACCAGTTTGATAAATCGACTAGTCTATCCCACTATGCACATCCATACAAATTGAACATTTTAAACTATACGTTTCAAGTAATGATGCATATTTTATATAATACATAGAGATACTATGCCATTTATGTGCGAGGTGATGTTAACCTGCAGAGTTTTAACCTTTTCACTCATTTTGAAGCATTAACACTGGGCTCAGATGGAAAGACTCTTTCCTTTTTGTGCTGCATCCTTTCTAATCTAATAACCCCTAGAATGATACCCCGATGCCAGCTAATTTACCCACCATGGGGATGCGATAATCCAATTATCGTGGAAGAAAACTGAGTTTGGGGAAGAATGATTTATGAGAAGACAGTCAAATTAAAGAAGTGGAATGGATGGAATTAAACCGAGGGCATGAATTAAAGCAAAGATACATAATACATGCCTGAACCCCAAAGTTTATACTTGCCACAGTTGACGTTTTTATTCACCGTTAAAAGGCTCTGCACTGCTGCAATTAATCGTCTTCATCAAGAATATAATATTCTTTACAAGATTAATTCTGAATCTGAATTATAAGTGAACAAGTCAGATCATCCGCATGATCAGGGATTAATACTCCGATATAAACTGACGACAGAGCTGCAATAATCCAGAAAACTAAAATATAAACTGCAATAATAATGGAGCTTGATCTATGTTCGGTGAAGGATGTGGAGAAGGTCGTAATTATAATCATTTTTTCAAGCTGTTACTATAACGACACAAGAAGATAAATCGTTGCCATATCATGTGATTACATAAGCCTACAGCTGTGTCTCTTAATGAACCGATGAAACTCGTCATATAATTTTCCGTATGTACAGTGCTAATCACTGACAAATATATTTAGAAAATCATTGAGCTATCTGTGTTATAAGTCCATGAAGATATTCTATGATGTATTCTGATCGTAAACAGATATCCCAACCACGTGAAATGCTATACTATTCAATGAGTATTCTTTTTTAAGTATATGAATTGTAAGTTTTACTTGTTACGGATACACGAATTAACTTAATTAAATTCGTTTATTTTATTGCTTGTTTTGATAATAGTAATCAAATGGATAATATTATTGTCAATATAAATATCAGTATTAGCCTTGCATCATCTGCCCAAGAGCTACCATGGCGTCGACAGTAGGAGAGAACATTCAGTTTATTCCGCCAATGGGCAAGGCGACAGAGAGGGGAAAGGAATCCACGTTAGGGCGACCTGTGAATAATGAGAGTGGAATAAAATACCCCCTAGCGTTTGATGTTTAATATTTATTATCATAATTATAGTTACCATCATCGTCATTAAATCATTGCCACCATTATCATCGTCTTCATCATTGAATTCATTACCATCATTATCATTTAGTCTCTCTGTTGCTGTAATCTTAATCTTACCAGCATCATATCTGTATCTATCATCGAATGTTTCTTGCCCGTCTTCTTCAATAAGGATATTGCAGCATCTAGGTTGTTCAGCTGCTCGATCACTTCGTCGAAGACGTTGAGGATCATCACAGCCTGATTTTCGAAACCCATGTCGTTCCGTAGCTGTTGTTCAGTCTTCCCTTTAAACGACGGAAAGAGGTCTTGTATACTGGGGTCCTCTTTATATAACCTGACGAAAGAAAAAAAAGAGTTTGTATAATTATTGAAAGTGAGATCTTAGTGGGCTGCTAATCAATTCTTCATCGAAAACTGAAATGTAATACTTGCAGGGCAAGAATTAAGGAGAGATTATTTAGAGGAAGAATAACGTTTTGCCTAGCTTTCATCGTGAGAGAAAAGTTACGTATCAGCGCATAACAATATAGTAATTATTTCATGTTAAAGTTTGTCAGTTGTACATTTTAGTGATGATTCTCTTTATTTCTTTCCATCCTAAGTCAAAGTAGTCTAATCAGCACTGTAATAATTATTTAGATATTTAATATATTATGATGTCTCTCAAATGCCAAGAGGGAAGATACGTTAATTATATTTAAAAAAAAGATACTTCTTCATTGTATTCGAGAACTTGTCAGAATGTCTAGTAACAATGCTCATTTAATGGATCACTGTTGACTCTCTGTATATCGTGACCACTGTGACGCAAGCAGAGAACAGTTGAAATAAAAGCTAATGTATCAATTCATTAGGTTCTTATTGACCTGTCAGTTAAGGGACTAAGGTTGGGTACGTTGCTTGGAAAGAAATATCAAACTACACTGAGAAAGAGAGAGATAAGTACATGCGCAAACATACAGCCTTTCAGAAACATTTACTCTAGCTAAGAACAAAAACTGGAGGATTAATTTTCTTACTTTGAAGTCGTAATGGATTCTAAATGCATTATGTATATTATTTCTCAATTAGCCTGCCTTGTTTTGCTCAGTTCGAGTGAGCATGGTGAATCTCCATAAGTTGTAAGGTCATAAATAAATTGAAATTGTTCATGGGATTTGATTCGGGATGATTATAATGTTAATCTGCATTTTGCATTATTAACGAACAGTAACATTGCCCGATACGCATGTTGATAAGTTGCAACTAGTAATGTATAAAGAAAATGAGGTAATAGTGAATGGCACAAAGGTGGAAAGTCACATTTGACTGACTATTGCAGTTCTAGTCTAACTGAAAACATTCTGATATAATGACCTGGTAATAAGCATGTCCAGATTAAAAGCTAACAATGCAGTGGCATCAGTTTAATCAGGATTCACGTGTAGCAAATAGGTTGGTCACCTTATCCTAGTTATTTATATCTTGAATGATGCCTCATTACGAGCGAAAGCAACTATTGAATGATAACCTTCATTAGGTGAACTTAAAAAGATATGAAATATCAAATAATATCATTGTATATACAGTCAACCACAAAGTCATAAGCATCTCGTTATAGGCGATAAGGTCACGTTATTAAGACGGGAGATACACAGTAGCGTTCGTATGCAGATGCAGGAGCCGTTCGTAATTGATTTCGTAGCTCAACAAAATCGATACCTGCAACATTAGGAAAAGCATTCGCATCCTTTTGCTCAGAGTACTCCAGTGATACCTTTCTGCTTCTCTCTCTCTCCCCCTTCATGCCCTTTCTCTGCTATCTCGAAAACTCCTAGGCGACACTTCAATCTAAACTTCATAAGTTGTAATAATCTGTCCAGTAACTTCTTTAAATATAGACGAAATGTGTTGTGACGCTTAATATGATTTGAAGAGAGGGACTTTCCCGACGTACATGCATGTCAAATATTAGTGTATATCTAATTTGTCAGCTAAATTAACGCACAACGCACCCCTCTCCCTTAATAGTAAATTCAATTCAATTTATTGTTTAATCATCAAATACAAACAAATTAACAACAATGAAGGGAAATTACAATAAGGTGACGTCGGAGAAGCAAGGCTCATAAAAGGGGCCACCAGGTAACATATATATAAACAATTATCAAAAACACTAACATAATAACACACTCATGCAGCAAAAACAGGTACATTGGTAATTTCAGAAGGTTAAGAGGTTAACATTGACCTGCACAACTTTTTAAATCTAGTAATGGTGATGCTGTTTTTAATGTCATTGGGAAGTTTGTTCCATAATTTAGGGAAAGTTATTTTAAAAGAATTAGAAACGACAGAAGTTCGAACTTGAGGGAGACGAATGTGGAAAATATCACATCACATCACAGTAGAAAAATATATTTTGATATATCTTATTTTTAGGAGCGGGATCATCATCTCTCATGTCGCAATATAGATGACATTGGACGTGACTTTGTAGATTTTTAGATGTAATTATAAATCTGTGACTATTTGAACATAATAAAACATATCAAAAACATTTATCGATTTTACCTCTCCAATTACAACAGCTGTTGTAAAAATGAACACTTTGCAAACGAACAGTTTCTTTAACAAAGCAAGAACAATAATGCATCCATTTAATTTGATACAAAGTTTAATGAACATGAATCCTTAAATATAATATTGAAATAATCATATGAAAATTTATGGCTATTTGTATGATTTCTATGGAGCCAAACGAATGACAGGTCGATAAAAAAACAAAATGCACAGTTTTCATCAATGCTTTCTTTCAGTAACCAAGGTCAGACGTATTTTTTAAAAGAATAAATGCATCTTTATTGGTTAAAGGTCGATGATCGCATCATCTTCAAAATCCTTCTTGTATTCCATGCAATTAACGGCTCTGCTCCACAATTCAATAATGTAATTAACAAATACATTCTTCCAGTACTATGGTTCCCTAGTTGTTCTCTAATCCATTAAGACATGGGGGTATGGTGTTTTGCTCACGCTGCTTGACCCTGTCTTCTGGGATGATCTTGCCTTGGTTATCTGTGAATGCTCTTTCATAAGACGCGTCTATTCAAGGCTTCCTACTCTTAATTGTTCCTTCATTGTATTTGTACTTCTCTCTCGCTCTCTTTTTCTTTCACTGCGTCTTGCGCACTCTGCAGAATGGATTTAGCGCATTACAAATCCCATCTATCATAATAATTATTATTCCTATCACTCTTAGAGCCAAAAGCGTGCTTTGTAAATTAGAAATAACTACTAAACACTGTCTGGCTTTATGGCAAATAATCACGTTTTTTCTTAATATCGGCTTTAATAAGATCATAGAAAGATGCGGTAACTTTTGAATCTTTATCATAATACTGGTACCCTTTTCCTTGAAATTATTATTTTTTAAATTAAAGATACAGATACATTTACAATAAATGTTCAAGCTTAAATGAAATGAAACCCATTATCCCTGGGTGAAAAAGTAATCAATATCATTATTTAAAAAGGCAACTTTTTATTTTCTTGCCGAGTGGAGTTGATAAAATATTTATACAAAATAAAATATAAAATATTGAGGACTATAGCAGACATCTTAAAAAGTAATTGCTATTTTCCGACCTGTGAAATGCTAATTGCTTTTCATCCTCTTATTCGTACATTTGCTTTTATTTATGTGTGAACTGCGGTCATGTATGGCATACTCGATGGTAACAAAAGCCTTATTGTTACTTCAAGTACTTGAATGCTAAGAGAAGAAGAGCTAGGTCTCTCGTTAATGATTTTGGAGTGCTTCTAGGGGTTTGTTGTTGTAAGATTTTAATAATTGCATGAAAAAGGAAAAGTAGGGATGTTTGCCACTTTCCCCGAATCACCGCATCTGATGTACTTTTTAAATCACAATAAAATACAAGTTCAGTGTTTCGAAATGACATTTTAAAAAATGAAAATAATGAGTCAGCATTGGGAAATATAACATGTTTGGGAGTGTGGGCGTATTGTGTATGTTGGTTGAGGGTGTGGGTTATTCGTGTGTCTCAAATTAATTAGCTAAATAACAACCCAACGTCACACATCTTCTCTCTCTCCCTCTGGTTCTGTATACATGTACATCTTTCAATTCCGACCTTGAAAATTATATCCCGTGGTTCGTTCAAGTGGGCAAAAACAATTCACTCTAGAAATTTCATCAGAAAACTTGCAGGTGAATTCGATCGCTCAAGATACACTTACGTTCATCACACCCCAAAATTCAGGAGGACAGATTGTATTGCAACAGAACATTCAAAGGTCGAAGAAAGAAAGAGAGAGAGAGAGAGGGGGGGGGTAGAATAACAGGCAAGAGTATGTAAAGGGCGGGGAATGGGGGAGTAGATAAGAGACATTGTGATATGCGTTTTGGTTTGTGGAAGGTGGCAGATTCATTGGTTTTATTTAGTACTAAAAAGTGAAAAGTTTAAATATTGGAACTTCCACAGTTCAATTTAAGTCTATGAATAAGAATGAAATACATCAAATAACTCAAAATGTTACAGTACATATTTTACGGATATTCATTTTAAACTGTTGAATATAAATGCATGGAAGTTTGCAGAACAGTTCTCGATGTACAAATAGCTTTAGCGGTGTCCAAAGCTTGCCCAATATCACAATGAATATTGTGTCCAACATAATTCAACATCTTCAGCGTGTTCAATAATCTAAATGTTTTTCCTCTCTAAACGATATGCTATTAAAGCAAGTGGACAAAACGCAGATAATTTTATGTAATTGCGGATCACAAAGGCCGACCTGACCTAGCTACACCCCTTCTCCCACTCACGCATACACGCACACCCACCCTCACCCATACCAACACACAAATCACACTCCCAAACTCAGATTGCTTTTTGATTTCTTTCGTTTTTCCTCTACTTTAACACCCTCCCCATCGTACACAAACTCTCCCACACATCCTCTCTTATACACACGTACACACATGCACCCTCATTGTATAAACGCGCTCACAGATATACACACTCACACACACACTTACCCACACATAGATAGTTCAATATCCTGCATTATCTCATTTCCGCACATGTTACGAAACGAAATACTATGATTGTTTCTTTTATGATAATCATCTCCTTTTCATTTCCCCCCTCTCTCTCCATCTCGTTCCCTTTCCCTCTCCCATCCACCTTTCTCTCCCTCTTTTTCTTTTAATATAGAACATATTAAAAAGTCCTTTGATTAAAATCTGTCATATGATAGGTCAAAATAAATATTGTGTGCTCTCGTTTCAGTCCCCGTTATTATGAAAGCCGTATTGACCAAAGTGTGAGAACAGTGCTAATCTTTGTACTTCAAAATCGTGTGTAGCAAAACCGATGAAGCTATAAGTGCATTATGCAGTACAAAACATATGACAATAAATTGGTACCTTGCCAGGAATCTCAAAATTTAGAGCGTTGTGATAAAAAAGTAGAATTTGTAATGTTCTAAAGTTTACACGAATATTATATCTAATTGCAGGTTTGTGATCACTACCCCCCCAAAAAAAAAAACAACAAATGTATGTTACATTAAGTTTTAAAATTATAACTGAACAAATGTTTTAACTTAACATAATAACTAGTAGAATTTTTTTTTCATTATTTACAAATTTTCCCATTTTCAAAAATTATTTTTAATTTTGCTCCGTGAATCGCCTTAAACCTGTATCTCATTTCCCTTTCACAATTTCTCCATCCTGTCAAACTCGCATTAATGAGAAAAACCTAATGCTTTAAGTGACTGCTCTGTTTCCGCTCTTAGGCATGCAACGAGGGAGAGTAGTGTATACTACATAGTCATGAAGGTTGCGTTTATAATATTCAGCACTATATAAAGGTTGAAATCCACAACCTATTTAAAAATCCAACTTTTAGAGCATAAAATAACACGTCTGTTTGCCGAACACAGTCTGGATTGGCGAAGGAGACCCTCACGACTCAGCGAGAACCAAATATTGGCAGAGCGCTACACGAGTGGCTCGTCGATGGTGGAAAATGCATGGACCTGCGCTACAGGTGGTGTATGGATGTGTGTTTTAACCCCAACTACAGACTGGGCTCCTTGTTTTTCATAATGCTAATGGATGGTGATTGACAAAATTACATGGAAAAAGCAATTTTTTTAATACTCAAAACAGAAATTTCCATTAGGAAACGGTTTATTAATATAACAACAATGCTCTTGTATATGGGGGCAATCCCAACACGAGGATCACATAGCCCCTTTATTTTTATTGGATTTTCTTCTCATTAATTCAGTCAGATATATTTTTTTCATAATTTATCTTTTCTATAAAAAACGACTATAACTATGTGTAAAATATGTAATATATATTTGATGTCCATATAAATTACAATATCTAAAAAAAATCAGGAGCATTTAGTTACCTTTTCCATATCTTTGGATGAGTATTAGACATTATTATCATTATTATTAATATGTTATTATTATCAATGTTATTATTAGAGTTAAATTACTTGATGAACGAATTGAGTGTAGCAGTAAGTACCAATCTACTCACTACATCGCACCCAAAATCTCGACGAATCGTATTTTCCATACATAAATTAAAACGTAGTTTTTTGAGAATTTTGAATTAATTTGAACTTAACACCATTCCGTTCCATTCGAATTTTTGCTCTAAAATGTTTTCATAGCGGATCAATAAAAACAGATCAATATAATCTATTTTCATATGGGACTTAAATCAAACCCAATGGGAATTTTGGCGTCTTGTTTTGTGACGTCACGACCGCACATCTGCTTGTAGTGTGTTTGCATATTCTCGAAGCGATTCTTTGAAGGTGTATGACCAACATGGCGAATCTCTCCTTAACATTCAGTGAGGGTATTGAACACTTTCATCTGTGGTATATGTTGCATTTCAACAATACGGTCTTCTCTTATTTGTAAATGTATATATATTTGTTAAATATAATATTTTAGACATCTCATTTAAAGCACCAACGGATGCATTCACGCTGATAGTTAAAAGCAATTCAAAATAAAGCTACTCCTCAGGCTGGGGTAAGATACCCTTTCCCGTTTGTAGACTTACATCACCACCGATTACCAATACATGGAGACTAGGGGCTAATCCATTATCATGATTATTATGATATCAGTCATGAAAACAAGGAGCTGCAATAGCTCAAATATAGACATTTACATCAGGACCGTCTATACATCTTGATGATGGATTATATTCATCTAAAATAACTGCACACGTTTGGGCTATATAGACTGATGTTAAGTAGATTATTTCACTTACAATAAACATGAAAAAATATGCTTCATGAATTACCCATATGTATTTCCATAAGGAATAAAATTTGCATCGCCTTCAGCTTTATATGCTCTTTGAGTGAACATGGCAATTTGTTTCCAATGGAGTCTTTCGAAGTGCTGTGCATTCGGGGGGTGGAAAGGTCTATCCATCTGCAGTGCTTTAAAATCAGTCTGACTCGATCACAACCACGTACGATTAAAAGCTTTTCAAGAGGGTTCTGCGATTGCTTATGCTTCAAAAGCTATTCTGTTACTACTCACTTTCTGAAAGCCAAGAAAATCACTTTACAAGTCAATGTTGTGTACATGCAATGAATTGTGAACTATTTTTATTCTATTTTCTTTTCTGAATAACTGTAGAGTAGAATAACAATTAGTAGAATCAGTGATACCAGTGAAAGTAGGATAGTGGTTGTAGTATCTGCTGTTAAAGCAACAGAAGCAGTAGCAGCAGCAGTAGTAGTAGTAGTAGTAGTAGCAATGGAAAAAGAACAGAATTCGTACTGTAGCAGTTCTAGTATAAGTCGTCGTGGTATAGTGCCTGTACTAGAAGTATTAATACTACTAGTAGTGCATATGGTAATTGTACCACCACTACTAATACTACTAATACTACTAGTCGTAGAAGTAGTAGGAGAAGAAGAAGTAGTAGTAGTAGCAGCAGCAGCAGGAGCAATAGAGTAGTACATATAGTAGTTGTCAGTGGCGGACTGTGACCCGGAGGAGACATTGGAGGGGCACAGCATTGTTCACAAACAATACAGTGCCCCTCCAATGCTTTGATCCTCCGGGTCACGGTCCGCCACTGGTAGTTGTAGTATAGTAATTTTGAAGAACTTAATATCTCTAATGATAAGAGCAGTTTGTTCTCAATTCATAAAATGAAAATTTCACATTGGGACTTCTAGAAATAAAATGTCAGTATCAGTTTCAGCAAATATTCTCTGATGTGGGTGAACGTGTATCACATTACCTAGAAATCTTGGCGAATCAATAAAATGTTCGGCTCTACAGACGTATAGCGGTAGAGAATAGGGGATCACGTCATGATCTTCCAAGATGGGTCTATTCTGAAGGTGATACCCTATCTTGCTGGGTTGGACATCTTTTCATTTCCCGACTAGAATCAATAAAGATGATTGATTGGAACATTGGCTTTGCATCACATGCAACACATACTATTTGATAATGGGGGTCGAGTACAATATATAGTGTGACAGAAATGGATGAAGAGAACAATGGTAGGCGTAGCTTAAATCAAGGTTCCCAGGGCTATATCTGTCGGATGAAGGTGGGTTTTGAACAATGACAAACCGCCATGCTTGATACAGTACACGTATGGGATAAAGTATAAATGTGTGAAATTATACATGCACAACAGCTTTGGCAACTCTTATTTAAATATTGTGTGACAGAAATTGATGAAGAGTACAATGGTAGGCGTAGCTTAAATCAAGGTTCCCCAGAGCTATCTACCCTTTTGGAAAAATTGGTGATGCCGAAAAAATGTCTCTGCCGGGAATCGAACCCGGGCCCCCAGCTTTGAACGCCGGTGCCTTAACCACCAAGAAATTATAATTGGTATAGTGTCGAAAATCTGTCTATCTGACGGTCAATCGGATCGGGGTCGCTCTAGCCACTAATTCGTCTCTGTTATCTAGTAGTTAAGGCACCGGCATTCAAAGCTGGGGGCCCGGGTTCGATTCCCGGCAGAGACATTTTTTTCGGCATCACCAATTTTTCCAAAAGGGTAGATAGCTCTGGGGAACCTTGATTTAAGCTATACGCCTACCATTGTTCTCTTCTTCCAGTTCTGTCACACAATATTTAAATAAATGTGTTGCCTTAGCTGTTGTGCATGTATATTTTCACACACACACACTTTTTACCGAATGTACTTTTGAATCCATTTATACAACATGATTGGTACCAAATGCTGGAACAGCATCCCACCTGGTCTAAAATTCAATCCTTAACTTATTTTTGTCATTCTTCAAAATGAAATATAAATACGATATACTGCAAAATGAAAATTTATCAACTTTATAGAAACATGCTACATGTCTATCTCTCTTCCTGTCAACTATCCAATGTCATTTTCAGTTCTCTTACTGTCTTTTCTCTTTCTCTACCTTGACTTTGACATCTCTTTACTAAAACAGTTCTCCTATTATTTGGGAATACCCTCGATACGCTGTCGTGGCTTTTGTTGTTTCCACCATATTCAATGAAGATTTTGCATGTGCTATAGCTTTCTCTCTTTTCCATTAATTTTTTTCAATATCTTGTTTATGTAATATATATTTTTGTTTGTGATTTGATGTTTATGTTTGTTTTTAATTTTACTATGGAAATAAATGAAATTAAACGAATGAATGAACAATAAATACGGTTGCATGTTCTATAAAGTATGTAATAATGATATTGCCAGTTAGAAACAACTTTTTACTCGTAGAAATTCTTCCATGTTGTTGAGAAAGGTCAAATCGTTGGAGGCTTGTCAGGTAGATCTAATTTCCGTTCTGGAATTCAAGTTGCTGATGCACAGAGCACACCTTTACCCCTTCCAGGGATTTCATCATTTCAATCTCTTTTAGAATTCCGAATACTTGTTCGTACCTGATTGTTTATTCCGACTACAAACTCGCGTCTGGACCAAAATCAATCTGCTAGCTAGGTCAACTAGCTCGTGTAAAAGTGAATTGCTACACACGCGACTTATGCCTTCCACTGAACTCTTTCTAATTCCATCTCTTGTTTTCTTTCGGCGACTGTGCCAATTTGCAGATGAAGTTGATCGATCGAAGTTTCGACGTTATCACGTTTTGGAATTGCCGTTGTTTACATCAATTAATTTTCAGAGCGCGTTTGTGTGGGAAACACGGCTGAACGACTGATAAGTATTTCACGGGATATTGTGAGATTGGATCATGCACGGAGGTATACTCCATGATTGGATGTACGATAACTATATCCAATAATTTGGGAGATCAATTACTCAAGATCTTATATTCAGTAAAATCTTATAGTGACTGTATAGTGCGCCCTAAAATGAGTAAGCAATGAACAAAATTAATGCCCTATTAAAAAAAAGATGTCCTTTTAAACCTGCTCCATCGACCTTATTGTATAAGTTATTGATTTGAATAGTATATCTTTTTTGCACAACTTATTACTTTGTCTTGCACAAAATAATTTAAAATTTGGGTGGTAGTTAATCAACGCTGGTACCTACAAAGTAGCACGTAATAACCCCGTCCTGATCACCTCTTGCCAGTGAAGCAGAACTCTATGCATAGTATGTCTGCATGTATTATGAAATTATTTTCACGACTTTGATTGCTTATTGCTATAAAACGAGGTATCTGTATCCAGCACCTAATAATAGAATCGAGGACATAGAAAAATATGTTATTCATATAAATCTCGTTTCATGTAAGCAGCAGCAGCGGAAAAAAATAATAAGCCATCATATCGACTGTCCGAGACATAAGATCGAGTTAATATGTGCAGTATGTAATCAATCTAATTATCTCGTTTGTCGTTGCAAAATTGCCATCTGACAATTGACGTCCTGTTATAAATGAGTGCTGCAGATGCAACGCGCACGATTTGAACAACAAATTTGATTTCATATCACCATTCAGTATCTGATACTATTTTGATTCCAAGTTAAGAAGTCCAGCTTTCACGTTTAATGGCTGTATGCCTTGGTCATTATATGAATTATCGTTTTTGATTAGACAAGCAATGTTACTGTTCAAAAATGGTAAAACAATTGGGGAGTTTAAATTGATAATTTCATATATCACAATAATGATCGATCCAATGATGATATGTAACCGTGCACGTCAGAACCATTCATAGACTTATACACATACGCCGTCAAACATGAATGAATCGTCGATTTTTTTGGTTTAAGATATTACATTCTTTTAAACCATGTAAACGAAATATGATTAGCATGTGATTGAATAAGTGTATATCTTATATCAAATGAATGGAAAATAAAATCCAATTCTACTCATCCAAGTAAATTTTTATTTTAAATTTTGTTTAATGATTGATTGATATCAGTCACTATCAGTTGCATTTATTTGTCGCTTATTTTCATTTTAAATAAATTCAACATATTTTCAACTTATTCACTATATTCACTTTAATCATACTCGATATTCTTCAAGTACTGAAGATTTTAAATAACTTTATTTTAAACGAACATTCCTCAACAGTCTAACAAACATAACGGCACGTTAAAGTCAGGGAAACGATTTGTTTATTATCACATTGGTTTGGTAAAATATTCAATACGCATTTTATTAGATGTAAAAATGTCTGTAGAAAGGGGATATTTCATATCATTTGTTGTCATTTCGGTGAAGACAAAAATGTCAAAATGTGTTTTTCTGTTCATTAATACTCGTCTTTACTTTTACGTCATTTTCAAACAATCACATGTGTTTCTCCTAATTGTGAAAAAGAGTGTAAATCTAGATATACTCTGTCACAGATTATAATTAAATCGAAGAGATGTGTCAGTTAAGTACAGAATCGACATAGCTTTAATTCAATATGGTATCAATTACACGTGCATCTGACGATAAGAACTCATCTAAACAAACCATTTTACATCGATCATTTTCCTATCGTCAGCGGATTTACCTTTTAGTCACAAAGCAGAATATCTCATACAGCCTAATCTGAGTTTAGCATCTGATGGTGTAGAATTTCTCCCAAAATGAAAGAAAAGTCGCATAGTTTGGCGGAAAATTGGTTCAAGGAGAGAATCCCGTTACATGTATATTATCAGTGGCCATACAGCAAGAAACAGACGACTGCAATAAGATAAATTGGCGCCAAGTGAGTTCAATGTCTTCGTCTGACGGGGTAATCGTTGATATAGGGTTGTGTGCTATTTTTTTTAATTTCCTACACCACATCCCCGTTAGGAGTCGAATCTCAAATACATTCGTGAGGTTTTGTAAGCCTACACCCCACGCACACACACATCCGTGCTTGCTCACACATAGGAAGCCCAACATGTTTGCTGATGATAGTACCAGATATAACGATTATCTTGATATGAACAATGTATTCCAGACCCTCTGCGCCATTGACACTCCGCTATTACAATGGTTGCTTTATTTTCAAAATAATGAGAACTTTAACTAATACCTATGTCATGTTTATAGTTTAATAATTATTAGCAAGAATTTAGATTCAATAAGGGCATATGCGAAAGAGCATTCACTACGAAGGAAATAAGAAGCAATGAAAATCACATTTTCAATTCTGAACTATATATGGATGATATTGAAGAATAGGACAAGTAAGGAATTACGAAGGCGCCTCTGCAAGTGAGGGATCTCAGGATATTAGGAAGGTAGTTGACCTTTGCGTGTGGGGCATACGGTCGAAAAAGATTCGCTTGCACCATTTAAGAGAAGGACTGGTTCATTATATGTAAATCCCAGGAAATCTCATTTTCACTTACATTGCAAATTTCGAACGGCATCACACAAATGCTGTGAAGAAACCCTTTCTCTTTTTTAGTAGAAAAACTGCAATAGTCTGCACGCGACTTGATTTTTCCTCGCTTCTTGAAAATATCGCAATTCCTGCTCTTCCCCGAGACAGTGCAATGCTCTATGTCTTATTCAATTATGTTGATCGCTTTCCCTTTTCTTTTCCAAAACACAAAGTCCTTGGTGGGAGGTAATAAAAAGAAGTTTGTTATATTCATATTCATATATCGTATCGTTGATGAGTACATCAGCAAATGATTCAGCAAGTATGCCATTCTCCTGAATTTGAATTTGCACTCATTCGTTTTACTTCAAGCAAATTCTGTACTCAGATTTTTCCCAGGGCTTTCACAGACTCGTATGTAGAATCAGGATAAATCTATTCAATTTTCAACTAAGCTATGCCAGCAGATTCCGGTACTATAATATTTCACTTGAGATTCTTACTTCTACATGTATAAAAGGATAAACTGGAATTAAATTGTGTATCACTATGTATATGTGCACGTATACATGAACGTGTTTCAATCAATACATTTTCCCAAAGTGTTTACTTCTTAGATAATTTTATAAAATGCAAATTAATATTTTTAATCGATTGCATTTCAAAGAATAAGAATTATGGTGTGTGTAGACTGATGATGTAAAGTATTCAACTATCGGTCGAAGAAACGAATAATCAGACAAAAGCCTAAACAAGTCTCTTTTCAAAATTTTATCTTTGTTCATTTTACAGTACTGTATTGAGTACTGAATGAAATATATGCAGATTTGAGTTTATTTTCAGCAGCACTAATTTCCAATATTGTGACTGGATATAATGCGCGCTGTTGATTGATTGAAAATCAAGATGCGCATGATTTTTAGAGTTGCGATTGATTGCAACTCTTTCTGCATCAGGCCCCAGGTCTTTTTTTTCGTATGGTGAACTGTCTCAGACATGAACAATTACAAATGATTGGTAAACGTCTGTAAAACTCATTCACACCCACACCTGAGCAGATTATTGTTATCATTAGCATTTTTTTGCTTTTACATGAAATTCGTCAATAAAATAACCATTGTTATTGAAAATGCTATGAATTACTCTATAATTCCCGAAGATAATGTTTGCAAGAAAATGTATCTTTTTGGAATAATTTCATTAAGAATTTATTTTTGATAAATTAATTTTCAGTCATTTATAATGGGACACAAAAATTAACACATGAAAGAAAATTAAAAACATTAGGCGAAATACTAATGCAAAGAAATAATAATAATAATAAACAATTCTTGTATAGCGCATGTCACAATTATTAATAATGTCTCTATGCGCTTCCAAAGGACTTGGATATTAGAAATAGTCAGATTCATTAAATACAATAGTTAATTGATGTAGACAGTACAAAACTATACCCAACTTGTGCTTCAAAGCCTTTACTACAGTGTTAGAAAAATATGTTCTTTAGATTTCGTTGAAGGCAGCTCTGCTATAAAAAGGATCTATTTCCTTCCCTTCATATAAATGTTTTTAGAATTATTTGTTCTCATTAAATTTACTGTTTCCATATTACATACCAATATTCTTCCCGATCCACAGATATTAACACACTCCCTCCTACCAACGCACACCCACACACACACACAAGTCACCCATGTAGGAGGGTGTGCGTGTGTGTGAGAGAGGGGGGATGCAAGAAAACCAAATTACACATGTACAGAACAAAATGCATCTAGTTGTAATCATGGATTATTGAAATTTATTGAAAGAGCAAAGACCAAGTTTAATTCAACGTGAGGTCCATCTCTATCTTCGTGTGTAGTACAAGCACGGGTTTTACTATAGTAATTGACTCGGTGGAGTGTATAATCAAACGAGTCGTCCTATTATTCACTGGATATTATCTATGCAGATATAGTACTACTCAATCAGAAGGGATTACAACACTTTTCCGGTCAATTTCATAATTCATAATGAATAAATGAACTGGTATTACGTTAACCAATGCAGAGAGTGTAACAACCCCTGCCTTGTTATATATAAATTCAAACGCCCTTTGAATAACAATCCCCATTTATTCCTTGATTATTAGATTATTGTCAGCTTCAAATTTTAGTCTGCCTTTTTTCATGTTCATTAATAGGTATACACTCCGGGTCCTAACACAGGTGTAATTTGCAATCACTTTCATAATTACTCCCTGTTTTCTATGATGGAACGTTTGACTTATGTACGATATTTGCATTGTTTAAACACATTGGCCTACGAAAATATGCGTGTCTACAATCCTTGATGAAACTGGAAACCTTCTAGCCCAACGGCAGACGAGTAATGATATTCACAAGACACTGAATAATTTCCCATGTCAGTCACCCTGTTCAGGCATGTAGTGAACCTACACAAGCTACCTGGAGAGCATTTTTATTAAACAAATACTGATTTTTCACACACAACTGTTATAAGCTACTGAAATCACTGCATCCGATTGGTTCACAACGAATTAGTCCGCGATGAAGTCACCGACGAGATGGTTCGTGAAACACTCCCCATGAAGGTATCATGGGTGTTGCTTTCAGCCTCCAGAAACGTTGTCACCTTTTTGACAACATTGACGTCAACAGAGCATTGAGAGACGGACGTCGTGTCTTCACGACCACAAGCTCCATCTATCAGCATAATTTATCATTTTATTTGTAGGTTTATGAGAGTGACGGGATATCCCCCGTACATTAGCTGTGTCTCTGAACGCGGTTAAAACAGAAAATGGCGCCATAAAACGACGTTAATTGCCACGATTGTCATCGGTTGGAGTATCATTTCCGATGCGTCTGTCATTTCTCATCCCGTCCTTCTTGAAAATATTTCTTTTTGTGATTTACAAACGACTTTTAAGTGAATTAAAAGTAAAATCAGATTAAAAAGACTCGAAGCAAATAGGAATATCTTAAGATTTCTTGTCATTTTAGGGTGACAAGACTCCGAGACCGCCAATCTCTTAGGCTACTGTGCAAGATTCGAATATGTCACCGTTCAAAATAACAGTTAACATGGATTGTAATTAACACAGTTTCAGCTCGTATTTTTTCCCCATTCGGTTTGATCAGTATCAATCAACTCATGATTTAGATCTTGGCAGAACTTGAATAATGATTAACATAACTGACAAGTTACTATAGTCACTAAAAACACAGTTTTTCAGAGCAAATTAGGGTAGTATTTGACTGATTGAGTTGGAAGAGAGTAAGAGAGAGAGAGGGGGAGATGTGTAATATAATATAACATAAGTATGTATCAGATAGAAAGTGTAAGAAAGTTGTGTGTGTAATGTGTATAAGTGTGAAGGTACTGTACATGTGCATGTTGGTGTGCGGTGTGTGTATGGAAGTGTAAGGGTGTGTGTGTGAGAGAGAGAGAGAGAGAGAAAAAAGGGTAAAGGTAGATTTGGCAACATCAAATGGCCACACTATTCAATCAAATTACATGCATGTCCATATCTAGATTGGCCATATATTGTATTCTTCCTGCTATGCCGACAAATTAGTTTTTTAATAGCATCTTTAAAATTCAAGTTTTAGAATTCCCATTCCCACATTTTTTTTCTCATTTCTACACACAATCATGACATAATGGATCTAATAGGTCCATGCATATATTTAGTCTAAACAAATAAAACATTAGGTTTAAAAGCCGGAAAGGTGTTAATTACAAAAACATAATGGTGAGAAATGAGATGTGGAAATAAAGTGGGCAATAAATGACTATTATTCTATGCAACATTTCCCACCACAGCGTGAGGCGACAATAATCACATTTCACACATTGTGGAGCTTCGTTATATGCGGGAAGCCATTACTTCTAATAGGAGCACTCCTTCCACATTCGTTACAGATCAAGGACACTAAGAGATCTTAGGACATTATACATAAAGTGTCTTTCCTTGTTTTCGAGTGCATTTAAACCAAGTATTTCATGCCTGGAGATGAATATAGGTCGCTAGTCTAGGTCGTTCAAACAAACATTTAAACATCAAATACACCCATATAACAATCAAGTTATGTTGACCAAAATAGTGATAATTGGACAAGCAGCATAATTATTGAATATTGCGTCTAAATTGGTGAAATAAGAAAATTAAGGCATTTACATTTCTGTTTGTTCTCACATAAGACAGTTATCAGCAAATCCCGGTCAGCATGTAAATGGTAGAGTCATACACTATTTGGGGGGCATTTTCTGAAATTATATTTAAAAAAATCAATTTCTATATAACTCCACCGAATCAAAATAAATCATAATAATATCAATATTGGATTTCCATGAGGAATCAAAAAAATTCTAACATAAACTTCAATTATATTTCATACATTGCAAAAATAAAGAGTCAGTGTGCGACATCATTGGCTCTCTCATTTGCATATCACTGTATTTGCAATAATTACATGAAATAAGTGAATCTTTAAAATATAATAACTTTCTCATTTCACAGCCAATTTCAATCAACATTTTTTTCGTTACACTTGTCATGTTTGACTATTTTTTTTATTTATCAAAATTAATTTTTGCTTGGATGTAGAAAAGTAAAAAACTGCTCAGAATCTGACGGATTTTTTAACTCTCTTTAGATTTAACTTCAATTTCTATTCGCAATTAGTTAATCTCAAATGGCTTAGTTACAAAATGGACACTTTTGACTGGTGGTCACATTGCTGTTATTTTATTATTATAACAGATTGACACATGGATAAATTATACACTCTTATAACTGTTGGGCAGCATACTGTCTACACAACAATATTGGTTAAAACTTTATCCAATTCTGGGTAGTTTTGAAGCAATAATGTGATTTGGATTTAAACTAAACAGCATTGGTTGAAAACTACCCAGAGTTGGATACATTTTTAAAACCAATTGTTGTATGGACAGTATCATGCCTAACATTTTAAGAGTGTAACTACATTACAACATATTTTGATTGAATCTGGTATAGGATATGGACGGTGGCGATTGTGGTTATAATAATTATTAATGGCAATAATCATTATTGCCTTTTACATTGACTAATGCATAAAATTGAAGGCAGTACTTTCAACACAGCCTATCAAATGTTGGCTTTCTCGCTAATAGTGTATACACAATCTCCACTATCATGGGATCATTAGGGCAATGAAATTTCGAAACTCTTAATTTAAATGTATCTGTGTGTGTGAATGAGCATGTTGGGTGCGTGGGTGTGGATGGGAATGTGTGTGTGTGTGTGTGTGTGGGTGTCCGCGCGCGAGGAGGGTGAAGGTGCTGTTTTTGTGAGCGTTTGTTTGTGTGTAGGTATGGGCCGTATATGTGTGTGCGTGTAGGTGCGTGAAAGGGGGTGTATGTAATTCTCCCAAGTCTCTTTCTCTCTCTCTTTTTAACCATTTTGATTGTTGTTTCTTAATGAGATCTCTTGAGGCATTGACCGAAAGAGGGTGGGTAAAATTAGGGTGGATAGCAGGTTGAAGTTTCCAGGCTCTAAGTAAAGATGTGAATAGGAGGAGGAGGAGGAAGGAGAGGGTAGGGAGAAGAGGAGAGAGGGTGTCAAATGAACAGGAAGGACTTTAGCAGATGATCACAATTATTGTCATTGAAACGATTCTATGTAGACATGCAACTAAGATTTAAATAAATAAATAATCATCTTAAAAATAAGCATTGTTTTATAAAAACAAGTAATGACTATCCTAAGTACTTTTGAAACACAGGCTATCATTGTAATCTGGCATTTTTTCAATATGCAGTAATTAAAGAATTAAATGTTATTGGTCCCAACTCATGTTGAAATCCACTATTTTTATTTCCATTAGTACTGATTAATGATGAAATTATTTAGATCAAGGGTGAAAACAATTCTCCCATCTCACACCCCGAGCAATAATAAAACAACAACCGGCAGTGTTATAGCGTTTAGCTTATTTTACAATGGGCGGCATCTCTCTCTTTTTGGGGGGTTTAATTTTGCTAATGGGGTTCAACCATCAGACTGTTTATCATCCCGTTACCACAGTTACATTGTATGTCAATCTTCACCATGAATATCCTTCATCCATCTATTAATCTATTCCCTTTATCTCCCTTTCCTTCTCCTATGATTGCTCACTCGCTCACACATCAACCATCGTACTCTAAAATGCATCCAGTCGCTATAGGAACTGATTTCATCCTCCCTGTGTGTATACGCGATGCCCAGTGTGCTAGAGCGGAATGGAATTAGATTGTTGAAAGTTTGATTATAGATGATCATAACCAATATGCACGGCTTAGGTATGGTAGCATTGTCCGATGTATGCAAGCCGGCTGAGATGTATGAAAGGCGGGGGGGGGGGGGGGGTGGCAGATATTATTTTGCTTCCTTATGACACACTCTACACAGAAATTGATTTGAATGTAGTATCAAATTTAATAGAAATTATGTTTTATGGGTAAATATCATCACAGTGTTGCTTAAAATTGAAAACAGCATTTTGGCGTTATGCTATCCATAAACATGTATAATTCCTCCTTCCCACTTACCTCCAGACTTGGAATAACAGCAAACATGCTGCAATATCGTGACTGTAATATAATTGGGTGCTCATCTATATTCGGTTACTGTGTTAATGCAATAAAAGTAGGCTGGGTGAAAAGGCCATAACTGAAACCAGGTTCTGTCCAATTATCATTTTGATATTTACAAACTATATATCATTCAGTTCCAAACATTTCCCCTTCTTATTCCTCTTCTAATACATTCGAAATATGAAGAACATCTGTGTGTTTTTTCTTAAAATATGATATTTTGTTAATAACGTCATTTCAACTTCTAAATGTTGACTATTCATAAATTCAAACTATGAAAACAACATAAAGGCTGTCTTCAGCCTAATCATTGACTTAATTCTCTCTTAAATACTAAACGTCTACATTAACACATACGATAGTGTTTTGTCACCATGCTGTGCAGAGAGCGGAAAATGATATCTTGAAGATCTTGACTTCGAAGGAGGTTTTGATGCATCACAAGAGGACAAGAACCATTTAACTTGCACTTCGCTTCACTATTAACTAAAATGTATCATGAAGCCCTATAACAGTCACACTGGGGCGGTGCTACAGGAAGGGTGTGGTAACCATCCCCTGCTTTTCAATTAGTGAAAAGGGTTTATAAAAAGGTGGATAAAAGACGAAAAGGGTGAAAAGGAAGAATAACATACAAAAGAGAGGATGGTATAGGTCATGTCACTTTATGTGTCCAATGTAATTCAATTGAGAAAAAAAAATGGCGTCTCGCCCCATCAAAATATCCTAGCACTGCCCCTGCAGTCATGTGATATTTAAAAGGACACGGAAAAACTCAAGGGACTATAGTTTGCACTTATGCTTATATATGAATCTGTCTTGTCTCGTCCTATAACTTATCTCTTATTTTATTTCGATCGTTCTTAGGTGTTGTTGCTGTTTTTAAATTCAATTGAATACATTTTATGATAATGCTAATAATGTGGGTAAATTTCTTGCCGAAGGAAAACACGCTACGGCTAGATATTGATCCAAAGGATATTGATTGGAGCCATCACTTTCATAACAATCCACATTTATTCAATTTTCTTTTTACTCTTGATGATTATCAGGGTTGTTTGGGGGTACAAATGGTGAGACATTAAAAATATTTGTAAGTTCTTTCATTACTGCAAACATATTTTACTTAATCAAAAAGAAATACCAAATTTTGAGACTTACCATGAGATATTAATTTAAAAAACAGACAAAAATTAATACTCTTTTAAGTATCATTTCTATCATCACTGCAGATATACCGTGGTTTAGATATCAACAATATTGAGTAATTGATGATTTCGCATAATATTCACTAATTAATGATTGAAGCGTGTCCCTTAAGCATCGCTCTCTTTTGACCTTGGATACGTTAGTCTACTCAATATGGCAACCATGAAACATTTATTTTGTAAACAACAAGCATTAAATAAAAACCCCATCAGGCATTTCACCCCTATATGTATCCCATATAGTGAGCCCCTAATCATATTCGAATCTTGGCTGATACAAGGGCCACTTCTTTCCCCAAACTCGGCTTTTATCACAAGCTTTTCTGAGAGGTGCCCCCGTTTTCAAATAATTGCTGTTTATTGTATTTTGCATGGCTTTAGATTATTTGTGGGAAGTAATTCCTATTTTTATCTTCTTTATCTCTGCAGAAATAAAAAATAAGTCGACCAACTTATTTAAGTGATTATTTTTTAAAGGGTGTATTTTTAAATTTGAGAAATTTTCGTTCCCCTTTTTCATGAACTCCTTAATCGAACCCCTGCTTCCAAGAAACCATGCCCACTATAAAAGACAAAAAATTACGTCAGTCATGATATAATACAGCGATTTGCTAATTGGCTCGCTTACAAAATCTTGCGTAGTAATCCTTACAATAGTTCCTGAGAGATATGGGGACGCATTATATAAGGGCATTTAAAGACTATACAGACTATACAAAATTGTCCTTTTCCGGGACGAATAAAACCACATCAAAGCTTAAAAGGCATGCAAGATCACACATCACGAGCTCAGTTCACATACACTGATTATGTTACGGAATTGGATGTGAACTTGTCTTAAAGACTACGTTTGTTATTCTTTTGTTTTGAAATTAGCTTTGACAAATTTTTTTGCTGTTGCTTTAGAGAAAAACTTGCTAATACATTTCTGAATAGATTTTTTTTCATTGAAAACTCATATGGGTACTAAATCCGATTTATTATTCAATTTTGAGAGATCTTTTAGAAGCTATATTATACGACGTAATATTGATTTCCATGATATATAAAATTGCACAAGTTAAAACCCGAAATAATATAAACCAGGGTCTTCAGTTATCGGTATCATTGTCGTTATGTAAATAAAATACTTTCCCTTTCGCTTGTATCTTACTCAATTGAGTGATACTCTCAAGGGCTGTAAATATTGAGTGAAAAATTGTAATTTTTGTTCTGTGGATGTGGCAGT
Source organism: Lytechinus variegatus (assembly GCF_018143015.1). NCBI lineage: Eukaryota > Metazoa > Echinodermata > Echinoidea > Temnopleuroida > Toxopneustidae > Lytechinus > Lytechinus variegatus. The sequence continues at coordinate 28,971,997 of NC_054746.1, forward strand.
TATCATCTAACCACTGTAGCTTGTTCCTGGCTATCTGTTATTGATGAGGTATACTACGATGTTTATTGAGACTGCCATGGTAACCATGAAAAATGCATGCACTTCATCATGAGTAAAACAACTTTCACTATCAACGACAATGTCATTATTATAATAGTAGAAGTGATGAGTCTAACTAAAACATTTTTCATTAAAAACCAGCTTTAAAAGCCAAGTCCACTCCAACAATATTAAGTTGATGTGAGCAAGAAGAGAAAATGAGACAAGCAAAAACACTAACAATTTCATCGAAATCGGATGTAAATGGAAAATTATATGACATGTGCTGTTTCGGCTTATTTCACAACAGTTATATGCACATCCTTTCTTCAGGCTGCAAAATAAGAGAGTCGAAAAAAAACTCACTCAATATTATTTTTTGTATTATATTGTAGGCAATCCTTTTGTATTCGTTATAAATCACATGTATATCACAAAACGACGAAGTTGGTCACATAAAATTTGAAATTAATAATTACAATAATGATGCAACATTCCAAGTCTTCCGTTGAGATTTTCCTCAAATGAATGCAAAATTGTACCATCTAAAAGATTGCAGCTGATAGCATTTTCTTAAAGAATTGCATCCTTGCATTCCTTGATGTATCTTAATCTCTTAGAGCGTAGAAACAACTGTAGCAAAATTAATCTTCTGAATTGAAAAAGAAAATCGCCAAACCTAAACAAACTTTTCAAAATGATACTGATTGTATATTATAGAAATGTATGAGAAGCTTATAGTTTAACAACGGCTTAAAAGTCCGTTATTATATGATTATAATACTGAAGAGAGTTTACCATGATGGCGGTGTACTCAACCTTGCATAATAATTCTTTTTCTCTCTCTCTCTAAATTACGTCATTTTTTGCCAGGCTATTTATGCATCTCAAGTACTTTTCAGATTTTAATTGATAGATACTAAAGTTTTTGTTTATATCATTGTGTTGGTTTGTATGGGCATGAAATGGGCCAACCACTTTCACCCTCTTTCCCTAATCTTCCTCTCACTCGACTTGCACCAACCAAATATATAAATAACATGCAGGGTGATTGAACCGATACGTGCATTATTCAATAGCATCTCTTTAAAATGTGAAATCACAGCTTACGTAAAGAAGCAATAATCATTATCATTGGTGTATTGACAGGCAGAGATAATTGATATAGACTTTTTTCTATACACATCCATCAGCACGGGGTTCAGGATAAAATCAGTAAATCATTTACAAACAGGTCTAAATTTTGACATTTTCTATTAAAAAAAATTGAAAATTAAAAAGAGCTTAAAAGTATAAAAAAAAAAGCCGATGAGAAGGGGGACAAGGCAAATGAATATATTGATAGATTTAATACTATTGAAGGTCTGGTCTGACGAAGCAAACAAAATGAAATGTAGCCTACAACGCGTTTATCGGTATGTTCACATCTTATCTAGATCGTTACCTCAATAGTGTGTTCATTCCAACCCCTTCCATGTCCCTCTGGACGGCTTTCCAAGACTTCTCGAGACTGAACTTTTGTCTTGCTGTGAGAGGTAGACGAGGGTCGGTCGGTGGTGGAGCGCTTGGCTCGGGTAGCTTCCCGTTAGAGTACCCACCTCGTTTAACATCAGCCGTAGATGATGAGCAACCCATGAGTTCCAAAAAAAAGGATGTCTTCAGCGTGTCATATCCAGGCTAAGTTAGGATTCTGTGTCGCTAGATAAAATCATGGTATTTATCCTCATTATTACCTCATGTTAATGCATTTCTCAGTGGAATAAAGGGGTTTCCCACTTAACTTGGCTCTTTGCTCCGTTTTGCCCGTGGCGCCGCGAAATGAGATGAGTATTCCAACAGACAGTTGGCCTGTAACCTCAGCGTTGATGTTGTCGATAGCTGGACCAAAAAAAAATGGATTCGGTTTCTTTGTTTTGTTAGTAAAATGCTCACTTCGCTCTTACCACTTTACTATAACGTTCACATCCATGACAAAAGTTAGAAATGTTAAAGACTTGTAAATTTCAGCCTGAGAAATCAATCATCACGCAGCGATCATAAAGGTGGCTAGGGCCGATTATACTGATAATGAACGCATGAGTGTAGTCACTGTCTGATCTGCGGGTTGGAGCCTATTGTGTATCCTCGATTCAGCAGCTAGCTCAAGCGGTTGCCAAAGCACGCTTTATAAAAGAGATGGGATGCGTTTTGCGTTTGATCATGCGTGTATGTCGATTGTGTTTTCGAGATGGATGTGCATGGCGTGGGGGTGTGTATTAGGCACTTGTGCTTCGTGGGATTTGCGTTTCTCGCGATATTCGTATATACCTTTGCTCATCACTGCTATGAATGGATGTATGAAGCCCATCTCGATTTTCTCATCAATCATTTTCCAATTCACCCTCTCAATAAAATAAAATCCTACGCATTTCTGCTTTTTAAAATGAAATGAAACATAGAAGCTCTCTTTTGATCTGCACTGTATTCTCGTGAGAATAGGCATACCCCGCTTTAAAATATACAGCTTTAGAATATACCTTTTTATGTTAACAGGTGGAGCAGGTATTTTTCAAAAGGGGGGCACATTTTCTAGAGGAATATTTTTACAAGCAAAAACAAAAGGCCTTCATTTTCAAAGGGGGACCGGGCACACGTCTTCTGTTTAAACGGCATTTTTACATTACAAATTTTAATTGTGCTGCCCAAGGAGGGGGGGGGGGGTACGGGCCAGATCCGCCAGTGAGGTGGGTGTTATATGAACGTTTAAAAATGATCGGAATTTTTTTCTTACTTCCGAAATCTAAATGACAATCGCAATGTCATTATGATGACACAAACGAACGCAAACGATCCCACTATGTATTTGATGAAATATTGTAACCGTGATACCACAGTAATGATCTCTTTTTATATATCTCATGTCTTTTCATGTGTTGGATAACTTGAAACACATGCAAGACATTAATTCATAATTACTTTCAATTAGAATTTAAATGATTCCGCAATTTTACAATTCATTATTTTTAAGCCCGTATCAAAGTGGGTTCACTTTGTACAAAATTGGTAATTCTTGTCGACGAAAACAGTTCACCAAGGAAATAGAATAGGTCGACATTTATTTCGAAAATTCTACAAGGAAAAGATTTTTTTATAAATAAGTCGACATGCCTTAGAATCAAGATCGCAATTTTATCCTAGATTCCAAGAAAAAATCTATAATGAGATCTTGATATGACAAGCATAGCTTAAGCATAGCTTGGGATGAAATATCACAAAGTAAAAAGTCACAATGTACGCGGAGGTTGATATAGGAGGCCATATGCATACCTGCAAGCTGTAGATAGTTATTCTTATCACTATTTAGTAATTAGTATTTTGATTAGATAATTGCTAAACTGACTCCATCGGAGTAATGAAAGGCAAATGAATAAAAACAAAAACAAAAAAAGAGAAAATAAACAATGATCTATAGAGAATCGCCGAATCGGCATTCATTTACAATGGATGCCATGGAAGCTCTTGATGAAGATTGAATGGAAATGACGAGAGGGAAGCAGAGGGCAACAGATTGAAATTGCTGAAAGCATTTCATACGAATTTACGCATCGGGTATAAATTATTCTCTAGTAAATCATGAAACAAAGTACGATGGAGTCTGTTCTCGTGAATGGCGATTTTCATCGTCAACTCCTCTTCCCATCAAAAAGTATTTAGTTTAACCATCATCGCCCACGATTGCGAAGACCTTCCAAGAAAAAGAATGAGAAGAAGCAGAAGAGCGTTGTGGCCCAGTGAATTAGTCTTCTGACTTTGAAACAGAGGGTCGTGGGTTCGAATCCCAGCCATGGCGTAATTTCCTTCGGGAATAAATTCATCCACATTGTGCTGCACTCAACCCGGCAGGATTAATTCCTTGAATGCATGAGCGTTGAAAGGCAGATCGAGCTAAAGCCGGGGTAATGATAATAATAACATTGCGCCTCAGAATAGAATATTTATGGCGCTATATAAATGCCTATTATAATTATTATTATCATTATTATATTCATTATTACTATTATTATGAAAAAGAAGAAGATGAAGATGAAGGAGCCTGGAGGTGAAGGAAAGAGGAGAAAGATGAGAAAAGGACAAAGAAGAAAAAAAGTAGAAGAAGAAAAAAGAAAGCGAAAAGGCAGAAGGAGAGAAGATGATGATAGTGATAATAAAAGAAGAAGAGAATAATAAGAATAATACCGAGGAGGAGTCAGGCGCGGTTTTAGGGGGGGGGGGGCTTTGGGGACTGAAGCCCCCTAAAAATTTTTTTTTCAAATAAATAAATAAACTTAGCTCAAACCCCCCAAATAGGTTATGTAGGCCTTATATAGGTGTATTTTTTGTATTGATTAATGCAGTATTCCATTCATGTCTTTAAAGTGCTCTAAAATCAAAGTTTTAATTATTAAAATCTGAAAATTTTCTCGCTCGGTCGCTAAAAGCTACCTCGTAAAATATTATCTAAATTTAAAATACATGAATACGAGTTATAGTGCGAGTATAAAAACTCAATGACCTCCTACGATATGTGCCTTGCGACTTCCCTCCAAATTAACCACCCTATAGATTATCCACCACGAATATAGCAAAGCTAATGCCATAAATTTGAAGTTTTAACTCTGAACCTGTCCGTGATTTGTCAAAAGCGCTCCGAATTTTCGTCATTTTAAAATATATTTTTAAGAAATCAGGATTGCCGATCGATGTTTCGGATGGCGAGAGGGGGTGAAAACAATGTCCAAATTTTCGGAGCACTCTGTGGCCTAAATTACAATGTAAAATTTTGCACATGAAACACACCGATAAATTTACAATTTTATATGTTAAATAGTATTCTTTATGTCAAATTTAATTTATAGCGCTTTAAGATGTTTTTTTTTCAAACACATTTTCCAATAGATTCTTAATTTTTTTATTTTGTCAAAATTATTGAGCAGGGAAAATCGAGATGTTTGCCGCATCCCCAATATTTTCGTGGCCATCACCTCCTGCTCCCCGCCCCATGATAGAAGCAACATGGGGAATGATTCGACTATTTTCTCTACAATACTGTATATTGTATAGTCTTTGTGTTATACAGGGCACAATGATCATTCATTTTGGTCGTATTCTTTGCCGCCTTCATGCATGTTGAGTATCCAATTCAGTAATTTCTATTTATTTCTTATTGTTTGCTTGTAAATATAACAGTTCTAATTAGCTTCTTTCTGGACCCCATGGAAGACCAGCAGTGTCGTGCCTGTCACAGCTGAATATGGGTTATCCGATTCCATTTTGTTGTTTCTCTCACCCTTATATATATATGTATGTATTTGTCTTTTTTATGTATTCTGGATCGGAAAAATAAATACTACTACTACTACTACTAAAGATGTTGCAGATGGAAGTTCATCCCGGGAGTTCATCAGGTGCCCCAAATACTAGGTTTCCCTTTAAAAAAATTATCCTTGGTCATCACATTCCCTCGTACTATTTTGAAGGGGGTGTCATTGACATTAAGTCCCCATCTCCGGCCATGTTTCACCTTTTACGTTAAAAGTCTTTTAAAAAACGCCTGGATAGAGTATACAACACAAACCCATTTCCTTATAACTAGTCCTACCCCCCTCGTTAAATGCCCTTATCTACATCTATAATAATCCTCACTCATTTTGTACATGTGCTTCTTTTTTGTTTTTAGCTCGGTCGCTACGCCCCCCTCGCATACTATTAGAAATATATATATATATTTTTTATCTTTTAAGGGGGAGACTAGCTACTTGAGCAGTGTAAGGCTATCCACTGTAGGCGATTTTCATTGTATTGAATAAACCAACGTCAAAATTTCTCAAGTTGCCCCCCCCCCCCCCCCAGCCCCTCTCGAACCGCGCTGGGGGGGGGGGATAATGAGGAAGACGCAGGTGGGAAAGCGGATGAGTGGAGTTCAGTGGCGTGGGTTCACGAGTGTTATGATCGATATACACCATCTTTCGGGCTGCAGAGGGCAGCACGGCGAGACAGAGTTCTTGACATAGGAGATGTATCTCTATGGTTCTTGATTTGGAAATCGGATTGACAATCTGACGACATGGTTAATTTCGTTGTCAGGTAATCACGGAATAAACTATTCAATGCAGGGGTGGATTCATGATTTTCCACCAAGGTTTTCAACCAAAAATCAAGTACATTTCGTCCACGAAAAAATATGACAAGCAAAAAAAAGGGTCTTACTTTCAGGGGGGGGGGCACACTTTAGGTTTAACACCATTTTTACATTCAAAATTTCAATTGTGCCTCTTAAAGAGGGGGGGGGTAGGGCACGGCCGGTTGTGGCTCAATGTATGCAATGTTGTGAACAATCAGCTTTATCAAGATTGGAGATTGACTCTCTGCATTATGGGGTCGTGATATAGTATGACTCCGTCCCCTATATTAAGGCCTAAAATTTGGGCCTATTTTTTGTTTTTGCTCCTGATTAGTTTCATGTAGGCCTAGATAATTTTTTTAAAATTCTATATGCACTCGCTTTCCTTGTTACCCCTCTCCACTCTGCCCTCTTCCTACTTATATCCTTCCATTTCTTTATGTTAAAGTGGTACCAACATCAGGTGCATGCATAATATAAAGCACTGGCGTAAATCCGTGTTGATGGGTGGGGGGATGACTGAAATATTTTGGCATTTTTTTTGCAATCATGTTTTTAGATATGCAAGGAATTGTCACTGATATGTCCACATTGGCGTACCGTGGGTCACGGCATTGTGGGGGCATCAGCAAAAAAATTAATCACTGAGTGAGCGCGCGAAGCGCGAGCTGATTTTTTTTATATTCACATCTAAAAGGGGACATTATAATCAAATTTATGATATCATGATAGGTACCTGTCTTGCTAAACAATGCGAGCGCGAAGCGCGAGCTGAAATTTTCGTATATTTTGACCCCAAACAGCGAGATTTTAAGGAATATATTTCAGGAATCCATTAAGAGTATGCATATCTCACCATAGTCATCTAATGCGAGTGCCAAACGCTTGCTGATTTTATCAGAATTACATCTGAACACATGAAACACTTTTTGTAGTCATTGCAATCATGATTATCATACGCATCTCACTAATTAAATATTGCGAGTGCGAGCTGAAAATTTAGATAATTCAGACCTGAAGTGGGGCATTTTAAGGTTTTTTGTAGGAATTAACTAGGACCATATACGTATTTCATTAACTAAATGATGCGAGCTCGAAGCGCGAGCTGAAAATTTTTGATATTCAGATAAGAAGAAGGGACATTAGGAATTCATAAAGAGCAGACATATCTCACCAATCCACTAATGCGAACGTAATCACGGACAGGAAATGTTTATATACGAAGACCATAACATGGGGCAATCACTTTTTTAGTCATGTAAAAGAAGCATATGTCACTTTATAAAGAAATGATAACTCAAGTGCTAGGAAATATATTTGGCTTATATTGACTTGAAAAAGGGATGTTTTAGTACAACATGATTATATATCAGATGTTGTTTGAAGGTTTGCATGGTGGCATGTACAATTGCTGATGTGGTTTACGGTACACCATGTGGAGTGTTATAGAAGCAGTGGATAGAAGAAGAGAAGGAAGTGGATAGGCGAGAAAGTGGAGATTTGAGAATAGAGTATTCTTTCTTGAGAATAGTCCTGAAAAGGACTGTAAACCAGAAGGAATGTTGAGTGAGAACAGCTTGAGTAGTAGAGCTGATGAGGAGATGCTGGCTTGCGTCGGCGAGTAGAGATGATGAGTAGTAGAGAGACTCTATTTCTTATGTAATGTAATACAATATGATATGATATAATAATTCTTCTTCACCCACTATGTATCTCTTTCTTTCTGCCCTTTTCCCACCTCTTTTCCAGAGCCTCTTTTGCCAGCCGATGGGAGGGGGGCACGTTGCCCCCATACTTTGCGCCACTAATGTTCATGTTGCCCCTTAAGTCGGTGGCATCTGAGATTTCAAACTCACCCTGTGGAAGTGAATACCTCGTTACGTAGTCTACGGCAGTAACATTATTATACCGCTATAGTCGTTACTATTTGATATGCATGGAAGTTTAAATGATAATTGTGATCATCACCATGATCTGAAGAAAGTGAATATTGTTTTGAATCTCATGAAACAGTGCTTTAAAAATCAGTGCTGCAACCCGGATCTCTTCAAGAAAGGAAATCAAATTAATGGTGAAAGAAATGAAATAAAGTCATGTTTGAAGACGATTAATTTTCATTTGATTGGATTTACTGTTTTCTTTCACAATGGTACCATACACTTTTCATGACATGACGAACATAAATAACTGATTATGCCAACTTTTTTTCTTGCATGAATCAGAACTACTGTACTAAAAATATAATTCCAAACTAAAATGATCTACTACCACATCATTATAACATGCACAATTTGCAGTTAATGATGATGTGAGAAGACAGGAATAACCGCCGTTTCTGGGGTCTGGGAATTTACTTAATTTCTGACATTTTCCTATAATATGTATTGGTGAGAGTAACCAATACCAATAACAAAATACTGAAGCTATTCAGTTTTATTTTTGGTCTACGTTATATGTATCACTCATTCAATGAACAAGGTTATGATATAACCTTGTTCTCACATCTCTATGTGTGGCAAAACAAGGTTGACAATGTTTGGATTATTTTCTCTTTTTTGGGACAAATGCTTGATTTTTTTACACTGTCAGTTTCTATTATATAACTTGGCTCTTAAGTAAATTTGATTCTCTAAATTATTATTTCTTTATTAAAAATAGAGCCTGAAAAATGAAAATTTTCTTGCCATATTACATTCCACCAATAGAGGGCGTACAGAAAAATATGCACAATTTGCAGGATTTTCATCATAAATAGATTGCTTTATAAAATATGCCTACTTAGTTTAACAAAACTAATAAGAACAAGGTTATAATGAAAAGAAATTCATGTTTTCCAGGCCTGGACCTGGCTACAATTTAAACAATTGCACCCATGTATTTTGATGGGATAAGATTCCCAATAGATAATTGCATGACTCGACATTTTCTCACGTTCCATTATGGCAATGTGGGTTTTTTTTTTAATCTCGTTTGCTTACAGTATTTTCATCGTCTTAAAAAAAACGACATAATAGCTGTAATAATTACACAGGTTATAAAGCTACAAACCAATATTCCACCCGACCTTACCAAATAAATCCTGCGTACGCTACCATGACTTATTCTGTCTTCTCTTACACTTCATTTTTATATGAAAGGAATTAATTTGAAAGGTAAATACAATAACTCCAAATTTACCGTAAACTTAAAATAAGCCGATATAAATTATGTAGGCCTATTATGGCGCCTTGAATTTTCATTTTTTTTGTCTTAAAGGAAGTTTATTTATTTTAGTTTTAAAGTCACGAAAGTTCTGACAAATGAATAAAAATGAAAGTATAGATAATGAATTTGTAGTCAGTAGCCCGGGTCAGCCGCTCAGAAGGCCGAGGGAGAAAAGGCGATACATGCCAACTGCTACCTTCTCAATGGACAATTTTTGAGTGACCGTGGACACACCTTTGACACACCCCTATTTAGATTAGTCTGTGCGTAAAGCCCTTTGTAGTAACTAAAGTTGAATAAGAAACGTTTGAATAAACCGTACTTCAAAAATTGCTTGTAAAAAATATATTACAGTTTTAAAATTATATATTCTTCCTTCAAAAACTTCAAATTTTTCAATACTTAAGTTTTATTGCATATTATTTGATAAAACGGAATTGAAGATAAGACTATCTGGAGCGTTATCTCCGTTACGTGTGTTGGGGTCAGTGAAGATGTATGTTATGAAAACTATTGTACATGCATGTACGGTATACGGTATGTTATGCATGGGCGCATGGGCACACTGAACGAGAAGTGCATACATTACACAAAGGCTGTTTGTTGTTGAATTGTGGAAACCATCCTGAACTGACGAAGATCGTGCAGCAACCTTCCCCTTCTCATTCGAATAAAAAAATCAACTGATTGTACGGGAAAAAGGAACTGAATTCTCAGACTCAAGCCAGGCAAGGAAGGTACGCCTCCCAGTCCCACACCGGCTACGTACGGGAGGCTGTAATTGAAACCAAACGGGTAAGACCAATTCAAGAATGATTTTGACATGATTACTTGCCAATAAATGCCTAATAGATTCAAGTTCAAGTTTCAATCATAATGTGATTTAATTGTCAATGATGATGCGAGAAAAACAGGAATGACCGCCATTTCTGGGGTCTGGGGATTTACTAGACAGCCTGCAGCCATCTGTTTCGAGGAGATTTTGTAACATTTTAATTTTTTGAATTAAAAAATTTCTCCTTGTACACAGACGGCTCGCGTGCAGCCACCATAATGAGGGGGTGCACAACCTCGTTCGTAGGATGAATGGTTAACAACGCAAAATCCCCCCCCCTCCGGTGGGGCTCATCGATTTTTGTCTTTATTTCATAAAAAAATATACAAAGAACTGTCTGTACCAAAATAAAGATTACTATTCCGTTTTGGCCTGAAATTAATGCACCAAAACGGGGACAAATAAACTTAAGTTAAAAGGGCGAAAAAAGTGACTTACTTCGGCTGTCGCGCAACTTCACTTCCTTGTTTTATCCAAACTTAATACATTCACTTCCTTGTTTTATCCAAACTTAATACATACAAAATGGAGAAAGAAATTGTCGACTTTGATGCAGAAATGAAGAAAGAAATAATCAAAACCCGTGCAAAAATAGAAGAGTCTCATGCAGAAATGGAGACAGAAGTTAACATATCTCATGCAGAAATGAAGAAAGAAATCAAGGAATATAGAGCAAAAACAGATGAAGAAATTGAGGAGTTTGTTGCAGAAAACGAGAAAGAAATAGTCAAAACTGATGAAGAAATGGAGAGAGATATAGAGGAATCCAATGCAAAAAACACTGAGGAAATGGACTTTGATTTTAAAGACAAAGATATTGGAGAAATCCTTTCAAATGGTGCTTGTACTGCACATGACACACTTGTTGACATTTCGTATGATAGTGAAACTCATGCAAATACTGCAGACAGTGGAGATCTTAAATCTGACATTCCAAACACAGAAATTAGAGAAGTAGACTCAGACCCTGCGGATGTACATGTAGATGACCATGATGGAGACAGAGAAACTGAGGCAATTGTCTCAAATGGGTCAGAAAGTGGAGATAATGACTCTGATATTGCAAATAAAGTAAGCAGAGAAATTGACTCGGATAACATTGATACAGATGATGAGGGAAATAGCTCTGAAGAAGCAGATACAGAGAATGGAGAAACTGATGATAATTCAGAAACAGAAGGAGAAACTGACTTGGATGATTCTGAAACAGAAGCAGACGAATCTAATGATATGCACTCGAATAATGATGATACAGTAACTGAAGAAGAGTTTGGTGAGGTGCACAGAAAAGCAGGTGTCGACTCTATCATTGGACATTTGAAAATTTTGTATACCAATAGTGACTGTCTACTCAACAAACTGGATGAACTCTCTCTGCTTCTGGAACAATGTACAGCTGATATTGTTGTTATCTGTGAATGCCTACCCAAAAATTATGATATCAAGCCGACTGTGCAAAATTATCAGCTTGAAGACTATGTCCAATTTTCAAATATTGACAAAGAAGATGTAAGAGGGGTCTTGTTGTATGTGCACAAACGCTATGCTAGTTTGGTCAAGGAAATAAGTTTTGAGTCAAGCTTCGATGAATGTGTGTGGGTAAATATGAGGCTGAAAGGAATGGACTCATTAATTCTGGGAGGCATCTACCGCAGTCCAACTTCTAACAGAGATAATTCAAATACTGATATGGTGACTGAGCTGCTGTATAAAGTTGCAGATAGCAATCCTTCGCACCTGATCATCGTTGGTGACTTTAATTACCCAAACATCAACTGGGAGAACTGGACATCCCATCTTTCGCATGAACAGAAGTTTATCGACTGCTTGAGTGACTGTTTCCTTCATCAGCATATAGATGAGTACACACGATACCGGACAGGACAACAACCACATATACTGGACCTTTTGATCACCAATGAAGAAGGAATGATTGGAAATATATCTTACCTGCCTGGCCTAGGTTTAAGCGATCACCAATGTATCCTTATTAATGTAAATTTATACGCAGAACAGACATTGAGAAAAGAGGAAAGGTATCGATACCATAAAGGTGACTACCAGGCAATAAATGATACCATCATTGACAAAGATTGGTATAGTGAATTGGAGTCCATGAATGTAGATGAGTCGTGGAACTTCTTCTCAATCACCTATCAAGCAGCAATAGACCGCCACATCCCCAAGACCACAGGGGTTAGACTAAAGAAGAAGAAAGTCTGGATGACAAAAGAAGCTCTCAGACAACAAAAGAAGAAACATAGATCTTGGAAAAAATTTCGTAAAAGTGGCGATGATGTAGATTATCTGCGATCAAGAGAAGAAGCTATTAAATTTCGAAAGATGACAAGGAATCTTCGCAGGAAATTTGAAAAGGACATTGCCGACAATATCAAGTCTAACCCCAAAGCATTCTGGAGATATGCAAATAGCTCACGAAAATGCAGAGCTAATTTTGGGGTCATGAAAAATCAAGACGGAATCTCTGCTGAGAAGGATGAGGACAAAGCTGAACTCTTTAACCTTTTTTTCAACAGTGTATTTACAAATGAAAATGTGCAGCAGATCCCAACTTTGGTAGACAGACACAAAGGTAATCTCTTAACCGATTTGGACATTACCACAAGTACTGTGAAGAACAAACTGAAATTACTGAAGTGTTCAAAATCATCTGGGCCTGATGGATTTCACCCCAGAGTTCTCAAAGAAACTGCTGGAACAATTTGCATACCTCTTGCGCTTATCTTCAGAAAGTCCTTGAAAGAAGGATGTCTTCCACAATCATGGAAAGATGCTAACATCACACCTATACACAAGAAAGGAAAGAAGGATGCAGTGGAAAACTACAGACCAATAAGCCTGACCTCAGTTATCAGCAAGGTGATGGAATCTGTTGTGCGTGATGCCATCCTCAAGCAACTAATTCAGAATGATTTATTGTGTGATGCACAACATGGATTTCTTCCAGGAAGGTCTTGTATTACGCAACTGCTAGAGGTCATGGAATTGTGGACTGCCTCTCTTGATAAAGGATGTGAAATCGATGCCATCTACCTTGACTTTTGTAAGGCTTTCGACTCTGTGCCACATGAACGACTAATGAGCAAGCTAAGATCTTATGGTATAGCAGGTAGTCTGGAGAAATGGCTTTATAGTTTCTTGACTCACCGCAGGCAGAGAGTTGTCATCAATGGAAAATCATCACAATGGTTACCTGTTAGAAGTGGCGTGCCTCAAGGTAGTGTTCTCGGACCGATGGTCTTTGTTGTGTTCATCAATGATCTGCCGGAGGTAGTTAGCAGTATCGTAAAGATATATGCTGATGACACCAAACTGTTCAGAGAGATCAGAATGGAGGAGGACTGTGACAGGCTGCAAGCTGACTTAGACAACTTAGCTAAGTGGTCCAAGAAGTGGCAGCTTCAGTTCAATACAGCAAAGTGCAGATACCTCCATCTTGGTCATCAAAATTCCCATCATCAGTATCATCTAGATGGAGATATGCTGGAGGAAGTTTCAGAGGAAAGAGACTTGGGAGTCATCATGGACTCTCAACTGAAATTCCACTCCCAAGTAGCCAGTGCAGTCTTGAAAGCAAACCGTGTGCTTGCTACGATTCGACGAACCTTTGTGCATAGAGACAAAGACAACATCAAGAGGTTATACAAGTCACTTGTGAGACCAATTCTGGAATATGCAAATGGGATATGGTACCCAAGATATACCTCTGACCTGAAGGCTATTGAGAAAGTCCAGCGACGAGCAACCAAGCTAGTACCAACCCTGAAGGAAATGGACTATGGCAGAAGGCTACGTGCAATGAAATTACCTTCCATCAAGTACAGACTACGAAGAGGTGACATGATTCAAGTCTATAAGATAATCCACGGCATTGATGATGTGAATAGAGACCTGTTCTTCACATCAGCTTCCACTCAAGCAACCCGTGGTCATCCTTACAAGCTTTTTCTGAAAAGGAGTAGGTTGAGCGTGAGGCAAAACACCTTCAGTGTTAGAGCGGTGAGCGACTGGAATTCTTTGCCTGCTGAAGTAGTCACAGCATCAACAGTCAATCAAATCACTTCAAAACAAAACTAGACAAGTTTTGGTCTGCATGGCATTATGCTCATGCATGGGATTAGTACTAGTCACTGCATTGGCACAGCAAAGGACAAATAGCACAGATAGTGATTTATCCAAGCTAGGAAGACAACGTACAGTACAAGATAGACCTGGAAACTTGACTGCAGACACAACTGTATTTTTCCAGTAGATGCGGTATAAAGGTATAAAGGTAATACATAAACATATGGCCATTGAGTCCCTGTACAGATCGAGCTAGAACTTCAGTCTCTGTATTTGGTGAGCGGAACAACCAAAAGACAGAGACTGAAGCTTTTTTGGTCTAGGGATTTACTTACATAGGGACTTACTTTTCCTATCAGTATCATGAACGAAGCCAACGTCGTTCAGCGGAACAACCAAAATAGAGACTAACGCTATTTAGTTATAGTTTTGGTCTATGTATGATGTGAGTAACCCAGAGTCACCCAGAAGGTAACCAGGATGCCACAGGTAATAAATAATACAGGGGCTGCGGAACGGTTTTCAAAGTGGGGGGGGGGGGCTGACCCACTCACACATTGTACGAGGTTAGTATGTACTAACCTCGTACAATAGACCGTGTTTGACCCTGGATTTCGAAGTAGTCGGTAAATATCGCTTCATTGCTGAAGTAATATTTGACGAAACTCCTCGCTACGCACCGGGGCTCTTGCCGGTAAGTAGCGATAGATTAAAGAAATAGGAAAATAATAATAAAATAATAATCATTAAAAAAAAGGAAATTTTGCTTACCTCGGCCTCGAAAGTGACTTCGCTTGTCTCTTCCACGGAAATACAAGGAAGCCCGTTGGTGGCGCTAATAATTTCACAACCTTGATTCAGCTCCTCGGTAATTTTATAACTGTATAATTCTTTGAATGCGCAATCCTTATGATTAATTTACTAATTATGGGCACCAGTGAATGAAATACCTTCAAAAACATAATTAAAGATTGTTATTGGTGATGATAACACTTATTTGCAATGAATTTAAAAAGATGACTAATAAAAAAAAATGAAAATAATATACGTGCCTGGAAAGAAACCAGCAGTACAAGCTTTAACGAACGTCAATTATACGTATACGGTATCCCAAAGTCTATACAATGAAAAGATTGGACACTTCACGGACTTCGCATAATGCCTTGCGTCGATTTTCGTGTAGATTAGTGTAGGTGCCTAGTCTTTCCCTTGTCGTGTCTTTGATATGAATATAAATCGCATGCCCTCTTTAGGCGAAAATTGATATCCGCGCTGAGCAGATTTCATCTCCGTAAAATCTTCACTAAAGATCAAGAAAATATACATGTTTTTTAAAAGAAACTTCAAGGAGAAGTCATGGAAGGATCTAAATGATTCGGTAAGTTTCATAGCAGAATGTGATATATAAAATTCTAAGTAATATTTTATGTGGGCAAAAGCCCAGCAAAGTTTAACTGTGTCGTGTGTGTCACGTGCATACGACTGATATTCCTTCGCACGCCAGATGCTTTGAACCCATGGGTGGGGCTGACCATGCAAAAAGTCACAATCATATGGTAATTTTTTTACAAGGTGTTTGAAAAAAAGTGGGGGGCTGAAGCCCCCCACCTCCGCGGCTCCTTTAATAACATGGATACCTTCGAGGTTGGGGTACCAAAACCACCCAAAATTAAAGAAAAAAAAGAAATCATGCTCTAACAGACAGCAGAATCCTGACCGAGTCTAGTTTACGCATATGCGCCATTGTATATTGATCAGCCAGTTTTGTTTGCAATTTGGAAATATAGTGAACGAACGTGGCCCTTTTCTTTGACTGGCTACTGCCTCGATGTCGGGATTCTGATGTCTGTAAAACCCCTGGGAGGGGGGTACTTGACCAAAAAGTGGTAGGTATGTGCCACCGGTGAGACAAAAAAACGGGGGCTTTGGAGCAGGCTTACATGTATTGTAAAAGGAGGGTCCTCCGAACGGGCTTTGGAACTACAAATGTTTGTGAAAATGGGGTCCTTGGAACGGGTTGCATTATTTGCATATTGACGAAATCAACGTCGCGGAGATAAAATAGCCCCTACCCTCTTTTAGGTTTATTTTATTTTTTCTTCAAAGTATCTAGGGCGCAAGCACATCACCCGCGTTGCAATGGCCAGATGCGCGATGGGTATGTCTACGCAGCCACTACTCTGTTGCGTATCTTCATAGATATGCAAGATAAAATTTTATCTGAGACTGAGAGAATAAATATCCCTTCAGAATACCAATTTCATTTTAAGAGATACAAAATAAAATATTCTAAAGATAAAATGACCTCAGAATACTGCCCCAGGCCTGTGCCCCCATAGAGCCATTGTCAATATTTTTAATGTAAATATGCCATTTGTGTGCCCCCCCCCTTGAAAGTTACAGCATGATGGGAATATGCCGTTAAAATGAAATTGAGGAACTTTTCTTTATTCTTTTTTTTTTGCTTGCCCAATTACGAAATAACATTACCAGTTTAAATATGGTGAAAACTTTTTTTTCTTGTCAAATTTTGTACCCCCCCCTTTTGGAAAATCCTAGATTTCCACTGCCTCATATCCATTATGTATTGCATCCAATACAAGATTATTGCAAGAGATTGCAATCTAGACTGCCATTTCTATCACACAATACATCCAATGATCTCCGTATATAATGCGTGGTGGGTATGTGCCACAGAGGGGACCCCCATTTTTACCCTCAAATTTCCATTCCAAGGCATAGCATTTTTAGCTTATTCAGAAAAGGAACAAAAAAAGTTGTTCCAATGCTTAGCATTTTCTTCTTATTGAGAAAAAAGAAGAAAGAAATCTGTTCCAAAGCTTCGCATATTTTGTTACAACATTCCAGCAGTCTTGATCTGCTACAATGAGCTGTAATTTTGGTGAAAAGCGGCTGCAGAGCGCTGTCCGACCATTGCATCTGCGCTAGCGCACACAGCGCCGTTCCAAGGCCCCCGTTTTTTGTCTCGCCCGCGGCACGTACCCACTACATTTTTGGTCGAGTGTCTCCCCCCCCCCGGAGAGCGCTGAAAAAGCGCATTTCTAATTGGATATTGATTGAAATATAGGTGTGTCTTATAGAGATAAAATGAAGATAAAATTTTTTTTATCAGAATACCAATTCGGAGAGATTTTAAGGGTATTTTATCTCACTGATATAATATTTTATTTTATCTGAGATGAAATGGATCTCAGAATACCACCCCTGATGTTGCCCCCCCCCCCTGGATCCATAACTAAAATGAGGAATCAAAGGCTAAAAAGTAAGAGGATTTATTTTTCTAAATTTTCTCGCTGTAATTGTAACATCCTGTTCTTTGCTGGTCCCCTGCGTCCGATACATGTATGTTGTGCTTTTCATTTGTTGTAATTGTTATCTCTGAAATTGTATTTTTCTTTTTTATCCCTATGCCTCTTTATAATATTTTTCAAACATTGATTTATCATGTCAAATGTATGAATTTATCTTGGATGCAAATAAAAGGCCATATGGGCCAACCAAACAAAGTTTCCCCTTGTGACAGATCACATGTTCATGAATGTAGAATACATGCATTGGATTTTTGTCTATAAAGCTTCCTTGCAAAAATGGGGAAGGGCAGATTTAGATATGAAATGGTAGTCTTATTTTTATTCATCTCTTTACAAATGCCCCTTTTTCAGGAAATCCAGATCTTGAACTTTCAGAGAGTGCTTTTACAGAATGGAGACCACAGAGAATGGAGGTTCTGTACTTCTGTTTTTCTGCAATGGCAAAAAGGTTTGTTCTAATTCTCGCTACTTGATGATGTTATTCATATGATTGCTACATTTGCTTGATCAATGGAATTGAAAGTAGAAAATAATTTTTAGAGATGAGAGTATAAATCTTCATAAATACAACTTCATGATTCAGAAAATGTCAGATTATGAGATTGCTTTGTCCTGTTTTATGAACAAAAAACAATTAGAATTTTCTCCTATATCAGTTTCTTGCCTTTTGTTTGTACTTCCTTCCATTGATGTTTTAAATGACAAAATATATGTACATATATTGTAAGGTCTTGATGTAATTGATGAATAAAAATTGGAGAACAATGGCTATGTACGAATGATTGCTTTGTTTTGGAGAAAAAAAACACCTGATTCTGAATTTGTTTTAAACATAAAGCAAGCTATTCTTTTTATCAAGATGTGTTATTATAAGCAATACTTTTTTTTGCATGTGTAAATAGGCGAAGGGTTTTTAAGACCAATTGTGCTCAAAATTTTGAGGCTGAAGTGATTGTATATGTTAAAACTATTTAAAATTATGATTAATATGTGATCAACATGTTTTCCTCATTAAACTTTCTCCAGGTCATTGAGAAAAACCCTGATCCAGAAATGACACTCCTAGTTTACCTGCGAAAGAAATGTATCCTTTAGGGAAGAATATACTTCAAAATATTCCAGTTTAATTTATAATTAATGTTGTAAGCTGAATCATTAAGTGGGACATGTAGTTTTATAGAGCTTTTTTCCCTGCCATAGTTACATCCAATGTACATGTATGTGTGTTGTTTAGAAATGGAGTTTTTCAAGAGCTGACAAAGCATTTATATACAATTTCTAAATTCAAGGAAAGTTTATTATCACTTGACTGTTCAAACCTTGTATCTCAAAATTTAAAGACTACAAGGTCAGCTCAGAAATTGCTTGATTTTATAGTTATGACCTAGATGTATATGTGTATTAAAGTAGCAACCTTCTTTTATTTTGAAAAAGTTATTTACTGGGATCAGGAGACTGTTTTCAACAATATCAGGTTGCCACCATAATAGCCCGGGGGGGCCACTTACATTGACGAGTGGATACCATGCGCGACCAAAAAAACACGTAAAAAGGATGTCCTTTTCACGATAGGGCACGTTACGTACGTAACGTGAAAAGGGTGTCAAAAACACAAAAATAATGAAAAAAGGGTATCTATTTCGCTAGGAAAATTACATGTTTAGGGTCGAATTTGCAGGGATGATAAAACAAAATTAAAATGTTTTATAAAGGATGTCTTTTTTGCCCCAACACTACGTGTTTAGAGTCCTATTTGCGCGAGGTGTAGAAGGTGGGGTCGTACTAAACCAAATAAGGTAAAGCCGACAACCAAAGGACCCGTAACAATAAAACATTCCTGTACTTGTTTAGGGGTTCATTTCAGGGAATATTTGCCAAGAGTGTTTCCAATACTTGTTAAGGGTAGGGTTTCACACGCCAATACTTGTTAAGGGGTGCATTTTCAGAATATGGAAATTACGTGTTTAGGGTGCTTTTCGAGACCCCATGGTCGCGCATGGTATCCACTCGTGAATGGAAGTGGCCCCCCGGGCATAATAGTAAAGCAGTTCATGTCATAATGCCTTCCATGCGCTTTCAAAGGTCTTGGATATTATTACCATTGCTATGCTTTTGAAATACAGCTTTTCCTGGGTTGCCCTAAGTTTTTGAATTTCAAGATTCTTTGTTTCAATAGCCCAGTGATGTTATAGATCTTTGTTGGGCTAGCGGCAGATATCAATACTGAAAGCCCCACGATAGAAATCTGGCATAATGGCCTGTACAACAATGCCAGTTTATTAGCATTGGCAAAAAATGTTTTGTTGTAAAGTTTTTGTAAATTTTAGATATTTTTCATTTATTTCAAAGATGGGGAGGTGGGTTGTTAATGAATAAAGAACATTTCAGCCATTGCCTTGGTAACCGGATGATCCTTGTACAAAATGATGCAGTTTGTCCTGAGGCACATAAGTCTGAGCCTTCTCTCTTGCAGGAAGTCTGTATTATGTTATTGTTTAACCAATCCTTCAATTTCAGTTTCATTATTACACAAAATAATGGAGCAGGTGAAAGATAAAAAACACAATTAAAAGATACCAAATGAAATTCCTGCCATAATATGAATCGGACTCCTATTTAGGTCAGGTGCCCTCATAATGAAAATAGATTTGGAAACTAGCAGTAATTATTGATCATTGATGCTTAATTCACTATGATTTGTGAACTGTTGACCTTAACTCTTGGTAACTATGGTGACAGTGGGTTTGACAGGAACCAAGCTAGGATGTGCAGAAGGAGGATGTGGAGCCTGCACTGTAATGGTGTCATCATACAACAGAAATACCAGCAAAATTGTGTATCCTTTTTCATACAACAAATAGCATTTTGTAATGTTATAGGGTGACTCCGGTTAAATTCCAGACTTCATGAATTTTAGTCTTTTTTATGGAATGCTAGGTGTCATCCTCTTTATTCAATATTCTCAGTATACTAGAAAATTCATTAAATTTCTTTGTTTTCTTTATCTCATTATTTAATTGTAAAGTCACTTTGTTTCAGACACTTTTCACAGCAGTATTAAAATCATCCAGTAACACCAGAATGTTCTGGGTCAACAAAGCTGTAGGAATGCGCACTACTGTGCTTATAAAATAGTTTGTCCTCCTCCACTCCCCCCCCAAAAAAAAAAAATTGCTCACAATGTTCTAGCTCCACTTAAATCAATTGTAATTGATGGATAAGCAGTCAGCAATTGCTCCAGAAAAGCATTATCTGAATTATGCTACGGTTACCAGTAACTTAATCAATGTTTATAAGAGACCCTCATCCTATGTGTTTGGGCAATAATCATGTAGCATTTATCAATTTTATTTTTGAGTAGTCTAAACATAACTGAAAAACATTGATTTTCAACTCTATATCACATTTTATACCAGTTTTAGGCTTTGTACACCAACATACATACACTTGCTTCCACAGCTATCGGTCCATAGCTATTAGTCCATGTGATTTTTTTTCAAAACTACTGGGTGATGAAATTAATTAATCTTGGAGTTTTAAACCTCCCCAAGTATTTACTGATGAATTCCCATTGAAAGTCCTGACCCTTTTCTTATATCCTGAAAACTATGCAATTGTCACAGGAACAAATGTGGTGTCATTATTTTACTCAAACTTCATATATTCTTCAAACCATGGCATGATGTAGTTGTTATTCTTGACTGGAATTTTGACCCATCAGTCACCATGCAGTGAATGCCTGTCTAGCTCCTGTATGCTCTGTACATGGTGCAGCAGTGACAACAGTAGAAGGAATTGGAAGCACCAAGACAAAACTACATCCTGTGCAGGTAAGGAAGAAATTAACTGACCAATGCCAAAAAAAAAACACATTGTCACTTGGGGCAGTCAGCCGTAAGCCGGAGTGTCCAAAATATCCCTTGTAAGTTGTGAAATAGCCACCTGAGGCCCGTTTCTCAACAACTGGACAAGTTAGTCATATCTTTATCCACAAACCACGGAGTTAGTTCCAATCTTACTAAACCTGTTTCACGAAAGGCTTCCTAACTAAAATACCTTGATATCGATACTATCGGTAAAAAGAGCAGACGAGACGTAGCCTTAGTAAAAAAATAGCATAATTTTCAAAAAGAAAAATTATGACAGAATTGCAAATATTGTGATAAATTGGGAAATAACTCTTTTCAAAATAATAGCACAGGTGAATTATGCATCATACATACTTAGACCATGAAGACTGGAGCATTCTATTGCAGAGAAAATCAAATTATGAATAATTCATTTCATGACTAAAAAATCACTTGTGGACGTTGAGATGGGTACCCCCTGAATATCCAATTTTAATAGTTTACGAAAGTAAACCATAATGGTTTTCTTTGTAAAATGATGATAATTAAACGGTCTTTCATGATTCTAAACGTCATCAAAATATAGTTTAACGAAACATTTTTAATTATTGATACCGAAACATACGATATTTGACAAATTATATGCATGAATTAGAGATAGAATTTATCCAACTGGTAATAGGGGTCTGAAAACCACAAATACGAGGTCAGTTATGGATGGCCTGACGTGGTAGAACCTTTATCGATTAAATCATTTTACTATTTCAAAATGAATGGTTTTGTGGCATTTGACAACAGTTTTTATAGTTTATTTGTATTACAATTATCATTGAATGCATTATCCCACTTGTTTTGTGATGTAATTTCAACCTCTATGATTGATTACGTAAGATTATAAATTTAAAATTTCTAAGCACTTTTGCATGTCATAGTCCACCCACGTGATGCCACTACGTCATTAAGAAAGAAGTTAGGACAGGTTCGGAGGTGTCATAAATATTTAGTGAAGTTGTTGTACCCGATCTTGGTAAAGAGGGCTTAGTGAAACGGTTAGCGGACAAGTAGCTCACTATCTCTGACTTTAGTCAAGAAGTTAGACTTATGACGGTGTTGAGAAACGGGCCCCTGGGCTGGTTTCATCCAGAGTTAATCTTTAGTAACTTTGCTATTTGTGGCAAATACTGTTGTAACAAGGCTCCGTAGTCAATCACATTCAGGGTTACTATGGCAATGAAAAATTTACCTTAATTGTGTAACTCTTTATGAAACATGCCCCAGGACTATAGTATACAACACAATGCTTCTTATATCAATAATTTAATTTTTGAAATTTAAAAAATGACATGGCTTGCCATATGTATGTCAGCATACACTGGCTCAATCATCCAGGCATGCCAGCCCCTTTAAAAGGTAATTTGCCCCAAAAAATCCTGTTTGGGAAGGAAGACGATTGAAGGAAAGTAGAAATGCTTGAGAAGGATCTTCAACATCTGGGCTGCAAAGAAATCCAGTGAATAGTAATACATTCTTGACTTCATGAATAAACCAAGATCACTGCTGACACATGATGATTTACTCATACTGAAATATTACTGCCACATAATATGAAGAGACAATAGTCTTCGGTAGAGTATAATTGTAGGAATGATTGAGAGAAAAAGAAAGCAGGGAAGACCATAACGTTTAAGATGGCGAGTTGAAGTAAAAGAAATGATGGGTCAAAAACTGAAAAAATGGAAGTGAAAGGGATTCTTACCAGTCCCACCTTGGACTTTGGACTTTAAATAGTAAAGATGAATAAAATAAATCATATGCGAAACTCTTTAACATGAATAGTCTGCAGCTATCTGCAGATTATCTAGTTCATCGTAAATATCATTATTATTATGATTATATTGTTTCGTGTCTATTGTATATATTTAGTTATGTATGCCACATTGTCATACTGTATATACTTGCATATTCATTTATATCTTTGTAATGATTTCTTTTGCTGTTAAAATTGATTTGAGTTGAAATGAAATAAACCAAACTGAACTGAAAAAACTGGACACAATTTTACACTTATATTGGATATATAGAATTTGTGAAGTTGCTGTTTACATGAGTGTGACCATAATCAGCAGTGTAGTTTGATCAAGTTGTTTACCCAGAGGCCCAGGTGTTGACACTAGTATTGAGACCATCTGATATACCACAGGTCTGTAGCTATTAGCATGCAAGTATGTGTTTGTAAAATATCAATGATACTGTGGAGATTGAAGACATGGCTGATAACCCTTTCTCATGCAAGTCCACCTAACATTCCCCTGCTATTATTTTACATGTACATGTATAATTGTAATATCAACTTGTGACCATGCAGTCATGTGTTTTCATGCATAAATGTAATCCAGGTTTTGGTTGGTTGGTTCATTTGTTTGAATATGAATATGAATCCTTTCAATGGTAGTGCTCAGGGTTATTCGTAGCTGTTGAATGAACATCAAATAATGGAAATGGTCATTGGCACCTCACTTATATATATATTTTTTTTTTTTGGGGGGGGTAGAGAATTGCGTTTTCAATGTCTGTGCATTTTCAATCAAACTCAAAGTCATTTCCTTTACAACGTGGAGATATGAGAGAGAATATTTCTGCATTTTGGGAATGTTAGTCTGATCCATTCAGACCATACTAAAATCTGTTTCTGAGAACTTATTCAAATCAACATTTTTCTGAGGTGGACTTGACCTTTAATTCCCATCCACCACTCAATACAATATCATACCAGTCTGAATGGCATGTACTTTCCCACTGACTATTATGCTTTTCACATTGCATTTCCTTAACCCCATACTATCCTTAACCCCGGACTATCCTTAACCCCATACTATCTTTTTTTTTATTCACACTGTCTTTCTTAACCACATTCTATCTGCTCAACCGGGGTTATTGCCTTAACCCTGGACGATCCCTCAGCTCATAAATATTGATGGTTTTACCAAACAGAGCGTGATTAACGTGCAATTCGACTTCTGTGATTGGCTAATGCTTAGCCCTGTTTCGTTTTCACAATGCATCTCTTAGCACCGCAATTGTGGTGCTAGCACCACAGTAAGCCGTCTAACCCTGCTTTTTTGCAGGGCCAGATAGTACCGTAATATTTACCGTGCTAGCCCACTTTGCCAAAATGTGTGAAAACGAAGTGGGCTAAGCTTAACCCCGGGAAATTGGTGGGGCTAAGACCCCCTCTTAGCCCCACCAATTTAGGACAAAAAGTGCAGTGTGAAAAGCATATAAGAAAATTATATGACAAATGCTGACAAGATCAAATTGCTGAGACTGATATTTGAAGGCTTTGAAGAGACATGATATTGCTGATTTAGCTTTTTCATACATGGTCCAAACAGGAACGGATTGCAAAGGCTCATGGGTCACAGTGCGGCTTCTGTACGCCTGGCATTGTGATGTCCATGTATGCCCTCCTTAGAAACAAACCACAGCCTACCATGGATGACATTCATGGAGCATTTGAGGGGAATCTGTGTCGTTGTACTGGTTACAGACCTATTCTGCAAGCTTACAAGACATTTACAAAGAAGGTAAGATTCTACTGTCATTTGAACCGATTTCCTTGCAATTGTGCATCCGGTAATTACTTATTCGCCCCAAAATTCTGCCATTCTATAAAAGAATGATACACAGGATTGTATGTGCATTGGTAGGACTAGCGAGCATGCGGTAACTATGGAAACTAGTCTAAACCCACTCGGCTGAGCCTCATGGGTTTAAAACGACAGTTCCAGAGTTACCTTATGCTCACAAAACCTACGGGTACACCCACATCTGTGCATCATTTGTATAACATAAAACCTTACGGTAGAAGTTGAGTTGTTTGTCTAACTTTATTGTCAAAACAGCAAGTACATTGAGATATTTCATGTAAAGTACAGTTGTAGAATAGAACACAAAGAAATCTTTCAGTTGATCAAGGAACTGTTTTAAAAAAGATATTCTGAAAAGAAGAGGCAGTGAAAGTGCAGCAAGAAAGCTCTGAGTAGACACCTCATTGAAGGGGGAGGGGGCAAACCATCATTATGTCAACAAGGACTTACCCCTCCAACCCCCTTGTCTGATAAAACACACAGACTGGGGTGTGAGTGGTCACTAAAATAAGAGCTAGAAAAAGGCTAAAGAGTGTAAAAAATATAGCTGCAATTGAAAGAACTCACATAATTTTGTTCACAGGAATGCTGAAATAAGCTGAAATCAACTAAAAAGCTAATCCTTCATACCCCTGCAAAGAGAGCCAAAGGAGTTGCGTAATTTAAGGGTTATGATTGAGTTTGGGAAAGAATTAGGTTGAGGATTAGCGTTGGGTCCATGGTTTGGTTTAGAATTTTGTGAGTGTAAAAACAAAAATCACTAATAATCTATTCTTAGAAGGAGAAATTGTTGAAAAGGTTTTTCTTTCTTTCTCTCTTTGTTCTCAGGATGGGTGTTGTGGAGGAGGTTGTCAGAATGGTCCATCACAAAACAACAGTGTACCTGATAATAAAGAGGTAATACCAAGACAAAGTGTTCACAGGATGTTAACAATTAGCAATGGTTTATATGACATGCACACATAAGTATTATTCCATTAGGGTTATTACTATAAAAAAATGCATATGATACCAAAATAATAGTTATCAAGCTCCATTGAAAACATGTGTAGAGATTGAGAGAGAGGGGGGGGGGTGGAGGTAGGGAAAGTTGTTTGTGTATTATTTGTATTGAAGTGTTGTTAAGATTACACCAATTGTTTCACTCCTCAGGAACTTTCTTAATGGATTAAATTGAATGTTTAAATTATGAAGTCTGCTTCAAGGGAAGTCCTCTTTTACAGTACATGTTCTACAGTTTTTCAGGTTTGAATCACTGCTTGCTTTGGCTTTTGAGAGAAAACTTACTAATAAGTCCATACCACAGTTTAGTTGTACCTCATTTTAACTGACTACTCAAGGGACAGAATTCTAGTATCTAATATCATACGTTCCACTGTATGTGTTGTCTCTATTTTTTTTCAACATAGGAATCAGGACTTTTGTTTGACCCAAAAGAATTCTCAAAGTATGATCCTTCTCAAGACCTCATCTTCCCACCAGATCTATTGGTAAGATTTGATAAATGATAGATTATACTTGTATCATATTGGAATTTTATCTCTTTGTAAAATAAGGACATTAATTTTGATCAAATTAACATATGTCGTACAAGTAGCAGTTACCTTTTTATGAATTATAGCTTTCAGGCCTTGTTTTGTGAGAGCTATTTACATTTGTCTCCCATTAGCTCTTTGTTTTCCGCAGGGAGTAAGGCTGTTCTGTTAACCAGGAAAAGAAATATTTGGATAGAATATTTTGATGAAATTTACATTTGTAATATGTGGTACTCTGATAAGATTTAACGAATCCATACCCACCTTCACAGTTTTCATTTATTGCAATAAATAATCATACTGATGTTTTTTTAATCAATTTCTTTTTCAATTTGAATAGCTTAGTGCAAATGAACCTGCACAGACAGTGTGTTTCCGAGGGGAGCGTGTCACATGGTTCCAACCTGTGACCTTTGATGAACTTCTTGATCTCAAGGTCAAATATCCTCATTCCAAGCTCATCGGTGGAAATTCAGAAATTGGTAAGTTTTAAGTCTTTTCTGTTTATGATTTCCTTTTTTTTGTTATCAAATTGTATTGTCATGTATATTAAAATAATGTCATTACTCCTTTTCTGTAACCAGCTTATTAAAAGAAATTCAATGTTTGGTATAATACAGTATAATCATTATTTTCTACTGTAAGCCAAAAGTCTATACTATTTTAAAATGTTGATTTCTATTCTGCATTCTTGATTCCTGAGGATGGTTACTAAGTACAAATCCTGTGGTATTAAGAATATTGATCAATTCATATCAATCTGTAAAGAGAGGTCAGGGTCGTGGAAGTCTGCTAAAAATAAACATTGAAAAAAAATTAGCATTGTAGATCCGAGTATTCCATCAAAGTGACATTCTTCACAGGTTACAATTCTACAGATTTATTTCTGCATTTACATTTAAATTACCTTATTGGCTTATTGGCGCTAATGGCACATTTAATGCAGATAAAATCTAATAAAATCCATTGTGCTATGTGGGTTATAAATGAAATTTATTTGAAAACCACAATGAGTCCATATGGCTGTATTGTTATTGTACTAATGAAAATTGTGCTACTCGACCATATAGCCGTATGATGAATGTGAGTAATATTTCACTGAGGTTTGTCAAACAGGAAGGATCCAGCCTTGAGTTATGCAGTCAAGTGCTAAATTAAAGGGAGAATTTTTTTTTAATACTTCAATGTAATATTATTACATATGTATTTTGAATTCCTCCATACCTTATTTTGGTTAGCTCACCTCTCATTACAAAGAGATTTACCGGTACAAAGAGAAAAATAGTTCTAAAAAAAGAGACTATCAATCATTAAGTTGTTTGGAAGTAATATCCAATTCAATCCAATCTGAAGGTCATTAGATAAAGTGCCTTTTCCTTTCGGTTACATCTATAGGTAGAATATTGTTTAGTCATATTAAATCAAGCTCAGCCCTGTAATTCTTCAAGTCTTTTTTTTATTTACAGGTGTAGAAGTAAAATTCAAGAATCAGCTTTACCCGGCCTTGGTATCTGTCACTCAAATCCCTGACCTGACTAAGATAGAGGTCAGTGATGATGGTGTAGTCATAGGGTCATCGGTCAGTTTAACATGTATGGATGAATTCTTTAAAGACTATATCAAGGACCACCCTGGTAAGTTTTAATGCACAGTAGTAAGGTGATATGTATGTTTCCAAAATTAAAGGAAAATAGAAAAAAAATATTTGTTGCAAGAAAGTTGTTACGCTTGATTGCATATTTTCAGTTGGTAGATGAATTTTAACGATTGGAAATCATTTGTCTTTTGTGGAAGAATGAATCAAATGTGAATTTGCAATTTCTTGCAAGACTAATATTGCATTTTGGACCTTAATTTGGCTTACAATTTATTGCAAGTTCTTGTTATATCTCTTAATCAATGATCAAATGTGTGTCCACCAATGTGTTTGTTTGTTGGTCTGAATAAACCATTTTGAATGGAATTGTTGCCATTCTCAAGAAATGTGTCTAGAAATTTACAGACCAGTTAGTGTCATTTTACAAATCTCTTGAACATTCATAGAATTCATAAATGTATAAATCCTATAGAAATGCAAGATACTTATGGGTAATAAGTTATCAAACTCTTGACTCATATTTATTGTCCCTTCTCAACTTTCTGTTAAGTGAAAATGACAATGAAAGATTGAGTTTGTAGTTCTGTAATCAAGAAGATGCATCTTCTAGCATATATTTTTTTTGGCTCTTACACTGTCTTTGACAGTATGACATATCATGTTTGATAATGTATATCATGAACATACATATGATGCTATGGAATGATATTCTTGAATTTGAAAAAAAATACATGATTAGATACCGGTATTTAATAGATTAAGAAATCAGGTTCGGTTTTTGTTTCGAAATTGAAAGCCAATATTATCAAAATTTTAATTTTCCTTTCTTAGGTCACAAGAACAGAATATTTGAAGCTATTGTTGAAATGTTGAGGTGGTTTGCTGGTCCACAGATAAGAAATGTGGCTGTGAGTATTGAGTCATTTCAAATTTGTTATTTCCGTGCAATGTCATTTGAATATCAATAAAAAAATACCTTCTCTTTGTAGTGATATGTTCTATTTTCATTACCAAATCTGAATCACAATAAAAAATGCTCAGAATTTTCAAAATAAAATGTATCACAAGGCTATCCCATAATAGCTATTATAATATAAAAATCTTAATTTCTATTTTTTTTCTAATTTGATGTTTTATGTACTTAATAATTTTTTTTGTAAATCTTGGAAACCATCCTTTCTCATATTTTTCAGTGATATAGTATATTTAGTATTAGAAATGATAATGGGCCAAAGTTGTATTAGTATTGGTTCACAGTTGTGTAAAATAGACTTTTATTTCTACCTTGGTCTGTGACATGCTGTATTTACATTCTGTATTTATCCAACAAATTGTCATCACAGGCTGTAGGGGGCAACATTGTGACTGGTAGTCCTATCTCAGACTTAAACCCTATATTCATGGCTGCTAGGTGCACCCTGGAATTGGTATCACAATCTGAAGGTAAGCATGGTGATGTTATCCTCCTTGAGAAACTTTTCCTCTTGTCTCCAACGTATGTGGTAATAGGCTAGATTTAAAATAAATAGATTCAGTGTCATTACTGTGAGATTTATGATGTCTTTTGTTCAAGTAGATACTTGTTTATTTATGATGATGTGAGGTGGAAGGCCAGCTGGAGTTGAACAATGGAGTGAATCCTGTTTAAATTTAAATATTCTGTAGCTGACCATTCAAGATTTTAGCTCTTTTAGTAT
Source organism: Lytechinus variegatus (assembly GCF_018143015.1). Taxonomy (NCBI): domain Eukaryota; kingdom Metazoa; phylum Echinodermata; class Echinoidea; order Temnopleuroida; family Toxopneustidae; genus Lytechinus; species Lytechinus variegatus. Next base: position 29,001,956 of record NC_054746.1, read on the forward strand.
CTGTTCTTTATTAATTATGTAAAACATAGACAAACAAAATGTACTTGGGTCATTAGAGGAAACTCATTGATCACTATGACAAAGTCAATTAAACATATTTATTGTGTTCTTTAAGTTATAGAATCTGAATTTCTTTGTGCCAGGGTCAAGACATGTTATTATGGATGAAAACTTCTTTACTGGATATAGGAGAAACATCATCAAACCTGATGAAGTACTTAAGTCGATAACCATCCCATTTACAAAACAGGTAAGAATCACCATTCTTCATTGTAGTTACATTGATGATGATGGTGGTGGTTGTGGTGGTGGTGATGATGATGATGGTGATATCAATATAGATGAAGCAGATGGTGATAATTACAAAGGTAACAATGAAATAGGTTTGGAAATGGTGGTGCTGAAGATGTGGAATGATGATAATGATGTTCATGATAAAGGAACTAATAGTTAAGTTGAATTGAGAGGGATGGTGTGTTGGTATTTGTTTTGATGGTAATAATGATTATGCCAATGATGATCTTGCTGCTTCTGAAAATAATGATGAAAAAATAACAAACTAACTTGGAATCTTTCCTCTCCTTGTTTGCCTATAGAATGAATACTTCTTTGCTTACAAGCAATCACCCCGTCGTGAGGATGACATTGCTATTGTGAATGCTGGTATGAGAGTTGTGTTGGAAGAAGGAACTAGGGTAATCCAAGATGTGAGTCTAGCATATGGAGGAATGGCTGCTACAACTGTACTAGCTCTGAAGACAATGCAGAAACTAATGGGAAAGTGAGTAGTTTATTATGAATAGATCATTATTATCAATGCTAAAGGGTTTCATATTTAGGATGAGCCATGATTGGCACAAAGATAGAATCCTCAGTTTGATCACATATTCTTTTTAACAAATTGTGAATTATGTCAGGATAATCATAATACTCACTTCCATTGTATTTCCCCTTCCATGAAAAGTAGATTGAAATTGCAGCAATGATAAGAAACAAAGATGCAATGCGGGTAGTGGACCAACTCTATGATGCATTGGTTTCTACAAGACTAATATGCATCATCGCAAAGCTCTGCATGCTGGCAAAAATCATTGGATAGCTTTAGGTAGTGGTTGAACAATACAAAATGTGTGTATCTGAAGTAGATGTTGGACAAATGGTCAGAATATGAACATATTGATTTTTAGATTAAGAAATTAGTTGCGGATGAAATTTGGTCATGTGGGATGAGTAAAAAAAAACAAATCAGGCAGATTGGGATTGTACCAATTAGCAATCTAGGTAAGGATCAATCTATACACAACAAAAAAAGTAACTCCCCCTTTGAACAAACATCAATAATTTCCGAACCAATGCAAGTTTTTGATATATTTTTACATGAGCGTGTAGGTAATTTTATAAGCTACCCTCTGAGTAAATATTATTTACGTATTTTACGTCATGCTTCAGTGAGCACCGTCAGAAGGCAAAAATGTCACTTTTCAAAAGTCACAAGCTAAATATCATGACTTTGATTCCATTTTATTGGAATTGATTCCACATTCCCATCATGAAAAATAGTCAGAAGGCTTGTAAAAGGTACTTTTTAAAAGACCATACAACTTTTTTGGCTAAATTTCACGGTTGAATAAACAAATCCAGATTTGCTATAATTGGATGTTTTACACATTTTTATCAATAAAAATGATAGAATATGGTGACAGTTATTTTTTAGAAGAGTATTTTCAACAATATTCAACGTTTCACGGTTCAATGAACATTTATTGAAAACAAAAAATATGATTTTCAAATATCATAGGCAGGTATTGTTTCTTTTTGGTAATGGAATTTATCAGCTTTTTTTTATGTTCATGACCAATTAACATGCTTCAATGATTCAGATGCGTTTAATTAAACATTCACGCTTGGATGGACATGTGGAATGTGATTAGCTCTTTTTTACGTTATTGGAAAAAATGCAATTTGTAACTATGGATATCTGTTACAAATCTCCAAGAATGGTTCATTGGATTTGATTTTTATGAAAATTCCAAAGTTTAATGCATCAGTGAGCACACAATATTCGAAAATTATGCAAATGAGAAGAAAGTTCAAGGCCTTGGCCCCACTCTGTGCCGTATTGAATTGTTATTTTGGTGTGCGCGCCTTTTGGATAGTATTACTCTGAAGCCATGTGCGAAGTTTCATGAAATAACTGTTGGTAGAAGTAACAAAAACCGTCCATGAAACAAACCCTCATTTCATATTTGTTGAAATTTTGACTTCCTCTTCCATAGGCTTGTGTACATTATGGGTGCATATGTTTAAGAATAAGTAACCCCTTATTCAATATGGTGGAACTTTTTTTAGGCTGTCTTTAGCAATGTCGATTTGGCAGTAATGTTTATCAACCTATGGGCAGAATTCTGTGCAAAAATGAAATCGATTTGTTTATTTATGGATGAGTGAGCACGCATCAAAGTGGGAAAATGGGTATTTACAATGTCACAGACTCATTTTAAATGGCAATAAAGTGAATATTAGGGGCAAATTCGGTTTCAAATGTGACTTTAATTGCTTTTCTTTTATCATCCATCATTTCTATCACCACACACTTTCCGAACTTTAAACATTTTCATGGTTGAGCGAGCACATTCGAAAACTTATGAATATACTCTTTATACTGCATAAATGTATTTTTTTAAACAATTTCTCAGGATCAGTTGAATATATGGACGAATCAGCGGTGGATCCAGAATTTTAAAATGGGGAGGGGCCTATAATCGGAGGAGGCACCAACATTTTCAAATTTTAACATAATCTAATAAGTTGTAGAGGATACTACCATAAACCCCTATGATGATACGTCACAATTCAGGGGCTGCGAAACAGTTTTCAACTTGGGTGGGGGCTGAGTCAAAAGTGGGGGGTGCATGACCATGCAAATAATCACAATCGTATGGTCATTTTTACATTTTTGTACATGCTTTTAGAAAAAAAAGTGGGGGCCCCAGCCCCCCACCCCCGTTTCCGCGGCCCCTGCAATATTGTGCTCACTCAACCATGAAGATACGATATCAAAATTGTGTGTGGAGTGGCTAAATGATGGATAGTAAAACATCATTAACACCATAAAATTCACCTAAAAACAACTTTTGCCAAACTTTGTATTTGCACAATCTGAAATACGACTCTTGTGACTTTCAAATATGGTCATTTTTAATTCAATCTTTAATTACTCATGCATGACTCAGCCGATCAATCTAATTTTTCCCCAGCAGTTGCCTCATGAGTGAAGAAAACCACCTACCAAATATCATATCTCAACATGATTCCGTTCAAAAGTTACAGCAATTTGATTTAGGGTGGACTTACTTTTTTTGTTGTGTATAGATGAATAATCAAACATTAAAGAAGCTTAAGGATGCATCGAAACAAGAAGAGATCATATTGCTTAGAGTAAATCAATAGTCATCTTCTTCATTATAGGAAGTGGGATGAATCCATGCTTGATGCTACCTTCTCATGCCTTGCTGAAGATCTACCCCTTCCTGCTGGTGCTCCAGGGGGAATGGAGTCTTACAGGAAATCACTGACCATCAGCTTCTTCTTCAAGTTTTATCTCATGGTATTAGATCAACTTTCAGCCAATCAGGTGTGTACTTTTATTGGAACTTTAGAGATATACAGGAAAATGGTGCTTAAAATATTAATAGAGCTGCCAATTAGTACTGATTTTAAGTATTTAGTAGTGCAAAATTAGAAGAATTATGATGGTTTCTTGCAAATTAATAATTTCTTAAGTTTCAGTTTTAATTGTTGTCCTATGATATTTCTTTGAATATATTGATTTCCTTTATTGTGATTTTTATCTCACCTGCGAAGCAAAGTGAGACTATAGGCGCCGCTTTTCCGACGGCGACGGCGGCGGCGGCGGCGGCGGCGGCGGCGGCGGCGGCGGCGTCGGCGGCGTCAACATCAAATCTTAACCTGAGGTTAAGTTTTTGAAATGACATCATAACTTAGAAAGTATATGGACCTAGTTAATAAAACTTGGCCATAAGGTTAATCAAGTATTACTGAACATCCTATTAGAGTTTCATGTCACATGACCAAGGTCAAAGGTCATTTAGGGTCAATGAACTTAGACCATGTTGGAGGAATCAACATCGAAATCTTAACCTGAGGTTAAGTTTTTGGAATGTCATCATAACTTAGAAAATATATGGACCTAGTTCATGAAACTTGGACATAAGGTTAATCAAGTATCAATGAACATCCTGCATGAGTTTCACGTCACATGACCAAGGTCAAAGGTCATTTAGGGTCAATGAACTTTGGCCGAATTGGGGATATCTGTTGAATTCCCATCATAACTTTGAAAGTTTATGGATCTGATTCATGAAACTTGGACATAATAGTAATCAAGCATCACTGAACATTTTGTGCAAGTTTCAGGTCTCATGATTAAGGTCAAAGGTCATTTAGGGTCAATGAACTTTGGCCGAATCGGGTATCTGTTGAATTACCATCATAACTTTGAAAGTTTATTGGTCTAGTTCGTTAAACTTGGACATTAGAGTAACCAAGTATCACTGAACATCCTGTGCTTGTTTCAGGTCACATGTCCAAGGTCAAAGGTCAATGAACTTTAGCCGAATTGGGTGTATCTGTTGAATTACCATCATAACTTTGAAAGTTTATGGATCTGATTCATGAAACTTGTACATAAGAGTAATCAAGTATCACTGAACATCCTGTTCCAGTTTCAGGTCACATGATCAAGGTCAAAGGTCATGTAAGGTCAATGAACTTTGGCCATGTTGGGGTTTTTTGTTGAATAACCATCATATCTCTGTAAGTTTATTGGTCTAGTTCATAAAAAGAGGACATAAGAGTAACCATGTATCACTGAACATCTTGTGCGAGTTAGAGTAGTATGCAAAGTCAGCACTGCTACTATATTGAACTGCGTGATGCAGGTGAGACGGCCAGAGGCATTCCACTTGTTAGCTTTTAAAATACTAAAATATTTTTTGTTCAGGTTAGCAGCTCTGTAATGTTGACTTAGCTTGAGGTGAATATTTCATATACACATTGCTTTCTGTTTGCTTCACATGAAGAATATGGCCCTCATTTTTTTATACAGTTGGCTTTTAGTAGGAAAAGCCAGAAGGAAGCCACATGGCAAATGTTTCCAGAGCCCTGTAAACTAAGTTAAGTGATTAATAATATAGTTGTTTGCAAGTAATATATCAATTTATTTAGACCTACAATCAAACGCAATTTAAGTTTTGTGTTAATGGGCTCTGATCCAAATTCATGGCAGCATGCAAAGTACAGAATATTATTTCACATTATAAACTTTATATGCTTATGGAGAATATTAATTGTAAAGATTTTCTTTCATTATTTTTTTATAGCAATCAGTTGCCAGTGAATGCATTCCATCCAACTTTAAATCGGCTACTTCAGTTCACCATCAGCAAGCTATCAATGCTACTCAGTTCTATCAGGTATGAAATTGCTTTCAATCAAGAAATTGTGTCTAATTTGATTAACTTATTCATTTGAACTATAGCATGATCTGATAGTATCAATAGACACTGCAAAATTTATTTCATAATTGTTGCATCCTCTCTTATTCTGTGTGATTCATCACTTCTGTGAAATATTAAGATATGACTCTTTATAAGTATTAGGCACCTTACTATTAGGCTGTGGTTTGTCTTATCGCAGGAATACTACTTATACAAAGCAGTATTCATGCATCTTTCACAGTGACTTTCCACATTCTCTATTGTTTTGTTTATAATGAAATATGAGGATTGGTGATTTGGATTCCTGCATGAAAGACGTGGCTCTGGCTCTTTGTTTAAAGAAAAATAGATACACGTCTAAGATATAAGAGCCGAGTGTTGAGAGTTAATATTGAATCATTTGACTCTTTATATTTATTCATTTTAAACAGAAGAAAAAAAAACTTGTTTCTTAATCATTTTCAATCCAATTGCCAAAGATGAAATATGCGTCCATGTACACTACTGTTTACTTTTACAGGAGGTTGCCCCGGGACAACCCAGTCAAGATCCCGTCGGTCGTCCACTCGTCCATAAATCAGCTTACAAACAGACCACTGGTGAAGCAGTCTATATTGATGATATGCCTAGCATAGCAGGTGAGAAAGAAAAAAAAGTATAGCAAAATGTTTCTTACTTCAAGCAATTAAGTAATCCTTTTGCACAATCTTTTGTCAAAATATCTTGTGTTCTTTGTGAATAGTCAAGTCAAGTATTAGGTCATGCACCCCAAGCATAAAGGGTGCAACCCTTTGTATATAAATATATGCCTGATTCTGTTGTGTGATTGATGTAATTTACGTTTTATAATTCTCTTCATTCTTCTAACTTAATTGTTATTTTCCAACATAACTTTGCTTTATTTGTTTTAGGCGAGCTGTATTTGGCCTTTGTGATGAGTCAGAAAGCACATGCAAAAATCATGTGAGTAATCATTGTTCAGGATCCCATTTTTCAAAAGTTACTAGTAATATTATGATATCTTTGTCATCAATTGCTGTCCCATGGAAAAGGGGATTAACAGCCAGTCAAAAATTTCCATAAAAGTTGTAAGTCAAGGGGAAGTTATAGTACTTAGTTTCATGCAACTGGGTCCTGTGAGGTCTTTCACATAATTGAAGGTAGATTTTATGCCATCTTTAAGTTTTTTAATGTGAAGTCAAAGATGCCAAGTTCAAAGACCAGCTATGCGTGAGATTTTCTATGAATCTGAGTGAGATCACAGACATTGTGTACAATGTATATGGGGATAGGCTGTGATAGTTGCGTGAGACAGAGATTTGAGGGGATGAACAAGAGTCCAAAATGCTTGAGTCTCACGCAGAATGCGTGAGACTTGGTAGCTCTGTGAAGTATCTATAATACATAAGAGTAGATGTCATATTATGCTCAGGAGTTGCAGTGGATAGTCAGGCTTTCCGTAAGATTGCATGTTACCATTGTGCGTTATTTCTATTAGAGATGATACACAATGGTAATAATAATGTGGTATTATATCATCACATAGAAGCTAAGTTTAACATTTAACTTCTTATTGCATGTATGTATTAGTTGTAGGAATCAATTGAATACTGTAGAATGAAATAGCTGTGAAGTGATATTAGGTTAATGACTTGGATGTCTTAGCATTGTTGAGATTTTTTTGTTAAGAATTATTTCAGGTATACATGTACCAGTAATAATGTTCCTACAAATCATGTACTGTATATTCACCAACATATTTCAAGCGCTCTGCAATAAAATAAAAACAACTCCAACTCAGAAGTAAGCTATTTTTTATGTTGCCTGCAAAGATGAATCCACTTTCTTTTATCGATTCATGTATAAACAGATCCATTGATCCATCCAAGGCGTTGTCACTAGAGGGCGTGCATGATTTCTTGAGCTATAAGGATGTGTTAGGAAGCAATCACGTTGGATCTGTCTTCCATGATGAAGAACTATTAGCAACAACAGAGGTGAGCTGAAAAAATTTCTGTTAAAAAATCTTATTTAGAGTGCATATTTACATGGTTTGATTTCATGTGCATCAACCTATGGACACATACATAATTGACTGGGAATGCAAGATGTATTTCCCTCATAGAATGCAGTACTATATAGAGAGAACCACTTAACCATTTCAAGAATGGTGCATTTTAGTCATAGACATCTTGGTAAATGTTTGATTTTGGAAACTTACATTTCCTAGATTTTTGATCTGGCTTAAATGATTGCATGCTACAAATGCTAATATTCAACAAGTTTATTATTTATTCAAATTTCAAAAAGTTACTAGTATGCTCTCCACTCAAATAGTTAGTAGTGAGTGTATGATTTTACTTATGATATCATCAATATGCCCTTACCAATTATATGGTTGTTTTATTTTAAGGTTCACCATGTAGGACAGCCAATAGGAGCTATCATTGCAGAGACACAGGCCTTGGCACAGAGAGGTGCAAGATTGGTACAGATAGAATACGAGGAGTTGGAATCTATCATTACTATCGAGGTAAGTTCTAGATTTCTGTTCATACACGAAAGGCATGTTCAGAGAAAAAAATTAGTGTACATGTCAATTGGACATGTTTGCTGCTGGAAGGACAATTTTATGCTCGTGCCTTTCATCCAATGCTTGTTGACTAATCAAATTGAAAGCAATTATTGCATTGGTCATAGCTAGGCATGCTCTATGGTGGCTGACAAACTCTATGAAACTAGAAATGTGTCCAAAATGCAAATACTTTTATACAATTATTATTTTCAGAGGATGGCATCATTTGATATATGAGATGGTGATCAAGCTCTGCCTTAACAAAAAAAAAGAACACTGTATCAAATTACAATTTGTGTTCTACTCACGTTTAACAAGAATTTGCAGGGTCCTGTTAAATATAATTTTTTATTATATTTAAACATTGTACTTAAACATTCAATATTACTTCCCTGATCTCATTTTCCATGTAGTTACTTCAGATTGACCATTGCTGCCATTGTATTTACCATTGAGTGGCATAGTAACGACAATTGTTATTTTCATGCAACTGAATAATGATTTTTTTTTGTTTTAAAGCTAAATGAAAATAGTTGCAGTAAAACACTGATTTTGTGAGAAAGTCTGTAAAACTAAGGATAAGTATTACTGAATCCGCGCTTATTATGCTTATTTCTCAACATTTACACAATTTCTTCCAGAATCCTATGGCACATATTTTTTATTCATACAAACAGACACTTGCGTGGTCATTATATTAGATTCTGTAAAAAGTAATTTTGAGATTGTTACCACAACTGGCATTTATCTTTAAATGAATTGCCACTGTTCTGATGAAGAGTCAGTACTAGATTGTATCAAAACTGTCTTTTGCATCTTTCAGTAAATCCTTGTTTTAATTTCTTCTCACAGGATGCCATCGCTAGGCAATCATTCTTCCCTGTCACCAAAGGCTTCAAGAATGGTGATGTTGAGGAGGCCCTAGAGAAGTCTGATCATGTGATCGAGGGTGAGATGAAGGTCGGAGGTCAAGAGCATTTCTACCTTGAGACGCAGTGTGCCTTCGCTATTCCTAAAGGGGAGGATGGGGAGATTGAGATATTTGTTTCAACACAACATCCAACAGAAGCTCAGGTTAGTTTAGTGATATTTATTGTGACTGTTTGTTTTTCATTTATCCGTGGAATACATTGCTCACTGCTACATAATTGGTTCTTACTATTCATATCCCATGTATATGAATAAATCTTAGAATTTATCTTTATAGCTTGATTTTAAAATATATTTGAGTTTATTGCAGTAAAATGATCTTTATTGCTATCATTTATATGAATATTCAAACAGACAATTTGTATTATGAAATTTGTTTGAGTAAAGAATTTAAACTTTTTTTTCCGAATAATGGTTTTGAACCTGTAATATCTGGAATTAATATCTGAATTATATTGTTTTTTTATAGTGAGGATGTTGGATGTCTTGAAATTAATTTGACTGAATCAAATTTAATGTTGCTTGTCAAAGTGCTCTAATTGAATTCAGTTTCATAAGAACCCTCTTGAAGATCACAATTTGTTTTGTTTTTATTGCAGAAAATCACATCCATAGCTCTAGGTGTCCCATTCAATCGTATTGTCTGTCGTACCAAGCGTATTGGAGGTGGATTCGGAGGAAAGGAAAGTAGAAGCTCAATGCTAGCTGCAATATGTGCTCTTGCTGCCAACAAGTAAGACTGCCATTTTCTATTTTTGCCCTTCCACGCTTGGCATTTAAAAAGATTAACTTGGGAATTTAAAAAGAACGCTATCAATGCCTGACCCTCTTCCTGACTGGCTATCCCTTCTCATATGTTTTCCATGACAGCCCTAGAAGGAATGGCATACACACTAATTTAGGGTATTGTAAAAATAAAGTAAGCTTTGTAAAGTTTATCTTAAATTACTAATGAAACTTCGGCTGTTTTACACCATATTGAACTTAACCGGGTTCTGATATATATCCCCCATGGATTAACAGTTGCTATACAACTGATTGAGGCAAGGATACTGTGACCTTTGCTAGTTGCTGTATTTTATTGAAGGGTCACTTATAATTTGTTTCATTTGACTTTGTGTGTCCAGGATGTGGTCATGTTCATCACTCTTCTCACTAATGTCCCTTTTGTCTCCTTATTTCAGTGTTGCTGTTGAATGTCTGTGGTCTATATTATGGTTGTTCCACCTTATATGTTTGTCATTTTGCCTCCGAAGAAGATTCTGCTAGGATCGAAAGCTTAGGCCCCTTTTGACTCTCACTTTATATCTGAGGAGTTGTTGCAAGGAACCTGCAATCAATTGCAAATCAACATCAAGATCAATTACAAGTTTTGGAAGTGATTGTAAATTTGGAATACTGGTTGGCTCTTTACAGCATAAGTATCAATTGATTTTATATAGGCATTTCTGATGTATCAGTTGCAATTTTTCTTGCTACACATTCATTCAGGTTAATATTCACTTTCATCATGCTTTTTATTTGTAGACTGAATCGACCTGTGAGATACATGTTGGACAGAGATGAGGATATGATATCTACAGGGGGTAGGAATCCCTTCCTAGGTCGTTACAAGGTTGGTTTCACCAACGAGGGTAAACTTACTGCATTGGATATTGACTTGTATGGCAATGCTGGATATAGTTATGACCTCTCTGCTGCTGTAAGTATTCTCAAGGGATTTTCATATTTATATATTTTTCTATTTCAGACTATTTATTTCAGTATTCTCACATTCTTGATGTAGGGAAAGATGTTTGATTTATTTCTGCTGTCCACTGACAAAATGAATCAAATCTATGGAATGAGTTTCTTACTAAATAATGAAAATTTGTCATTTTATATGGAAATATAGAGTTACTTCCTTTTGAAATGTCTATATTTCAGAAATTTGGAGCTGTTCTTTTAGCATCGTGTAGAGCATACTAGAAAATATTACAAATCAAGAAAAGGGTCAATAAAAAAAAAAAATCAGTCACTTCCTTTTGTCATGGAATGGCTGGTATATTCACCTGAGTCAAAGGCTAGAGCAAACTCTTATGACCACCAGGTATCTATGATGCACCAGGTGGAAATGTTCACATTAGTAAGTTCTCAAAACTTTGTGGCTTGAGTCAGTTGCATAGGATTGTGAGAAGATGTTTTTTTACTTAAAGTCACTTGGTATTACCCCCCCCCTCTCATCCTCCCTTGTGATTAATAGATATACATGTATTAATTGATATATTTAATGTATAAGGTAATTTGAAGTGCACAGATAAATGCTTCTATGAAGTTTAGTACAATGATTCCATTTCAGGAATATAGCAATGCTGAAATTAATTTCACCAAAGTATGATTTTTTAATGAAACATTTTAACCAAGGAAGATTTTACAGTAAAGGGTCCTATGGCCATGCCTTTGTAGCAAAGAAAAAGGCAGGTATTTGAATCTCACTACCTATGAGTTCCTAAATCATTACCCAACATAGATCTATACAGACACCAATGATGTAATTCCTGTGAGAAACATATGCCCCCATTGCTTCTTATGATATGATAGCTTTGCCATGAATGATATGTACAGTGCTAACAATGCTCCACAGCAAATCAAATTCAAGATTTCAATGGCAGTTACAAAAAAATAGGAAAGTCATCATATTAGTAAGTTTGGAATGTTCTTCATACCTTATTTCATTCTTTGAACATACAGGTACTTGAACGAGCAGTGACGCATATTGATAATGTCTACCGTTTCCCCATTTCACGAGTCTATGGCCGTCTCTGTCGCACCAATCTTCCATCCAACACTGCATTCAGAGGCTTTGGAGGGCCTCAGGCAATGATCATCTGTGAATCCTTCATGACGGACATTGCAATCAAGTTAGGACTTTCACAAGACAAGGTAATATATCATCAGTGAATTTAATAGAATAATGATTTCTGATATTTTCAGCGAAGATTCATCATTTTGTTTGTCATAGTGATGAAAAACAAACATTTTGTCAAGAATTGTTATATTAGATTTTGAAAGACAATAATTAAAATGGCAGAAAAATTCTTCAAGTTGAAATCGTACTTTTTTTTCTAATTTTTACATCATGAATGAAGATTTAGTATATACATATAAAGCAGATCAAGGTAAATAGTCTACACATATATTACTGATGTACATTGTCATAAAGTGAAGAATTGAACAGTCAAATATAGTTTGACTTCTTACTCATGCCATTATATTTACAAGCATTTCCTAGTGAAATCTTGGCTCTATTGCACAAAAGTTTTTCAGTCACAAAACTTGCAATGACCGATCACAATGACCAATTATGGTCTTTTTTACTTGCACACTTTGTGAATAAGACTGACCAGTAGTGATTGGTAGTGATGTTTAACCTGCTTGCTAAGAAAGCATGAATGTTTGTAAGCAAGCAACCAGGGGACCAATGGCTTAAAGTCCTTTCCGAGGGACCTTGTAATGAGGATAAATGCCTTACCAAAGGGCACTAGCGCACCAAGTGGGAACCTACCCGGGTCACTGGAATCCAAATCCCCCGCTCTACTGACTGAGCTATCGCGCCTCAGTCGTAACCAATCAGAATTGTTGTTTCAACTTTGCAAGTCAGCTTGCTCTGAAGGTAAATAAAAATTAATCCTTAATGAAGTAAGATCTTTGATGTATGAGGTCACTCTAACATGATTTCCATTAGTGAATGAATACTGAATGTGTTAATGATTTGTTTGTAATTGGTTATTTTCTTGTCAGGTGAGAGAGTTGAATTTCTATTCTGAGGGTGATGTGACTCCATGTAGTCAGGTGTTGAATGGATGTCAGCTAAGACGATGCTGGGAACAGTGCCTTGAGAAGAGCAACTATCACACCAGGAGAAAGAATGTGGATATCTTTAACAGGTAATGACACAAGAAATGGATATGTAGTAGTCAGAACGCTTATCTCTCTGAAAAAAATAGATTTCTAAAATTCTACTGTGGAAGCTCTTTCAATCTTTCACTCATTCAGTTCATTGTTCTTCTGTTATAATGTCTGCTTTATTTGTCAACTGCGTATATTCTTACAATGTAAAAAAATACAATTAAATTCTTTTTAAAATATCCAATGAATTTCGCCTCTGTATACTCATTCATTTGATTTTTTTTTTTATATTTGCCAGTGAGAACAGGTGGAAGAAGCGAGGTCTTGCCATTACACCTACCAAGTTTGGTATATCATTCACTGCTCGTTTCTTGAACCAGGTTAGTAATGTAGGATTCTTCTTGATGTTGTGATCTAAATTCCATTCCCTCCTAATATGTCAATGCTAGATATTGACCTGCTTTTAAGGACATGCCCGTAAGAATGTGTTTTGTTATTGTTAGGTGTATTTATTATGTAACTCGTAGTTATATCACATTGTGTTTTTGCCACAGGTTCCAGACATGCTACAAGAGTTTCATGAGCACCTTGAGCTAGTTACCTAAAATGTTTACCATAATTCTGGCAAACAAAATTATGCCATTGACACTTAACATATTCAAAATATTCCTAAAAAATAATGCCTGAGTTTTCTTTTATGCAACTGGCCCCTCTTGTGTTGTTTGTGCATCAGTACATATTTGTATTAATAACAATGAAAATGATATTATTGGCAATATTTGTGTGGTAGGCTGGTGCCCTTGTACACATCTACACAGACGGTTCAGTGCTGGTAACCCACGGTGGTATTGAGATGGGACAGGGGCTTCATACCAAGATGATACAGGTTGCTTCAAGAACTCTAGGAATACCAGAGAGTAAGATTCACCTGTCAGAGACTAACACCAGTAAAGTACCAAACACATCACCCACTGCCGCTAGCACTGGCTCAGATCTCAACGGCAAGGCCATTGAGGTATATATATTGGAGTTGCTGAACTTTTTTAAAGTTAAAAAAAATCAACTTGCACTCCTTAAATTTGCGAGTTGTTCCTATGTTCTTTTTATGTAGTTATAATGCAAAAGGATCATTGTTATACACAAGGAATCCTACTTACAAGATTTGATTTTCATAAATTACCAATTTGCATTTTTGAATAATGATTAATTGACAATCATTTTTTTACTGCAATGACAGTTTAGAGAGTGTAATTTCATTTTTTTTTACAAAAATGAAAAATCTTCCATATACATGAACCAAAAATGAATCATCATAGAAAAATGAATGGAAAGTAATAGAGAATTGAATAAAACATATCTTATTTGAATTCTGAATAATAATTGATAAGTTACTGTAATCATTATTTGCAGTGCTAATTTAGAAAGTGTAATAATTAAGTTCATTGTATTCAGGTATGACACATGGGTATCACTGGGAATGGTGAAAATTATGTTCAGTTTTTTCTTTCTCATTTGTTTTATGTATATCACCTCAATCCTCAAGGTGATTCTTTACCTCTGATTTAGCCAGTAGCTATGAAAGATAAGTCTTGATTTTGATGCTGTATTTCAATAATCCTCAACTTCATGAACATATGTAAAATCCAAGAGCAAAATATAATTGTTCAAGTTCTCTTCTTAATTCACAATTTTAATGTTTCTTCACAATTAAAAAGGCCTTCGGGTAAAGCCTATTGAATGTGATTAGGAATCAAATTTCATCCTGTTTTGTTTGAAACTGTCATTGTAGTTGCATATATAGTTTGACGGTGTCTATAGTCTGTTTCTATCATTCTGTTACTGTTCTGAGCTCTTTAGTTTTCAGTTCTATATATACATAGCAATACAATGTGAAGTTATATTTGCTAATTATACCCTTCTTTGTGACAAAATAGTCTCACATATTCTTTTTTTCCCCTCTCATTGTTTTATACCTTAGGTTGCTTGTCAGACACTCAAGCAGAGGTTAGAGCCTTACATGCATGCTAGTCCTAAAGGAAATTGGGATGATTGGGTAAGTTGATTTAATATATTCTTTTCTGTTTCTATATTTATTTATCTATTTATTTATTTATTTATTTACTTACTTACTTACTTACTTACTTGCTTACTTGTTTGTTTGTTTGTTTGTTCGTCCGTCCGTCCGTCTATCTATTTATCTATCTATCTATTATCATATTTTTTGGGGGGCAGGGAGTAAAACAGAGTCTATAGAAATATCAGAATATAGTTCGTTCCTGCATCCTTCATTGCAAATGGATGCAAGTCATCTTCTTTTTTTAAATTGTTTTTAAAAGTATTGAACTGTGTTATAGTAAAAGGCAATAATTCACTTATGGGTAATTACAGTTTTTACAGAAAGTAAACTGTTGTATCTAAAATTCTTGCTTGCACATTTGTGGACTTGTTATTGAAATAATTATCTATGTTGAATGAAAAAGCTGTTAATATTGAAAACATTGATTCAACAGGAACAGTATGTGTTTTTGTATTTGACACAATAAGCATTATCCAGTAGGGAGTCTCCCTTGTCTATTGTGTATTTTGTTTTTGTAAAAAAAAATTCATGAATTAATGCAGTGGTTCTTTTTTGTTGCTACAGGTTGATGCTGCATACAGGGACAGAGTGAGTCTCTCAACTACAGGTTTCTACAAGTAAGAATACACTTATCTTTTTAATCATCTAGTCATGAATAGTGAAATTATACTAAAATTTTTTGTTAATTTTTGTAATGAAGGTTATGTTAAAGGGATGGCCCAGGCTGAAAATATTCATATCTAACTAAATAGAATAAAATTCACAAAGCAAAATGCTGAATATTTCATAAAAATCGGATAACAAATGACAAAGTTATTGAATGCTAAAGTTTAGCAATATTTTATGAAAGCAGTTATATGCACGTCATCATGAATATTCATATGATAGGCTGATGATGTCACATCCCTACTTTCCTTTTTCTTATGTTATTACATGAAATCATAAGTGTTTCAGTTTTTCATACATGTGTAAATGATGTGTCTCCATTATGAAATAAGTTGCGGCAATAAATAACTAATACACTTAATCAGTTGTTAATCCAGTTGTTTTAGTTCTTGGAAGCCCACCTAATGAATATTCAAAAGGACATGCCTAGAACTGTTTCACTGGAACAATGCAAATCTTCAAAATTAAAAAACTTTTTTATTTGTTTTACGATTTTGATGCAATTGTCAGTATTTTGCTCTGAATTTTACTCTATTTATTGAGATAATAATATTTCCAGCCTGGACCATCCCTTTAATTTCTCATGATTTTTTTTTAAAATAAATATTTTGATATTGTCAATCTCATTTGGTGCTTTTCTATTAATAGTATTTATTTACCAGATAAATCACTTGCAGTCATTTAAACTTTGAAGATTATTTCTATATACCCATATTTCTCTGCGCATACATTCGTAATTCCAAAGCTTTGTTATTCCGAAGGTTCATAAGTCCAAAAACGAAATGAGGTTCGTAATTCCGAAGGTTCGTTAGTCCGAAAACAAAGTGAGGTTCGTAATTCTGAAGGTTCGTTAATCTGAAAGCGAAATGTGGTTCGCAATTCCGAAGGTTAGTTAGTCCAAAAACGTAATGAATAACAAACCTTATTTCGTTTTAGGACTCACAAATCTTCGGAACAACGAACCTTATTTCATTTTTGGATTAACGAACCTTCGCAACATTGAACCTTATTTCGTTTTTGGATTATCGAACCTTCGGAATAACGCCACAAATGTTCGGATTAATGAACCCTTTTACCTTTTCAGATTAACGAACATGGAGGTTTAGGCAATTTACGTGTTTCGGAATTACAAACCTTCGGAATTACGAAGTGTAACCATTTCTCTGTTCTCTTGCTGAATATGTCTGTCTTCATATGAATTATTTAAGTAAAAATAATTTTCTTCTTAAGTAAAGAACACATACTGTAAATTCCCCTTTGCCTGTCTGTGTCTTGTTTCAAACCATTCTCTGAATTACGAAGTGTAACCATTTCTCTGTTCTCTTGCTGAATATGTCTGTCTTCATATGAATTATTTAAGAAAAAATGATTTTCTTCTTAAGTAAAGAACACATACTGTAAATTCCCCTTTGCCTGTCTGTGTCTTGTTACAAACCATTCTCTGATTTCTCCTTGATAAGGACTCCCGATCTTACGTACGACTGGGAGAAGAATGAGGGCAAGTTATTTCATTACTTCTCTTGGGGCGTGGGTGTGTCCGAGGTGGAGATCGACTGCCTGACTGGAGATCATACCACACTCAGGACTGACATTGTCATGGATGTCGGAAACAGCATCAATCCCGCCATTGATATCGGTCAGGTATGCAGTCATTGACTTTTCTAAATTAACTCTGTAAATTAAAAAATTTCTTTAAGAAAATCTTTTTTTTTTCAAAATTTGAGAAATAAATGTAACATCCATAATATTGATCAATAACTCCCTCCTTGGAATTATATCGTGTGTCTGTTTTGGGGATGATATGGTAAATTTTTGTAAACCATTTTGTAAAGCCATGTTTGGTCTTGGAACTAATTTGATACCAGTAACTTGATTCACTCTCAGTACCAATACCATCAAAGTGAGCTCATGCAATATGCTTCATCACTGAACTTTAAACGAGTCTGATGCCGGGATTGAAGTATAGTGTTTCGTATCTAATGTGATTTGTCATTAAGTGTTTTACAACCAAGGGAATAATTTTTGTGCCAAATTTGATTAGTATTTTTTATCAGAAGAGAAAAGCTCTTCAATGTACAAATCTGATTAAAAAAAAAAGATGTTATATGCTTTTTGGAGCTGCAAGAGGAATTATCGTATCAAGTATCAAAATGTAGCAGTCTCTGAAAAAATGTGCGGAAAATTGTGATAATATACCAGGAAAATTCTCTGCAACCTGATTTAAGCTCTCAACACAAAATATCAATATGCAATTGGAATAACACAATGTCTCTCTTCTGGTCCATTGCTAAACATGAAAAGAAGCTGGTACTTGGATTGATGTCAATTGTTTTCAATGAATATTAATTAATGTAATTGGTATCACTATTTGAAAGCCACATTAGGTGTTAAGAGCCACATTAGGTGTTAAGGTCAACTTTGATAACCCCAGACTCTCAGTACCAGCACCAACACTAACATTTATCAAAAACTTCAACATCAACACTGTATTTGAAATCATCAAATATGTCTTTCTTTCCCTTAATCACCTTAGATTGAAGGTGCCTTCACCCAGGGGTATGGTTTGTTCACTCTTGAAGACCATAGATGGAGTCCTAAGGGTCACCTGCTTACCAGGGGACCCGGTTTCTATAAGATACCAGGGTTTGGTGATGTTCCTCCAGAGTTCAATGTATCACTCCTGAAGAATGCTGCAAATCACAACACCATCTGCTCTTCAAAGGTAAGTTTGACAATCTGCTTTTGGGAAAATATCTTTATATGATAATTTCAGTCATCAGATTCTTGAATACAGGGATGGAAGAGTTAAGCTTTAAATCTGATACCAGCTTTTTTTGTGAATTTCATGTGTACAAAAGTGAAGGAGCTTATGCCCCTAAGGCTTATTTTCAGCTTTTTAAATTTTTATCTGCGACCACTCTTAGCATTTTTCACACAATGTTTGCACAATCTTCACTCTCTTACCTGTACTTGTATAACATAACCATATGTAACAAACAATGAAACTTCTTTGTTCTCTGTAAGTGGGAAGTAGGTAAGAGAAAGTGTAGATTCTGTAAACGTGGTAGCCCCCCTACACCACCGCCACCACCACTACTTACCTTTGGTTAACATCTTTTACGTTGATAAGAAAGTTTTCCTGTAGTGGAGTCAATTCAGGGTCTCCACTGATTTTTTTTTCATTGTGTACATTCACCCTCCTTTTTTCCATTTTGATGATGATGAGGAGGATGAGGATAAATGACGATGATGACGATAATGATGATGAGGAGGAGGAGGATGATGTAAATGATGATGAAATAAAAATTCTTTAAAATATCTCTTTTCTCTCAATCAGGCCGTCGGTGAGCCTCCTCTATTCCTTGGTTCGTCCGTCTTTTTTGCCATCAAGGATGCCATCTTGGCAGCAAGATCTGATGAAGGCCTTGGAAACTTCACCCTTAACAGTCCAGCAGTAGCAGAACGGATTAGATTAGCCTGTGTTGACCAGTTTACAAAATTGGTGAGGATGGTATTTAGTGAAAAAAATTCTTCATTGAATTCTTACAAATATTTTCAGTGCCAGATCTTGAAAAATTGAAGCATTTTTTCCTTAGGAATCAGGTTTGTATCATAGCATAAATTTTCATTGATTTTTCGCTTGTCTGGCTATGAATTGATTGTTTAAAAAAGTGCTATGTTGATGCCCAACTCTCTGAGTGTAACTTATTTCTAGATTCAGCAATCTTAGTCTGGAAAAGCTCATATTGACTATACTAGAAATTGATAAGCTACCCTTACAAATAAGCATTTATGAAAAAGTAATTTTTCAAATTCTGTGACATATTTTTGAAAATCATTATGAAAACAAAAAAGCAAAACACTTAATATAGTTTTTGAGGCCTCTCCCTTTTTATCCAGGCAATTCAAAATACAGAGACCCTCTCTCCTTTTGTCCCTTCATTAATATTTCACCTTGTTCTTTTCTTTTCAGTTTCCGGAAGCCGAGCCAGGGACATACACACCTTTCTTTGTCAGACCCTAGATAGATTTCGACTATGGAGGAAGATTTTTCCATTTGTACATTTTTTTTAGATTCCCTCAGGAAAATAACTTTTATGTGTGTATGTTTTTTTTTTTTTTGCGACTTAACCTTTCTATTAGCTGTGGAAAATTAAGATGCATTACATCTTTTTTTCTAGATCCATCATTATTTCTAGTTATTATTATTCCATAGGTCTGTTTCATAAATGATTTTAGTTGCAAAAGTTGTGATTGACGAATGCATTATTATAGAAATTATTTTATGATCTCATTGACTACAAGAAGACCTGTCACACATTGTTAGGTGTGGCATCCCCCTTACAATCATTGCATGTCCTGTATGATCTGCCTAATGTGTCATATGAAGACATAAAACTATAAATATTTGTGTGACTCTTAAGTCCAAATGTTTTACTTGTTAATCACTTACATTATGATTCACTTATGATTCAATTATGGGCAATTCCATGAAATGATCAACATTTTTTGTACGTCCGTCCCCTATTTTTCTCAAGTCTTACTTCAATTCATAAACTGACCAAGTCATGGGCCTTTGAGAACATTACAGACTGTCAAAAGAACCAGAAATCAGAGACAGAAAATTTCATGAAGGTTCCACACATAGGGGGTCGGACATACATATTTTATGGAATTTCCCATATGTTAAGCCCAAAATTCATTTTATTGGTGACTTTGTTACATCATGTACATGTATATATGCATATATAGATTTCTGTTTTGTTTTAGGATTAGGTTATTTTTTTAGGTTCAACTGTTTTATAGTTAAGTTAACTTTTTGTTATGTTTTTAAACAGAAAGAAATGTAAAGTCCTTCATTCATGCATTCTTAATTGGGGAAAGGAACATGTACCTCACCTTTTTTATTGCCATTGAAGTTATAAGGTGCTAAGATATCAATAATAATATATTCTTATTTATTTACATCATGTATTTTTGGCATTAATAAATTAGGATATACCGGCAAGACCAAAGACTTAAAATCATGTCAAAATGTAAAATTTCTGTAATATAAAAATCTTCTAATCTTCTGAAGTATCTTATTTCTGAAATAAAAACAATGATCATCCTTCTTGATTTAGATTGAAAGTATAGAACTATGATATTAGAGTCTCATGTATTTATTCATTCTCTATAGACAGTATATGTACCCAATCATGTCAATAATCAGTAATTGAAAGGTCTGGAGGAGGATTAATATATTCTTACAAGAAGAACTTTCTTATATTTAATGTGATTTTCAGTGTTGTTCATAGACAAATTGATTTTTTATATGAGTGTACTTCAACCAGCATTAAATGCTTTTCATACATATGTGACTCAAACCAGAATAACCCCTTCTGTATAAAAATGGGGTAAAGTGCATTATCAAAATGTGGATATTTTCTCTATTGGTCAGGGCGTTGTATTTAGTTATTGGTTCAGACGTTTACACGCAAGACTCATTCAAACACCGGGCAACAAAACTAAGCAGCATTAATGTGTACGAAGTCATGAGGCATCCTTCAAAAAGGTTGCTTCTTAGGCAAACAAAATTTTTATGTTGCAAGGTGCCAGAAACTTCAGACAAATTCCAAGTTAGCACAAAATAATCTATCCATATTACTGCATGACAAACTCCAGTATTGTACCATTTTTTAGTCTTTTAAGTGTAATGCTCATTTGAAGACATTGTCAATCATCATACTTACACATTATGAAAAATTTTGTTGAGTGTTAAATTTTGATTCTGTTTTAAACTTGAAAATGTATGACATTGAATTTAAGTTATGGTTTGAACCACTAAAAAGTGTTGTAATTTTGATATCCTTAGAAGGTATTTTAGAAGATTGAAACTCTGAGTCAATATGGTGTTTGAAAACTGTATTGATCTTTTTAAATCTTAATTTGCTTATGTTAAAACTGTTCCAGTTTCCTTGTGTAGATTAATTTAAAATCTAATTTTGCCAATACTTGAAGTGTGTGAACTGGATATTGATATCAGTGGAAAGTATTTTTGAATACACACACATATATGCATTTCATTAATATGGTTTGCAGGTTTTATTTTTTGTGGAAGATATACAACTGTAAATTTTATCTTGACTTGCCCTTTTTCTTCAAAAATCTATATGCCCATGTTATGACCTGAAGGCTTGTTAAGGTTTTATGTGAAATCAGATATTACATGGTATGATTACACTGCACATATTTCAGGTGCTCTCATCCTCAGCAGTAGTCCGTTCATGTCCAAGTAAGAATAGATGACAATATAGACCATTTTAGACTGTAATACTGCTGTAATAACACCTGAAATAGATTGTATAGTAGAAACCCAAGCATTCTTCCCCTCCCCCCTTTTCCAGAGTAGACTATAGCAGACCAGCAAGTATTATTTAGAGTCCAGAGTTGTAAAGATCATACTCAATCATGAATCGAGATTTGATTATTGCTCTTGGGCACAAACATCCTGAAGGAAACATGCAATGAATGTTGTTAAAAGTTCAGGAATGTGTATACTGTACTTGTGTATATAAATGATTTATCCTACAAATGCATACATGAATTATATAATATTTTGTATTTACTGAATGCTACATCAGATTAATGCCCTTTCTTTTAACTTCATGCTGATAATTTCACAGATTTTCTTTCTTTGGTATGTTGCAAAACGACATGTTTATTGAATGTGCATAGAAGAATCAGCAACTTAATTTATATGTGGAATTGTAAAAACAATGGGGACACTAAGTGATGACATTGTGTATCTGACTTTTTTTCATGAGTACCGGTAACTATTACTTACTGAAAGGGTACTTGAATTTTAAACCTACAAGTACTTATAAGTTATAACCTGATTGTGACAATTTTGGATATATGTATTATGGAAGAGACTTACGTGCCCACGCATCATTTTACATTTACATAAAGACTGTAGTGTTTCCATTTTACATTATGGTGATAGTATCGAGTGTACACGTATTGTGTACAACATACATTGAACATGTATAAATGCAATAAAGCTATACTAATGAAAACAAACAAGTATATGTTTAGTCTTAAGGTGTTTTCAATAATATGCAATAATGTGATATTGCGCATTGTTATGATAATACAGGTATATTTACCCAGGGAAGCCGCCTCAGTTCTGAAAACTGTTCTCCCAGCAGGCCCTGCTATTTTTACCCCTGCTTTAGCTGGGCTGCCTAGGTGCTCAAAGCATTCAAGGAATTTTTTCCTAATGTTCGGCAGTAACCTAAAACACTACTTATTTAACTCCTGCATGTGGCCAATGAATTCCATAATTCATTGGCCTTGTAAGGACTTGTCATTACTCATTGTTTCAGGTTATTTGCAATATTCCATTTTGATCATATACGATTTATTGTTTGACCATTGCGAAATTCATGTAGCTTCATTTTGTACTGCACGAAATGGAAATTAAGCTCAGGTTATCGCATAATAAACTGGCAGTAGGAGTAAGTGATTCAAGCTATTGTGTACTATTCCATTTGATCATGAAGCCAGGGTTTGTTTGGTTCAACAATTTGTTAGAACCAGAATTATTACCTATACAAGGCATTTTAGGGGATAAAAAAAGTCATATTTCGCTCGCTACTTTCAATCCGAGACCAACAAGGTAAACATTTGCCATGTTGTCCTCCCCAGGCTTTGCCCATAGAAATCCTGTACAAAATATAGAGCAATATTGGCCATATTTCTGCTAGTGACAGTGCATACACAAACGTAACCCAAGCGCAAGATTTTTACGCGTTGAGTATGTGCGCGCCGTGCATGATGCGCAATTTAACAATTACGTCACGATTGCTTATTAAGCGTTACTTCGCTAAGGTCGTGATTAACCTTAAATCAGAAGTAGTGATAAGCAAACAGGCATATAAATTGTTCCAAATAGTAGATTGAATTGTACAGCCTTATAGTTACAGGTAATAATAATATCAACTGGCTCTTCTTTCGGGAAACATCAAATATATCCCCCGTAATAGAACCATATTGCCCTCGTCTAAAGACTCTGGACAATATGATTCTGTTGCTGGCGACATATGTGATGTTTCCCTCAAGGCCAGTCAATTGTGCAATGTCCAACTTCTTCAACTTGAAATTACGCTCAGGCTATTGTGCAATACATTGGCATGAGAAATTGGTGTTTCAGGCTATTGCAAAATTCATTGGGCTAAAGAGTTTGTTTCAGGCTATTGCACAATACATTGGCCTTAGGCATTAGTATTTCAGGCTACTGCACAATATTGGGCAATACATTGGCCTGAAGGACGCACACCGCTAATGGGATCCGGCAATTTCGGGAATCCCCTTTAGACCCGCACCTAAAATAACGTAATGGTTGGAAAAATATTCATATAAAATCAACGGTGCATATCTGAACAATTCTTTTCACATGGGCATAGAGAGGGATTACTACTGGATCTGTTCAGTCCCATGGGAGAGCAGTAATTTGTCAATGCTGGATTTTATGGGAACTTAAGCTAAATGAAAATATTTGCAGTAAAACACTGATTTCGTGAGAAAGTCTGTAAAACCAAGGTTAAGTATTACTATATCATCGTGGATCTAGATCTGGTACAGTTACATAAACTGAACTTAGTGAAATTATGAAATCTAAGCTGAAAAACAATCACACTGAATATCGCCAACAAAGATAGGCACATGTGGGACAGTGTATATTATTATTGCTGGAATAAAGACCTGACGGAAGTGCCCGAATCCCCGCTTATTTCTCAGCAAATACACAATTTCTTCCAGAATCACTTTGGCACATATTTTTTTTGTTCATACAAAGAGACACTTGGGTGGTCATTATATTGGATTCTGTAAAAAGCCATTTTGAGATATTCCATTCAATCATAAGGGGTGCATTTGCATGGGTCCTAAAGGTCAAGTCCACCCCAGGAAAATGCTGACTTGAATAAATAGATGAAAATCAAACTAGCATAGTGCTGAAAATTTCATCAAAATCAGATGTAAAATAAGAAAGTTACGACATAATAAATTTTCGCTTATTTTTTACTAAACAGTGATGAAAAAAATCAGATATGCACAACTAGGTGAGCCAGTCAATGGTGTCCATCACTCACTTTTTATTTGTTATTGTTTGAATTATACAATATTTCATTTTTATAGGTTTGACAATAAGGACCAACTTGACTGAACCATATAGTATTAAACAATACTAATTCCACGTGTTTAGAAAGGAATTAATTGTTGTATCACTTGACGAGGAGAAAATTAGAATATTTCATATAATAAAATACAAAAGAAATAGTTAGTGGATGACATCATAGTCTCCTCATTTGCATACCAGCCAGAATGTGCATTTAACTGTTTTGTGAAATTAAGCGAAATTCTAAAATGTCATAACTTTTTTATTTTACATCTGATTTTTATGAATTTTCAGTGTTATGCTTGTAAGATTTTTCTCTTTTTATTCAGATATACTGTTCATTGGGGTGGACTTGTCCTTTAAAATTAAGCTCAGGCTGTTGTGCTACCTTCTATGTCACAATAAATTGATACTTGTTCTATCAACTGCATTTACTTATTATGTCTCTTCACTCTTTCACTATTTAAGAACAACATACTCTCTCAGTTCAACATCTGCTCCTTCTTACATTTATTTGTGTCACTCCCAAAACGAGAAAAAGCTTGGCTTCAATTCTTGTCAATCTCTTACCCTATATCTTTGGAACAAACTCCCCTGATCATACAAAACATGAATTACTCACTTGACTGATTCAAACTAGGCATTTGAAAACACACCTATACAATTCATCTTAACTCTTGATGCCTTAAACATCATGTTGTGCAGATGGAAAAGCACTGTGTAAATCACTATTATTTTAAAGTTAGGAAAATAAATATTGAATGGTCAAATTTTCTTCATCCCAAATTCATGACCATCACGGCACATTCTCACATTGCAGATATACAAGCACTAGTCTTCAATGACAGCTGTTTTGAATTTGTGCCAATTAGTATGAATTAAAATTGTGCCACGACTTCCTACACTTTAAATTATTGTTTAATCAATGTTTAGTCTCTCCCACATGGAAGCAAAATGGCTAATAAAGTAATTTCTTTTGGGATAATCTATATTTCAACTACTAATAGACTCAGTCTTTTTTTTTTAATTCTATGAATTGAGTCTGATCAAAAATGGTTAAAAATTGTAAATTGAGAAGAATTTCAAATACCTTCTTTTTGCATGAATGTATGTAACAGCGTATATTACCTACTGATGTGATGAGTGAAGAATTATTGATTGTAGATAGTTTGTAAAGTATAATGTACGAGTAAGTAAAGTTAAACTTTAAGAAACAGCACAAACCACATGTTCTTCACTTCAAAACTTTAATAATAATTTTCCACCATAAGCATGATTAAGGTGTCACCAGAACACTAGTCATATACATTTGTACAAATCAACACTGTACTACACATACATGTATACATCAGGGCATCTGCTAGTAAAATCACAGACATGATTTAAGTTCTTTTCGAATAATGTACCTTGAAAATATATTATCATTCAATAATTTAGCTGATACATGATTTGGATAATAGACTCCTTTGGGGAGAAAAAATGATGTACACAAATGGTCTACATGTAATTACTTGGGCATGCCATGATTAACTCTAGCTGTAAGTATAAAAACTGGTATCACAATTTAAAGTGGCCGGATCATGGCACTGAAATATTTGTAATAGATATTTGAGTTCTCGGTGTGTGTGTGTGTGTTGAGCAGCAGCGGAATGTTGACTCCTCTGAAGCCAGATTAATTTCCATGTAGACCGTAGCCTGACCCTCCCTCATTCCTTCTGCATAGTTGATCCTTCAATCGAGCCAGTTCCCTTGCTGATACTGATCCCTACTGCATCACAGTGAAATAGCTCCATCTGATGGTGGAGTGATCCCTCGCTGATACTGCATTAAATTTTAAATCAACACCATATCAGAATGGAACGATACGCAGACATGCTTGACCAAGTCCCCTGGTGACAATTAACAAATAGAATCTGGATGCACAATGATTTCTAAAGAGAGTCCACTGCTGGTTTAATCCCTGGCCTTGTAGACGTCTAAGTGTGACATGATATATCCTGGGATCACGAGGCAACCAGCACCGATGACCGACATGCCAATAAGTTTTTCCTGCACAAGAGATTTGAAACAGAAATCATATATAAATACACTGTAGTAATTCATAGAATGAATCTCCAGGTGTGTGTTAACTGTAAAAGGAACAGAAGTTTGACAAGGGGGCACCATCAACATTACAAAAGAATATACATGTACAGTGTAAATCCTTTCCTACATACAAAGTACCCATTTTTTTCAACAAAGATGAGATTTAAGAGATTGGTTTTTTTATCTTGACTATTTTCAAAATTGAATATTGTTTTGCAGATGAAAAGTTTGTGGTCATTGTGTATGTGGCTTATAGATTTGAGGCACCAGACTCTAGATACCACCACACTAACCCCACCATGGAATTCTTGTCCCTTTCAATCCTACATGTACTTCCTCAATCAGCAGAGATGCACAGTCCAAATAAATCAGAGACTCTCTCTATGGGAGATAATTTTGAACATCAGAGACTTGCTTTGCAAAAGGATAAAAGAAAACACTTCAAAATTGTGTCACTAAGATAAAAAATCCTCAAATTCAAGTGGGTTAAGATCATTCAAAGTTGACAATAAAAAAAAAGGGATTACATGTATTTTACACGAGTAAACTGTTGTCATATTTTCAATAGAGCCAATGCTACCCATCATTTGGTGCAAAATGTAAACAGAGAAATTTGGTCACCCAAATGGAAGACCTTTTGTGAATATGATATTGGCAATCAAAATTATTTACATAAGTTTCTGATACTGGAGGCCATTTTCAATATTGGATGTGCACTGCAACTGGTTATAATTGAAAGGTGAAAAGTACATGTACATGCAAATTTTAGGGCGATTTGGCTAACACTGTAAGATTAAAGAGAAATGCCAGTAGTTGCAGTAAACACTGATTTCATGAGAAAGTATGTAAAACCAGGCTTAATTGTCTGTATATTTTTGAGGATCTAGATCTGGTACAGTTACATAATCTGAACTTTGTGAAATCTTGAAATCTACGCTGAAAAATGTTCACACTGAAGATCACCAACACCGATAGGCACACGTGGGACAGTGTATTATTATTGCTGGAATAAAGACCCGACAATCCGCTTTTATTTTGCTTATTTCTCAGCAATTACACTATTTCTTCCAGAATCCTTTGGCATATATTTTTTATTCATACAAACAGACACCAAGGGTGGTCATTATTTCAGATTCTGTAAAAAGTCATTTTGAGATCATTACCAATACTGGAATTTATCTTTCACTCTATTTGAAAGAGGTCTTTCAAAATGACCTTGCACAATTGGTACACAACAAATATTCTAACATTTCATTCTAATTTCCCTCTGTGTCCATCCTCCGATCAGTCTCAAAATGGGAGAATTAGAGCCAGTAGCAGTTTCCTCACACGTATATTAATTCACTGCTGATTTAAAAACATCACAAACACAAATTGTGCATGCGCGGGGATCGCAGCTCAAGATCATGCATTTTAGAGTATTTCTATAGATTGGGATCGTTTAGCTTTTGCATCAGTATATCAGATCTCAATCTACAGTATAGGAATACTCATAAATATGATCTCGAGCTGCGATGCCCATGCATGTGCAATTTGCGTTTGTGATGTTTTGAAATCGGCAGATATGTGTGAGTGCAACTGCTACATTGTAAGTAAGTCTGGCTCTAAATCACCAATTTTGAGACTGATCAGGAGATGGAGTGAAATTAGAATGAAATTTAAGAATATTTGTTGTGTACCAATTACAAGGTCATTTTGTTGCATGAGTTTTATGTTTTACCCTAAAAAAGTCCATAAAGTGACAGCTTTGTCATTTGGAGTATCGAAGTGAGTTATGTACCTTGAGGGTTGGGGTAGGTGTAGCATAGTGTAGTGGTACTGAATTGTAGAGGAGTCTAAACGAATCCTCACTTGAGGTAGTATAGTGAGAGATTGCACATTTATGCTTCAAACTTTGCAAAATCCTTCCAAAGCCCAGGAAGATGACAAGGGCAAAAACACATTTTCAAAGTTTTTCATTTTCTCAAAGCAGCAGCAACAAAACGTCAAAAAAGCTACTTATCCGACAGAAAAACACATGCTTGGTATACAATTTTCAAGCAACCAAACTACTTCATGCACAAACAATGGTGTCATCAGACTCTAATAATATTTCATAAAACAAAAGACAACTGATCTTTGCAGAAACTTTAGGAAGGGGGGGGGGGGTGTCCGGACACTTAAAATTTTAAAGCCTTCTTTCTTGTCTTTGAATTGCACATATTAAAATACATAAATTCAATTAATCAGTTTTATTCTCTGTAATAATGCCTTAGAGTTAAAAATTGATAAAACTTCATGTATGCTTCTTAACTTTTTCAAATGGATGTTTGTCTTGTCTTTCCAAATTTTGTTGATGCCCACAATCAAACTCAACTAAAGTGTTGGTAGGCCTAGCTCTAAGTATGTATAAAAGCGAACATCCGGACACACAACACCTATACAAAATTTGTGTAATGTCGTTGATGTTTGATGAATTTTAAGAATTTAATTATTTGTTTGATCAATATGACTGATTTTGTGAAAAATGTCAGTCAGATTCAGACTCGATCTCTATCAAAATATCACAATTTCATCTCATGCTACATGTACTAGCGAGGCAAGTACATGTATGGTCAGTTCCCCCATGTCTGCGCGGTCTCCCAAGTCTGCGCACCTGTGTATCTGCGCGATTTTAGTAAGAAAAGATACGCAATGAGTACGAACTTTACACATGTAATACATAGACAGGTATTCATAAAAAAATCCGACTCAAAATGGTGGAAAAATAATGAATTCAGGGAATTTCATGCGAAAGCCTCAAAATGTAGCCTTTGTCATCGAAATCCCCGAATCGTGTGCAAAGTGAATGAGTGCGCAGACATGGGGTACCATTTTTTTTTTTCAATCTGACTGTGACAGCCCGAGGTTTTTCCAGGAAATTTCAAATTTTTATGAGATATTTGACACACTAACTCATTATGATGTAAGGAACATTATCAACTGAAAGATTTTGTGAAATAAAAAGAAATTCACTTTAAATCTTAACTCAAATCGTTAGGTGCGCAGACTTGGGGCCCACCATCATACATGTAGGAACTGAGCAGATTCTCAGCGGTGCAAACAATCTCACATGATGAACAGTATTTCAACCAAAATACATGTAATCACAATATTGGCAAGAAATTTATATAATTATATCATGGATTCTCAGATTACTGTTTTGGAGATGTACATGTAATAGAAGCAAGAAGTTATTATGTTCAACCAGATCTAGTTGTTTCAGCTGTGAACTCGTGATGGGATGGGAGAGATACCTGTGTATGATGCCACGCGATGTTTCATCTGATTTTTTAAGTTTCATGTTTCACTTTGAAATTTTATTCATTTCTAAAACGTCTAAGTTCTTTAAAATTTCAGGAACATATTAAAAAAACACCAAATATCATTAGGATTTTTGTTAGATGATTTTTTTTTTTTGCTTTAAGTTTGATTTTTTTCTCTTTTCTATCCTTCTTTCTTCATCCTTCTATCCTTCCTGTTTGCCCCCCTTTTCAATCTATTTTTATTTCCTATCTTTTTTCCTGATCCTTTCTCTCTGTTCATTGTTTTTCTTTCTCTTACTTTCCTTTTTCAAATTTATTTCATGTCATTCTTTCTTTCTTTCCTTTAAGGGTTTTTTTTTCTTCGCTTCCTTCTCTCTTCCTCTCCTTCAATTATTATTTTTTCATTCTCTCCTCCCTTCATTCTTTCCTCCCTCTTTCATCCTCATTCTTTACTTTACTCTTTGCTTCTAAATTCTTCCCCTTTAATATTTTCTTTCTTTCAAACTATGGACACATTTTTCTTTCCTTCATTCTTTCTTTCCTCTTTTTTCTTACTTAATTGAATTGAAAAATTGAACATGTCGATGTAAACTCATTTGCAGGACTTTTTTGAGCGCACTTTCTTTGCTTGTTCTGCAATAACAAATAAAATTGTTGAAAGAAATTTTAAGTCAAAATTTTGAAGTAGAAGTTCTACTTCACACTGCGGCATGTTATTTCTGTCAAATTCTGTTTCACGTCTGTGTTACTGTCTTTTAGGACGGGGCTCAGCTCAAGCTCACTCCATTCATGTCCATTTCTAAACTGAACTCATACCGATATTCAACATTCAGCTTGCATTGAATTCAGCTTCACAAGAATGCAATGCAAGACAAATGACTCGGCTTAGCAATCTTACCATCGTTGTTAGAGGTGTTTTGGGAGGTGCACTTCTAATCCCTCGTGTTTGAATGAGATTGGTCCTTACAAATGGAGCAGTACGGAGTACCAAAGTCCTTGCAACTCCCGACATTTTGTGTCTTCTTTTAATTTTCTTCTCAGAGAAATTACAGTCAGACTCGGTCTAGTCAGACACGAATAGGCTGATTCTCCACAGTCGATCGAATCGTCTGGGTACCGTACGCGTATCATCCAACCTAAATACGGCATCACACCCATATATTCGATCTACATTTCTAGTCATTTTCAACTTTGAATGAAAAGTCTTGCAGATAAAGAAGAAAGTGGAAAAAAGAAACATGGGATTATCATTGACTAAAGTACATGAAATAAAGCTAGAACTTAGGCCCTGTCGAAGTTACCATAGTTCCTTCCTCTCTTCCCGCTTTTTTTTAAATAGTTTTTCTCTGTAGGCTAGGCCTACATGTTGAATAAAATTAGAGTAGAATTTAAATTGGGTGATAAACGCTGCACGCATTTATGGCATCCTCTAATTATCTTTGCTAGTATGCTAGCTCAGCTAGCTATCTCAGAGTCTATGAATTATTATGGCCTGTCTTCAGTAGTATAATATAGTCTGTTATGAAAACGACCTTTTTGTATGTGGTTCTGGATAGTTTTGAAATTGAAACTTGTTAAGAATGCAATCCAATCTTTAAAGGGGAATCCAGCCTTGGCCTTAAACAGTTGTGTTGGGAAGGAGAAAAATAAATTAAACAGAATGGTGAAAGTTTGAAAGAAATCGGCCAAGCAGTAAGAAAGTTATAGCTGCTTTAAAATTGAAATCACTAATACTATGTAGATTCCAAATTGGCAACTGGGTAATTAAATTATGACAAGAGGCAAGGACAACTTTCCCATAGGCCATGTACTTTATTATCAGTGATTTGTGGTTTTCTCCTAAGTACCCATTCCCCCGGGGCAGTAATCTAAATACAACCCAGGAAGTATATCGTTTTATGTCCTCATGAAAGAAAAATATAATTTGAAATAAAACTTTTGGGAAAAATGACATTTTAGCCATAATATGTATTGGAGTCCATGGAAGAGTAGTCCTTGCCTTACATCACTATGACATCACATATGCGGCCAATTTGAAGTCTCCATGGGTAAAGTGATCACCAATATTTACAACTTTTAAAAATTCATAACTTTCTTGTTGTTTGTCCAATATTGTTCAAACCTTCACCTATCAACTTGTCTGATTTTTCTTTTTCTTATAATCTTATTATCCAACCCAAATTTATTTGGGTTGGATTCCCCTTTAAAACCCCTACAAATTCCATACAGTTGACCAAGGGCTCCTGAAGCCCAGGCCGAGCCAAGCTGGGTTTTTTATTTCTCATTGTTGGTACCGAATGACGAATGTGACTTAACTGTTGAATACACCAATTAACTATGTATTCTTTTGATGAGAGTTCAGCACACAGTGTTCAAAAGAATACACTTTGACTATATTCACATATACACAAATCTCCTCAAAAAAAGTTTGGAAATCTGGCTTTGCCGGTTCGATGGCTCCTCGGTTTTTAGTAAATATCAACTTGTCTTTGAAATGATACTCTACATGATATGAATGTGGTTCACATGGAGGTGCAGAGCCTTGAAAGTTGCAAAATGACACTATTTAAAGTCACTGTTCTTTTTTCCATGGTGATGAATGAGGTTCTCATCGGTTTCTTTTGTTTTTATGCACCTTAACATCAACATTAACATCAGTCGAATCAAACACATAACAAACAAACATGCATGGAAATTTCAAACCACGACTCAAACCATGTTATCTCGCAGAACGATCACTACATAAACCACACCAAAACATAATTCATCTCTATTGACACAGACAAAAGAATCATGTTCTGTATTGACCCTTCATGACTGTTTCTGCTTGTTTTGCTACCTTTCAATTCAAACCTCATCCCAAACTTTTGAATAACAAGCATTTTATCATTTTAAAGAGAAAAATGATTTTTGTAATGATGTCAAGTGCATTGTGTAAAATTGGGAGTTGGGAGAAATTAATGGCCAAACTCAGATTTCCAAACTTTTTTGTCATATATACATGTACATATCATATGTATATATAACAAAATATTGCTTTAGAATATATATAGGCTAAAAATTTCTTCAAAATCTGACAAAATACAAAAGTTATTGAATTCTAAAGCAATATTTTGTTACTCAAATCAGTTGAATCTACATCATCATGAATATTCATTAACTATCATGACTACATTTTCTTTTTTACTTATTACATGAAATTGTAGCAATAAATATCTAATGCATCAAATCAGTTACTAGTCCACAATCCAATCTTTTTACAGAGGACAAAATTTGAATATTATCAGCCGGTAAACATAATTTCATAAAATAAAATACAATCGAACAAGAGGAGATGACATCATCAATTCGCTCATAAGACATGCAAGAACTGTTTCACCAAAATTATACAAATCTTCAAAATGTCATCAAACTTTGTTATTCCTTGTCCAATTTTGATGAAATCCTCAGGTCTTTGTCTGAATTTTTTGCTATCTCTTCAAATCATATTGTCTCTAGCCTGGACTACCCCTTTAAATGAAATCATATGAAACAAAATTTATTCAAAATCAAAACACTAATCTGGGTTTCAATGAAATTTATTCAACAGATGTAGAATCATTTCAACAATGTAAACTGTTTCTTACAACAGAGTACTGATTTATACAAACAACTGAGGGAAAGAAAAATATATATATATTTTGTACAACAAATGGTATTCTACATCACAGAGTAGAACTACACATCAGAAAATTGATGGGGGAGCAATTTTCCTGTCATTATTTAGTTGACACTACAGAATACATGATACAAATATGAAATCTGTAATAGACTCGCATAAATATACAATACAAGAAAAGTATGGTCAAAGAAAGTGCTAAAATTGAAAAAAATTGCAATAAAACATACTTATTCACATACATGGAACACATCATACACTAAGATATAGAGTAGTACATTCAATGTGAACTTGTACAAAACTAAGGCCTACTGCATTATAAAATAGTACTTTGATTCATACTCACAGGGAATATATTTGCAAAGATTGTCACCTACATCAGCATATTCCACTATATATATAATTTTTAACATGTAATCATGTGTGAGAGGAATGGCAATGGCTAAATATCTTGAGTCATTCTTATAGACGCATACAGCTTTCTGAAAATATGGTTTATGACACATCTGCAAAATTTGGCAACCATTTGGGAGAATACTAGTTAATTTTTTTTATTGAATCTAACCAAAGGTGGTATATCTTTAAAATATTTTATTTCATCTCTTAAAATGAAATTGTTATTCTGAGATGAGATTTTATCTCTCAGATAAATTTTTCATTTTATCATGCATATCTACAGATGATACGCAACAGAACAATGCCTGCGTACACATACCCATCACGTATCTGGCCATTGCAACGCGGATGATGTGCTTGCGCCCATGTTACTTTGAAGAAAAAAATAAAATAAACTTAAAAGAGGGTAAGGGATATTTTATCTCCATGACATTGCCTTCATCATTATTTCTAGGTGAATTAACTCCAAATGTAGACACAAAAATTAAGAAAAATTATATATTTATTGAGATTAACACCTTAACGTTATTCCTGTACAATCAGGAAGTATTTCATAAGACTTTTCTTGACTAATATTGTCTTTGAAATGATGCTTGAAATGATGCGATATAGACTTTGAAAAAAAGATTAGAGATTTTTTTAAGAGAAATCTCTGTAAAGATGTGCAAGCGTATTTGAAGTCAATAAATTGATGCAATCTCACTCCTTTGCCACACCTCCTGGCGGAATGGATTTCCATTGGTTGAGTAGTATGAGAGAGCTATAAAAGCGTGTTTCTAATTGGATATTGATTTTAAAATAGGTGTGTCTTTCTGAGATAAAATGAAGATAAAATTGTTCTCAGAATACCAATTCGGAGAGATTTTAAGGGTATTTTATCTCACTGATTTTAACAGAGATAAAATATTTTATTTCATCTGAGATAAAATGGATCTCAGAATACCACCCCAGACCACCAGCTAAGCTAGTCTACCAATTCCGGTGTTCACAACTTTTTTCGGAATTACTTCCTGCCATTACCAATTTACCTCACCCGGGTATCAATTTACCTCACAAAGCATCATTTACATCTTTCACTGTTGTTATTCATACACACTTTACTTATTCTCTTCCTTTCTGACAAGTCAACTTATTATGCCATCATATTTTGTTTTACCGATCATTATGCATTTAAATTTTGGCAAGAAATCTGGATCTATGTAAAACTTTCCCATTGCTTTTTCAATTTCAGTAAGAAAGCAGAATATCATCATAAAATAACACATTGGCAATTCAGAGAAAAATCTAGAAAAACATTGAATACTTATATTGAGAGTATACCAGATTCCACAATGAAATATATATGTTTTACATTGTGTCATATTCTCTCTATGTTCAGGCAAGATGCCTCATTTCAACACATATCTCCAATGGCAGTATTTTTTAAAGTCCTGGGGGTATATAAAACTGTAAATAATAAACTTTTTTATTGGATACAATTCATGAAAAAGTGTTATTTCCATAAGATTAAAAAAGAATAAAAAACAAAATTGTATAGTCTCACTCTTCCAATGCACCTTGTATGTAATTTTGATTTCCTTATTTAAAAAATCCCAAAATTTAATCATGCATGTCTACTTGAAAGAGTTAAAAATTTCTTTCAAACTACAAAAAAGTCAACCATACATTTCTGTGAAGGGATATGTGTCAACTAGGAAGAGGTAGTTTTACTTTTACAGCCTAAAGGCAAATTGAAATTACATTTCAAATTCTAATAATAATAATAATAATCCGCTTTTCATATAGCGCTTAATACAATGGAACGATGTGTCTAAGCGCTTTACAGATATATATTATTACCCCGGTCATCGGATTCAATAAGTCATTCCCGCACACATCGTGTGCACATCCTCCACTCCCTGGGGAGCATTCCAGTCAGTCGCCTGTGAGGCGCACACAGTACTGGACAAGCTACAATAACTTTCACATCCTACCGGGTACCCATTTAGCACCTGGGTCGAGAGTGGCAAAGTGTGGATTAATGCCTTGCCAAAGGACGCCAGACCGCAGTAGGATTCGAACACACGACCTTCTGTTTACAAGGCGAGAGTCAGAACCACTACACCACGGCTCCTCTCAAGATTATAAAATAGCATCAAATGAAATGAAAAATTGAGGTCCCTTTTATGCAGCTCAACTGAGAAGTTGCTCTTTGTATTTTCTTTTTAAACATCCAATGAGGACACACCTGATTATTCCAATCTGAGCTCATCTACTCTTTTTTAGGTAGAAACTTTATATACATTATCATCATTTGGCAGTGCAATCATTAGTGAGAAAATGCACATTTTCAAGAATAATAATAATAATAATGAAAACTGCATAGAATGATTACCTACTTGCAGGAGAGACAAACATGTAAGTGCATCGAGCGATATACATATACAAGGTACAAGTTGAATAAGAATGTGCAAGTGAGATTCCCCACCCACCCTACACACACACACACACAACAAAAATAATGAAAATATAGATTAAATACATTTTATATCTCTGACAGAAATTTGATAAGATTATGAGAATATGATTTATTTTGTTATACCCTGTATTAAAATGCAATGGCAACATAACCAATAGACAGTTCATTCACTCATATGGTTTTAAGGGGCACATGAATTCCATCATGGCATCAAAATGATTTCAATCAAGAGTATAACTGAACAGGAACAACAGAAGCAATTTCATTGGAGCTTTATATCCCCCCCTTGCCCTGCTGTTTCACAAAAACTTTAATCAATAACACATCAGTAATACCAGCTACTGTAATATTAAAATTATGCTTACTGATTGGCCAAAAGCAAATTGATTAAAGTCTAGAGAAATTGGCCCAGGCACAGACATGCCTTTTAATATTGCAAAACATCTTGAAAGCACCTATATGGATTTGCCTTCATGATATGAAAGACACATGGCACTTTCAGCAGATAAATACATCCCTTGTATGCATCAGCCAATGTAAGATAAGTCTATGTACTTATTGCAGCATTTCCAGATATTGGCTTGTTGATCAAATATCCATCACTGACAAAATGATAAATCTTGGGCACATTTTGCAATGAACCATTCTCTCATGATCTGATCATTCTCATGGAGGCTTCTATCTGATGTGATGTCATAAAACTTGGCTTGATCTTGTGTCTGAAAAGATAACATTTTTTTTCAAGAAAGTTAGTGGCACAAATATAGAAATAATAATAGCAGTCAATGCAAACAGCTGGTGATTGTGTGGGGCTACAGTGTAAAACATTAACCCTATATAGCCCAAACTATTTTGAAACTGCATAGCCAGTGGCGGTCAATTTCCTTCAGCAAGAAATTCATTGATATTATGCTGCAATCAACCCAGGTGAGTTTAATAGGGACCTGGCAGGAATTTATTCCTCAAAAAAGGGAGCATAACAATTTAAGTGTTAAGTGCTATATAATCACCATTATCTACACACACATAGAAAAAGAAAATAATACCTCTTTATCCATAACATGATGGATTTCTTTTGCAGAGCAATAATAAAGAGTGAACAAAATTTATTCACTTCTTATCATAACATTAAGAAAAGCTTCACAAATTGAAGTGTCAAATTACTCTTTCTGCAAGTAATATACAATCAGCATGAGACTATCATTTCAATTTCCCTTGCAAAGTTATATGTCATTAGGGCCCCGTTTTACAAAGAGTTACGATTGATCCAATCAATAAATCTATGGAAATCTACTAGGGTCATAATTGTTTCTACAGGAAATTTGCACAATGTCTTTTGTAACCAAAGAGAAACACAGTGAATTTTCAAGAAAACGATGAATGCATGAATGTTACATCATAGCTAGAAAATATTTTGAACAAACATGCATAATAGATGTTGACGATGCTGGCCGTCCGTAATTGCAATTGATTGGATCAATCGTAACTCTTGTAAGACGAAGCCCTGCAGAAATGCATACTACACTACCAATATAATCAGGGTTCAGAGTAAGGGGAAGGGCAACTCTCTCAACATTAATTCATTGTCTATACTGTTGCCAATTTGATAGGCTTCACCAACTTACCACAGCTACTGGGTAAACTCTCCTCATACTCTGCCTATTATTATGTTCAAGGAATGCATCTTGTAGCATCAATCTCTGAGGCGGTGACAGACATTTATAACAAATTCGACATTCCTACGTAGGAGAAAAAGAAAATGAATTCAATTCAATATAATTTTGCAGAATTTGTAGTGTTCTGTCAGCAATTATCTGGTTCAGATATACATGTAGGTAGTAGTAGAGAATAGTGATAGCTTGAATATTGAAACTATACATGTGTCAAGTAATGGAGTCATGGAGTGAAATGCCTGCTTAAATCAGATTGCAAATGAAATATCTAGGAATTAATTAAGAATTAGCATTGCAATTAATGATAAAACAAAAGATATTACTAAAATATAATTCCCTTTGATAAGATTATGTAAGCATAGTCATCTTATTTTCACTCTAATAGCCAAATATTAAAATTTACCATAGCAATTAATAATGAAATAGAACCACATAACTAAAATGTAATTAATTTAACATACTGTTACCTCTTTTTCACAAGTGTAGCATTTTTCAGAACTGCATAGGTCTGGCTTTACAAGGATTTCCTTTGTACTAACTTGCATCCCTCTCTCTCTTGAATCACTAAAAAGCAAAGAAATTCAGAAATCATAATAAATTTTGTTACATTTTCCACCATCACTATGATCTCTTAAGAGCTACATATATGTCAACTCATACAATACAAAGGTATCATACATACTCATTAAACTAGATTGACAAATATATCTTGATTCCATACTCAACATTTTAAGAGCACTGAACGCAAAGATAAACATATACATGTGTATCTTTCTTATATAATGTATGTTTGGACACCTTTAGAATTAGAGTGTCCCAAGCAACTATATAGGAAAACAATCACTTCTGACTTTTCTTATAATCATTTCATCAGCAGCAGGAGCAACATAATTTTTATCATCATCATCATCTACTAAATTGTTGTCTTTGTTATAGTTAAAATGAATGCACATGTAAGCATCCTTAGCATCACTATGAGCATCATCAGTTTTCTTATGAGCATGAATCAGCACGATCATCATCACCACCACCACCACCATCATCATAGTCGTCATCATCAGCATCATCATAATCACCACCATCACCACCACCATCATAGTCGTCGTCATCATCATTATCATCATCATCATCACTATCATCATCACCACCATCAACATCATCATAGTCGTCATCATCATCACCATCATCATCATCATCATCATTGTCATCCGTTATTCTCATCCTCATTATCATCATCAAAACCACCACCATCATCAACATCTGGAGTATCTTCATATCAGTCATTTTTAACCACAAAGCTGACAGCTAATTTAAAATCAGCACCACAAAATAATCAATCTCTTTTGTCATATTTGCAGCTGAATTGTTCCCTACCTGTTTTTCAAGCTTGAAGGCACATTCCTTGCTACACCATTGACACTGAGAACATTATACACCACTCTCTCGTAGAGATGTGTATTCTCAGTGAAATGAGCTGATGATAGGTTAGGAGACATATTCACCTGAAATGAAGGAAAAATAAGAATGGTGAGCCTGCAATAAGCAATAACCGCACTTCAAGATAATACAAGATAGTTCAGACTTTTGAAAGACTCAGCCCATATCAACTGCAATGATAAATACATGTATAAGTGAATTATGCTGTGTTATCATAGGGTGCTTAGAGATTCTGACCAATTAGGTGTTATAACTATATTTCGATAAACTGCACAATTGCAAAGCAAATATTTTTTTTAGACTTGTAAAATCAGTGACACAGGTTAACTTCTTTATTTAACATAACTGCATAAACATCATTCAAATAACTATACAACCTCCGAAAATGGAGTTTCTTTGACAGATATATCCACTAGCTTGCAAATCACATCTTATGGTTACTTATGCAGATGGGCAATCTAACTGGATAAAATGTAATATTTTAACAATGATATATTTACAATACAGTTGAACAATTCAAGCAAAAGCACTTTATATACCTCAACTAAATAAAAGTATACTTGTTTGGTCAAAGCATGCCTTTTCACACTTTGCAATAAAAACAAAATCTTTTGATCAAGTCTTGGTAAAGCCTACCTCCATTAGAAATACATTCAGTTCTTCATCAAGTACGAAGTCAAATCTCATCAATTCAAAGAAGACACTGTGAAAATGAAAGATATGATAAACCCCATTAGTCATGATTCCCGCAAACATACCTTGAATTTTCATTTCTGACCATTATTCAATCTAAAATTTAACCATCTTTTTCTACTTGTGATACTTTGATATCATGACCCATCTCTTGTTAAAAAAAGCTACTAATTATAAGACATTAACCAGTTGAGGATAAACACCCCTTCTCAGAAAGAACCCCCCCCCCCCCTTCCTGGTGACTGGAAACCAGTGCTAAAAGGATTTTCATTTTGGTAATAAAAATCAACAAAAATCTAGGGCCACTCCATTGAAGATAAACTTAACTTACTGCTTGTTTTCATGCCTTTGTATAGCACTTAAAAGCTGTGGATACTTGCTGACAAACACTCCACGAATAGCTTCGTAAATCTGACTGTATATTTTATCTGGGTCTTCACCTATGACACAGAAATTGCAAAAACAAAACTTATAATATTAGAAAAAGTCCTCAGATTTAGAAAGCCTAACTTATAACAGTTGAAAAACTTCAAACCATGCCTCATTAAAGAAAATACCACTCTGAAATAATAAACTCATTTTGAACCTTGTTGGGTTGACAAATGTGAATTTATGCACTGCCTACAAATCTTAGTGTTTGATTAATGGTGTTAAGTTGTACATTTGATTACACTGTTCATTACATGAAATTAACCACAGATATCAACTATAGGCTATGTATAAATGCTAAGGCCTGTATTCTGAAGTCAAGTTTAATCTAAACTCTGGTCTAAAGTTGTGGTTTAACTATGGATAGCCAATTGTCACATAAATCTCAAACAGTACAGGTTCAATTTACTACTTCATTTGACTCTTAATTTGATTCTTAACTGTCTGTTTTTAAGCATTGGGAGAGAGCACAGTAAACATTAAAAAATAAAATGTGACAATATTTTAAAATTTTTGGCTTCACATAATTTTAGCACAGGGTTAGACCATGGTCTAAGTTAAATCCGACTTCAGAGTACAGGCCAAAGAATTTTGATACAGGCCCCAGGTTCCTATTACCACAGGTTGTTGCTTCAGACAACTCAAAAAGAATTTGAGATGCATCTTTTTGCAGGAATCTTACTCAGCATGTTCTTACTTTTAATCCTTCCATATCAATAAATAAAAAAATGACGGAAGTGCCGCTGTGACAGAAAATGAGCAGGATTTCTGCTTTAATCAATAAACAACATGACACAGACTTTGGAAAGGTGCCTTTACTTAACCCCAGGATTAAACACTCAATACCTTTCTAACTGCAGATTGTGGATGGTTTAAATCAGAAATAGGATAGAAACAATATTCCACATATTTAGGTCTGTACTATAAACATAGATCCAGTAGGCAAACAGAGCAATGTGACCGCCCCTATTCTTCTTCTTTTTATGTAAATTATTCCTTTCGGGAGCAATCCTATAATCACTCACTTGATAAAGAAAAACTTCCAATAACCTAGAAATCTAATGAATTAGGAAAAATTGGCTTTCCTTTGCAGAACTGCAACAACCGTTTCTTGCAAATATCACAACTACAGAAGTTGTTTATAACCAATAGAACAATCTTGCCTCTTGCCAGAGAGGCAATTAAGAGAGGTTGGTGTATATATCTTACCTTTTGATCTCCAGTATCCATTCATTGTTTCCATAAAGTTGTAATTATATTCTTGATAATACTTCTGAAGTGATGGCATCTAGCGAAGAAATATACAAAAATGAAGAGCAATTTTATAGCAAAACATTGAAAATGAAAATCTTTGGTATTACCTGTATTTATGATTATGAACATTAACCTTACTTACCATCACACACTTTATTTCAATTCATATTGATTATACCCTATTAACCCCAAAATCATTTGCTGCAACTCAAGTTTGAAGTATAATGTCTTTCTTGTTTCTAAACAAAAAACAAACAATTTCATTAGAAAGCTTCACTATTCTTCTTTTAATGATACGATCTGTGTGCCTAACCTCAACACATTTAACAGACCTTGTTGAAGAGTGAGTTGCCATCCTAGTCCAGTGTGACGTATTTGATGAACCAGAAACATGGTACTAAACAATTTAGTGTCTCATCCTCTCACCAGCTTACGTAGAATGGAATACATCATTTGTAGAGCCGCTAGTATGGAATTTTGCTTCTCTTGGCTCCTCACCATAAATATGAATGTCACCTTTAACTTGTATTGATTTAAGACTATATTACATTTATCATTTTGTATTCATGTTTTTCTATTCATCTTCTTGTTTCAAATGATCAATAAAATGACTGACTGACAAATTAACTATCTTAAGTATGTTCCACTTATTTCCTCTACATTAAAAGAGCTTTTTACCTTCCAAACTGGAGTGTAATCATCACCAACGACATACTTATTGACATCTCCAAAGTCAATGGGGTTGTATTCCTTAGCACAGAAACGTACAAGCATCTCGTCATGGAGTACATAGACTCGTAACGGGTCAACAGAGGTCAGAGTGACGTAGAAGCCAAGGTCAAATTTCTTTCCATCAATCAGGTA
Organism: Lytechinus variegatus; assembly: GCF_018143015.1. Taxonomy (NCBI): domain Eukaryota; kingdom Metazoa; phylum Echinodermata; class Echinoidea; order Temnopleuroida; family Toxopneustidae; genus Lytechinus; species Lytechinus variegatus. The sequence continues at coordinate 29,045,002 of NC_054746.1, forward strand.
AGGTTTGGAGATATATTGCTGGATAAATGTGTTTGCAGCATAGAGGTCTAGGTCTAGTTTAAAAAAAATAAAAGAAAACAGTTTTGGAGTTTGGCAAGACACACATGAATCAAATAATGCCAAGTAATCTTGTCATTTGACTGTTTAAAGATTGAGTCTTACTGAATTCTGTAATCCAAATATGCCTTGTACTAGGGACAATGTAGTTCAAGGAAGCAATGTTATGATTTCATCACTGGCTTAAAAAGTAAAGTAAATCCTGGGAAAAATAATTATTTTGCTGCAATCTGTATTGCTTTTTTCAAGTAAAATATTTTCTGTGAGCACATTTACCAAATGACTGTTAGTTGACTTGCCATCAAAGGTTGTAGAAAACTGTAAAATTTTCAACCCACTATTACTGATCAAAAGACATTACATGACAAGAACATTTTTTTTATGAATTATGGAATATAAAAGAAAAATGAAAGGAATGGACTGCTTTAATTTTCTAGACATACTACTTCTTTCACACTGAGAGACATCACAACCTGCTATGGCCCGACTGTGCAAATACTGTACCTCAGGTTTATAAGAGGTGGTGCAGTTCCTTTTGACCTTCCCTTCAAGAATAACGAAACCTACCAAAGCAGTTCTTTCTTCCTACCAATATGTTTTAATTATTCCATCATTTTCTACCCTCTTACCTCTTCCCATAATACCTATATTAAAAGCTATAAATCAACCTGATATGATAGTTAATAAAGAAAACAAACATGAAAATAATATTGTTTGCATACAAACTTTATTGGACAAGTCCTGACATCATCTGATTACTCTCCAGTTCCGTTAACTCAATTGGATAGAGTCAAGCATTTTGCTACAGTCATATCAATGAAATAGAATGATATATTGACCAATGATATTCAATTTGATATATAATAGCTTTGATTGGTCTGGTGCCTGTTTCAGAAAGAGTTGCGTTTAAACGCAAGTCAAAATGTCGAGCGCAAGTCCCGAATACGGGTAGTTCATTGGCTGAAAATCAAGTTCGCAAGATTTTTTGAGTTGTGTTTGATCGCAACTCTTTCTGCAACGGGCCCCTGGTATCAGCTTCATGGTGTGACTGTAGCATTATAGACAAATTCTAAACAGGAATGTTCACACTAACCTGCAATGGATTTGACTTTGATTCCTCTATGTGAACTGCTCTTCTGGACCCACAGTGTGTCTGGATTTTGTTTAGTCTTTAGTATGAAGAGAGATTGAAAGTAAAATATAAAATGTAAAATATTAATATGAAAGAAACTCAATATGATACACATAGTAGAAACTATATTGAATACTCTCTCAAGTCTAACTGCTCAATATTTCATTCATATTACAGGAATAAAAAAAAGTATTAGCTGAAAAAATAGAGTGTAAAATAAAATTAAGAAATTAATACAGCCAAGTTCATCAAATACAATTAAATATAAAAAAGGATTATATATGACACAAAAAACTTACCTCTACAAGGAATGCATCTCTCTGGCCTGGCATTTGGAAGGCCTTTGGAATGTATGCAATATCAGATGTTGCCAGATAAACTTTATTGGTTATGAACCCAGTTCCTGGAAAATGGTTGACCTAGAATGAGTGAAATGAATATTGTTCACTTTGGGTAAGAAGATACCAAAACAAAATAAGATAATTATGTCCAATAAAAACAACTGATATAATGTACATGTATTGCAAAAAAAAGAGAAGAGTGTTTCAGTTATCATAGGAACTAATTTTCCCCCCTAAAACAGATATATGCACATCCTGGTTGGTATGCAAATGAGGAGAGTGATGACATCATACACTCACTATTTCTTTTGTACTTTATTTTAGGAATTAGAAATATTCTAATTTCCTCCCAATTGTCAAGTGAAACAATGATTAATTCCTCCCTAAACATGTGGAATTAGCAATGTTTAAAGTCAAGTTGGTCCTTATTGGTTAATATGTAAAAAATGAAATGGTGTATAATTCAAACAGTAAAAACCAGAAGCGATAGTAAGTGAAGGGCATCATCGACTGTCTCATTTGCATGTCACTGAATTGTGCATATCACCATTTTGAGAAAAATAAGCAAAACTCTAAAATGTCATAACTTTCTTATTTTCCATCCAATTTTGATGAAATTTCCAGCTTTATGCTTGTTTGATTTTTCTTAAACTATTAAAATCAACATTTTTCTGGGGTGGACTTGACCTTTAAGTAAGCACAAAATTAAAAGTTGTTGTCTAACCAAAATATACCATAGATTTTCTCAGGTAAACAAAGACAGTCTTTGAAAGACTCACTGAACTTTTCATACCTATATTTAAGGACGTAGAGGCAGGGGCACATGGGGAAAGGGTGTGTGAAAGGGAAACATGTGCTCCACGCACAACTTTCAGGGAATAGGAGCCAAATGAGCCAAATGAGCCAAATGAGCCAAATGAGCCAAAGGTTATACACAAAAGTTTTTTTTTTTAAAACCTTACAAATTTATAGGATCAAATACCTATGAAGTCACCAGTTAACCAGCATCAATTACAAGGCTGACAATTTCAGTGTTTGCACTGGCACTGTTTTTCCCTGGAAATGCTACTGTGTAAATTAACAAACCTTCTGATAGGGCTTCAGGCTTGCCATGACAGCAGCAAGTTCTTTGAAAGGGTAGTCATGGGCCCAGAGAACATCCCAACTAGACTGCGCATCACCACGGATATAGCCTGCCCTCTCAAATACAGCCATCACATGCTTCAAGTATCCAGAATTCACCTAATAAAAACACAATATGAAGGTCATATATCATGATTTTAGAGAATTAAAAAAAGAACAGATTTTCACACCCAAATATCCGATCTGTGTAAACTTATATGTATAAGAACCTCTCCACAATCAACACTATTCTTTCAGAACTTGGATTTTTTTTCATGAAGAAATCAAGAAAGCACATATCCCTATAACAATAGTTGATCTGTATGCAAGTACCTTTATTTTTAATCATTTTTGCTCAGACAACTTTTCTTGATCTAAAATATTTGTGCACCTAGGGTGCATTTGGCAGATATGTCCACAGTATAAACACAGAATCATTATTATAATTATTATTATTCTAATCATATATGCCATACAGAATTTCAAAATGGAGCATTACCATAATCTTGAAACCACTCTGTTCCAAAAGAATAAATCTAAGATAAAAATTATCTTAAAAAGTGTTGTACTAGATGATCATATCACATTGTACATGTACTCAAATGTTTTCAAGATATCATGTTTAACGTGACTATTCTCTAGATTTACTTCAATTCAACAAAAATGATGCTTTCTGACCACAAAAGTATTGTGTATAGATTATTCACACCAAAGACATTAATAGTAAATAAAAACATATCCACATGAAACCCCTGTGGTCCATGGTGCAAATGGGTATTACACACACAAAAACAAAACGTATCAATAAGAATAATCAACTCACATGTTTTGCATGTATCCACACCACAGGTCTTCTGTAACTATCCACACTTCCTGCCGATGCCTCTGCAACCTGAGCCTGGGCACCTGGGTACGGGCCGTGCCCATTGAAGTGGGCCTCCTGCATCATCTTAAGCTGGTATACATTCCACATGATAACTAGGAGCCCAAGACAGAGGGCTGATGCCAATACATAGAGGACATGGGGTGGTAGACCACGCTTCTTCGTCCTCACCTTGCTTGGGCTGTGATACATCTACAGAGGGAGACAGGAATGAAAGAAAAAAAAATAGATTTTGTTTGCCACTCTTGCTCTTACTTTTTTTTTGCAAATATGATACACTGTTTTAGCAAATGTTAGGAATACAAATAAATATATTGTAAAATTGTGTTTGAGAACATCTTACAGTTAGTGAGTATACATAATAATTCACCTTCCAAGTTTCATTAGACGAGTCAACACAATATTGGACCACAATATGCATAACACAAGTTATTTTTCTTCTTATTAAATTTTCTCCCATTCAATTTGAACAGATGTTTGTGGTTCCAATAGATTTGACTTGAGTACATCATCTGTATTTCATTTTCATACAAATAACCAGACAGACTGCCTACAGACTGGCTAAAGCTATAGTAATAATATATCAGTATGTACATTGAACAATTTGTATAATGGATATGAGTAATAAGTTAACTAGTGTATTATCATCATTTTGAAAATATTACATGATTTCTGATTACATTGTTTTGAAATTGATAAGGGGAAAATGAAGGAAGGGAACCAGGGGTTAGTTTGTTTAAATAAAGAAGTTACATGTACCATACAACTTTAAGGTAAGGTTATGAATGAATCTATAACCTTGAATGACACGCCACATAGAATGATAACGCCACACCAGCACTCTACCTCAAATAAAATAGGACAATATTTCCATTGTATAACTATGGTTCTAGAGGTCAGGTCAAGTAAACAATAATACAAAGAAATCAAAATAACATGAACACAAGAAAATACCCTGCTGAATTGCATTGATGATCATGCTGACTCATGTACCTGAAGATATGTGTATCAATTGACTGGTTATTTTCATATGGTTTCACAAACTGTTTTGAGTGAAATAACTGATGAAACATCAGGCAAAGGTATGGAGACAATGTAGTTTACAAATAGTTTATCAATATTGATAATGTACATGTAGACTATACTAGACTGCTTTATTAATTTCTTTAAAGACCCAGACCAGACCCAAAAATGAAATTGACAAATTATATACCAATCGAAAGCTTATAAGCTACTAAATACAGCAATGTGAGCTTTATTCATTTTCACCCCTTCCCAGTTGAGTATTTTGCTTAAGAATATTCAAATCATCGGGCTTCGAACCCGGCTTAGAAAATAGGCTTTATTGTGCTTTTCAAATGCATCGAGACCGTAACGTCACGTTGTGTAAGAAGCGTCGTGGTTCCTTGGTTTGTGCACAGAAAAACTGGGTTATTTTTTTGCTTTCCAGATTACGCATTTCATTTTCGTCACTTCCATCACAGAGTGATATCACATATATTTTTTCCTACACGCTTAAATTATGAAATCTACAGTTTTGAACTAGTTTTTGCCATATTTTATTTCCTGCTTATTTGGCGTAGATTTCAATTCTATCTGCATTCAGATTATGTATAACAACTTTTCCTGACATAGCAATTTAGGCCCAATAAGAGCCATCAAAGAAATCACAAAAAAAGTAGTGAATACATGTAGTTGTAAGTTTTCATCCATTTGAACAGTGAATAATTGTGAATGCCATTTTCATCTGAAAACGAAAAAAAAAATTTGATTCATAATATAGAAATGGAAGAAAATGCCCAATGCTTTTGTACACAAGCCTATGGAATCGCAACCCTCCAGACACAACATGACGTCATCATTTCCAGGCGACGTGGGGTGCTCAATCGAAGCGTACTTTGGAGGAGCAGTTTCTTTGATTTTTATTTAATATTTCTAAAAAATGGAAGGAGATATATAGAATATTTTTTGGTATATTTGTATTGTATGAATCATTACCTTTCTTTTGATATATGATTGTTTTTACACCAGTCAGGGTCTTTAAAAACAAGTCAAAAGCAATTTTGTGTCTTGCCCACTTATGAAAATAACCAGAAATATCATGATTTGTGAGGGCACGCAAGAGGATTATCGAAACTTCATTGTGAAATGACTGGGATGGAATAACACTTGTCATAAGAGCCTTGCACATAAACTTTAATGTTGACCTGAAAATGACCTTTGACCTTACCATGTGACCTCCAACTGCAGCATAACATGCAGGTCCCCCAAGTCCATCTACCATCCAAGTTTGGTTGAAAAGCGACTTACGGTTGAGGAGTTAGGTTCATAAGAGTCTTGCATGTAAACTTTAACGTTAACCTGAAAATGACCTTTGACCTTACCATATGACCTCAGACTGCAGCATAACATGCAGGTCCCCAAAGTCCATCTACCATCCAAGTTTGGTTGAAAAGCGACTTACAGTTGTGGAGTTAGGTGTCATAAGAGAGTCTTGCATGTAAACTTTAACGTTGACCTGAAAATGACCTTTTACCTTACCATGTGACCTCAGACTGCAGCATAACATGCAGGTCCGCCAAGTCCATCCACCATCCAAGTTTGGTTGAAAAGCGACTTACGGTTGTGGAGTTACAAATGTATGTGTCATTACAGGTTTGTGACGGACGGACGACGGACGAAATTTGGATCCCTACGTCTCGCCTTCACCTCTGGTGGGCGAGACAAAAAAGTATTAAGGCCTAATATGTAATGGATGGTTTCAATCGGCATCTCTTATAAACTTAAAACATTCTAACGTTGATAAAAACAAGCAAAAAAGGAACAAACAAAATAATTAAAAGGAAGTGAGTGTATCCAGAGTGCACAACTTTATTTTCATAAACTTAATAATCAGTTTAAATCCTAACCATTAACTTTCACAAGTGTCATTTGTTTTTGGTATAATCAATAAAAGTATTTTGATGATAATAATACTAATAACACTACAGTTTATTGATGTTATTTATATTGATTAATAAATTAATTAACAAATAAAACAATTAATAATAACAATAAAAAATAATAAATAAATGAACAAACAATTATATAAATAAATAAACAAATAAATATAAAATAACAATAATGCGAGTTATACAGAAATTAATGTTTCTAAGAATTACATACTATCAAATATCTTAAACAACTTATGAATCATTTCCAACAAGAAATCTCCACAATTGCTTTCATTTTAAATCTTCTTCCCTAGACTACACACTACATTTACACTGTATTGGTAGTGACAGAGCACTACATGTACCATGGGATTAGTAGTAAAATGTAATTGAATAACTTATTCAATAAGTGAATTTTCTCTGTATTGACCTTGATTCTTCAGGGGCCTGTTTCATAAAGAGATTTACAACTAATGTAATTTTGCAATTATTATAACTTCCATGGAAAACTTCATTTCAATTGGCTGCTGAACCCTGCTACAACAACCTTACAGTTTTAAGTCTTTGTGAAACTGGGACCCAGGTCACTGATCTAATAAGGAAAATTCACACATTTCCCTACACATAGTCATGCCGTGGAGCGTTGTGGCCCAGTGGATTAGTCTTCCAACTTTGAAACAGAGGGTCGTGGGTTCGAATCCCAGCCATGGCGTAATTTCCTTCAGCAAGAAACTGATCCAAAATGTGCTGCACTCAACCCCAGGTGAGGTAATTGGGTACCGGTAGGAAGTAATTCCTTAAAAAGCTGTGTGCGCTATGAACGCCTAGCTTAGCTGGGTAATATAGGAGCGCCTTGAGCACCTAACAAGGTGGATATGTGCGCAATATAAATACCCTATAATACTAAGAGCCACTAGACACAAGTGTTTACAAAGGAAAATTTGAAAAAAAAATAGTGACTGCTATTGTCAACAATATGACCTGGATAGAATAAAATAATCATCAGTTTGAAAATATGTTGTAGTAGCAGCTTCAATGGTTTATTTCAAAAAGAAAGAATTGGAGGAGTAGCAGCAAAATTATATTCTCCAATATTCAGCAGAGTGGTCTTTTGAACGATTTCTTTTCCCTTACTCAGTTAGCTCACATTTCTTTACAATTTGACATGCTCAAGTGAAAACCTGCTATTACACTACATGTACATTGTGTGACTATACAATGTACATTGGTGACATGAAAAAGTGATAACAATTGTTTGATGCAATACCAAAAAAATTCATTCTTGATGTGTGTTGGTTGAAGTGTCACATGTGATTTCAGTTGTTTTGATTAAGACCAGTGACTATGTTTTTTTTTCTTCAGTAACTTTACGTTTTAAGAAGGGGGTTTCATACAAATAATACACGTATATGTCGGAATTCATGAATCTTTTTCCTGTATATACTCATAATGCATTCTTTCATAGACTTTACTTACTAAAGCAGCTAGCCTTATCATAAACCCTCAGATGGAAATACCCTTCAAAGACACAATTCTTAAACCATATAAAGGGTACATGTAGGCATACTCCCTGCTATTCTTTTTAATAAACATTGTAAAGCAGAGCCATGTTCTAACAAAGAGAGCAACAGAAAATGGGATAATCCTTCATAATTGCACCTTGTAAGTTTTCTCATCAAGGTGTCTTTTTTAATCATTTCACATCACTTTTTTTTTCTTTCTTTAATGGCACCCCATGCCTGATGCCTCTGTCCAGGTGGTCTTTATTCAAACAAAACAATCAAATAATGGAGAAAAGGTACACAATACAAGTAATGATGAAGTTGTAATTGTTCACAGTTATAGACGAGAGAATCTGTGTCAGAAAATACCTAATTTATGTATAACATTAGAATCATAAAGTGTATTATGATTATACAAACAGACATTAAAGCACATCCCAAATGCAATGTAGTCATATCATACATAGTATAAATTTTCCTCATTGAATTTTCAGGATTTTCATCTACCTTGAAAATTACTTGATATTTGAAAAAAATCTATTGATGAAGCAAAACAAAAATTGATGTTATTATAATTTTTAGTTTAAATTTTCCAACTCTCTCTCTTATTCTTGTAGCATAAGAACAATAAGCAAAACATATCTTTAATACACTTTGCTAACGGGCCAAGGCTATAATCATAGATTCCTTATTGCAGGGTTCCCAGCTTTTCAAGAAAACAAAATACCCTGATATTTCCCTCATGAAGTTTAAAAATTCCCTGATAATTATTTAAACCCATTCTCAGTTTTGCATGTTTTCTAAGTTGTTGCAGTGAATTAAAAAATAACACACTAAAAAATCCACCATAACCAGTCATTCAATGGATGTTGTTTTGATATGCAACAAAGTTTAACAGAGTCTCACTGAATACGGTGCCGTGCTTTCAACTTTTGGGCTGATCAAAATTTCCTTTTTTCCCTCGTTTGAGGCATTTTCCCCTGATTTGAAGTATTTTTTAAAATCAAATTCCCTGATATTTCCCTGACTGGAAAAAGGTAAAATGATTTTCCCTGATTTTCCTGATGGGCTGAGAACCCTGTTGTTGAGTGGCCTCACTAGCCTTTGATATCTTTGGTGCCCTCTTCATTTCTTTCTCCATTTTGCTATGCCTACAGCCTACCTGTAGGTATAAAATGTGCCTTAGAAAAAGTGGCCTTGCAAACACTGAAATTAAGGCAGGCCTTCTCTACTGCAGTATGAATGCACAATGGTCTGAAAAGGAGAACTTAAAACTCCCTGATTTAAAGGTAAAAATTAAAATTATGAGCAGCTGAATGATATCTAAAGGCATGGTCACACCGCCCGAGCGTTGTTGGAACGGTCGTGGAGCGGAGAGAAAAAAAATCATCACCGCTCGCTACCATTCACCATTATTGATTACGATTGTTTTTTTTATTTTGTTTTTCGATTTTTTCCCAAATTTTGTGAGCGAAATTCTACCCTCTCTCCCTACCGCTCCAACAACACTCGGGTGACCAGGCTTTTATTTATCACATTATATGTCAATAAGAGATGTCTTCCTTATCTAATGAGAGATTAAATAAGTCATTTAATAATTCAATGCTATTTCTGGCTGAAATAATGTCTCTGACAAATATTGCAGAAAACACAATACAAATAAAAACATACATGTAAATAAACTTTTCACAAAGAAATAGCCTCCATAAGAAAACCATAAAAACAAAATACATAACTTTATTTTGTTACCCTATTTTTTTTTTCGTATCACCAATACCATTCAAGGAGCTTTATGTAGTGAATTAGAGTAAAAAGTATGATTTCATAAATAAATTAGCATAATTTATAAAAAAACAAAATACGAATTTAGTAAACTTCACCTATGCAAATGCATAAAATACATCATTCTTTTATCGTGATTGCAAGATCTGCGGCCACAATGCACCCCCCCCCCATGGTGACAAGAATCAAAATACCCTGGGAGTATAGAGATATTAGGCTTAAGCATCTAGACAAGACATGGGACCAAAAGACAACAGAAAACTTGAACTTGTCCTTTCTGTCTTTTAACATCTTTATTCATCGTTTTGATATCGTCAAAGAGCATCATTAAATCAATCACCATTATCATCATCATCATCAATGTCATCAATCAGTCAATCCTGATCAGATCTTCTCTACCTCGATCCCACCCGTTCCTCAATCAGAACTATTTATTAATCATCATGAAATCATTGTCCTCTTTCACCTCCTCTAAATCTATGTCATGATCACCATCAATCATCATCTGCATTCTGGCATCGATTATCAAGACAATACAGTTTTGCATCGCCAAAATAAACACAGAAATTTTCTACAACAATTTCACTGGCGCAACTGCATCACCGTGAGGAGGATGTGCTCTATTCCATTGCCATGGGACAGAAATGATGATGCGAGTCGACAGACACGGTAGGCGTAATGCATGCGAAAGGCCACAAAAATCTTCATACGTGGGACTGAGGTACGGAAAATTTTACCCAAGCAAAACAAGCTTAGTTTAGTTAACAACTTAACATTAAGAAGTTCGATGAACTAAAGTCTCGGTGACACAACATACACATAAAGTCCAAGCCCAATCACTAGAGCAGACTCAAATAATTCTTCCGTTTCGTACAACATACAATGAAATTTAAAAGTAAAACTTCTTTACTCACAGTGCGAGCTGTGCTTCACAGAGAGCACGTTCCGATATCTAACTGGTCGGAGTTACGTATTTAACTATGGTAAGGCCGAGTTCACTGTCACCGGACTCCAAGAGGCCGAGCTCGATTGAGCATGCATACGCTATAACGGGGGGGGGGGGGGGTGGATATTCAAAGGGGCAGTACATGCAGTTTGAAGGGGTAGGGTTCGTTTCAACAACAAAAAAATAGGGAATTCAAATTTGCATTCGCAATCGACAGGACCCTAAGAAGCGGGGGTGCTAGCACTCGACGAGTCAGCACCTGAATTAAATTAGGCCCGATCGACTATTCAACAACAATATAATAATAATAATAATAACAATAATAATAATGGTAATACATGACATTTGTATAGCGCTCTTTCCATCATGATTAGATGCTCAAGGCGCTTTGACAGAGCAGAGCAACAAACACTATGTAATATATGTCTGAACAATAAGTCAAAGAGTCTATCAAAAAGCACTTTTATAAGGTATGTTTTCATTAATTGCGGGCCATGAAGGTGGTCAGTGAAGTCTGGGTTTTCAAACTCTGTGGCAGAGAATTCCACAGGCTAGGCCCTGCATGAGCAAAGGCCTGTTCCCCGCATAGCAACTGGAATTTGAAAGAGATTAGTAAATTTCTTGAGGGTATTATGCATTAATACATCAAATCCCTGCCACGTACCCCCCCCCCCCTGACGAGCTTGAATACCTCTGTACAGCCAACATATACTTCATATGTTTTTTTTTCTATCTCACCCCTTTAGAATACAATCAACATCTCATTAATTCAAGACAGCTGCATATAGAGATCCCATGTATAGAGGTGGCGCCCCTCCCTATCAACTCTCCTAGAATGTTATTTATTGTTGTTAACAGTCTCGAAAATTATCTTCAAACCATGGAGCTCTCGATCTGTTCAAACTGGGGCCGTCAACATAATAAGGATAATTGATATATTTCTGTTATTTGAGTCTTTGACCTTTGATAAAGAAAGGTCCCCACTAGCGTACCTAAGGGGGGGCAGACTGCCCCCCTGACAAGTCATAACTAATGCATGGGACGTACCCCTGCCCCCCCCCCCCCCTGACGAGTCACAACTGATCCAGGGGACGTGCCCCCTCCCCCCTTGAGAACGAAAAATGCAATGAAAAGAGACGTGTGTCCCTTTCTTTGAACTTGAAGACCTTTTTTTTGCTTGTCATTTTTTTCTGGTACCGTACGGAAGTCTCCTTTATTTTGCGGTTGAAGACCTTTTTTTTTTTGCTCTTCAAATTTTTTCTCAGACGAAATATCCTCCAAAAAAATTTGCCCCCTTTTGGAAAATCCTGGGTACGCTGCTGAGGGTCCCCCTCTTTTCTGAGACATTACATTGACAGATTATCATGGATTCGCCCCGCCTCTATATATAGCTAGCTCAGTGTGTAAAGCTAGCATTCTCCCCTATATACATGCATAATGAGGTTTGTGTATATTAGAACCGTTAACAATTAGCCTAGTAGAATAAATATTTTATATTTATACATGCATATACGGACTTTGCAATAATAATGATAGTTTAATGTTGATCAACCAAATTCAAGGAAGACCAAACTAATGATTTTTAGATCAATTAATATTAATTTTTTAAGTAGGCCTTAATCCACCAAATATATTTTGAAAAAAAAATCTGCGAATCAATGAAAATTCTATTAAAATCGGATGTATGCACAAAAGACATTTTAGAGTTTCTCTGAAACTGTTGGGTTACTTTAAATCATTTATTGACTTTTAGAAGTTTTTGTTGTAGCAGTTGTAACCCACTGCAATAAACATGATACGTCTAAAAGTCAACAAAGCCAGAGATTGAATAGCGCCATCCGGAACGAGTTCATGTCACTCTCATCTACTCAAAAGCTTCGATCCAGTTCTCCTAATTTTCTCTCCTATTTTTTTTTTATATTTTATTATATTTTATTTATTTATTATTAATCTTACCAGCTATATCAAAGAAGAAATATCATAACTTTTTAAAGGTCAAGTACACCCCCCAAAAAAATGTCGATTTGAATAAATAAAGAAAAATCAAACAAGCATAACGCAGAAAATTTCGTCAAAATCGGATTAAAAAAATATGTAAAATAATGAGGCAGTCGATGATGTCCCTCACTCACTATTTCTTTTGTTTTTACTGTTTAAATCATAATTCATGGAGGAATTAATCTTTGTTTCACTTGATAATGAGGATAAAATTAGATTATATCATATTTTATATAATGAAATACAAAAGAAATAGTGAGTGGATGACATTATCAGTCTCATTTGCATACTGACCAGGATGTGCATATAACTGTTTTGTGAAATTAAGCAAAACTTTAAAATGTCATAACTTTCTGATTTTACATACGATTTTGATGAAATTTTTAGTGTTATGCTTGTTAGATTTTTCTTTTTTATTATTTCTTGTTGGGGTATACTTGTCTTTAGGTGATAAACCTTTTGGGGTGGTTACTTTTTTTTCTTCATTTTTTTAAATTGAAACTCAGCTTTCGCTGGCGACAACCTTTTTTTCTGAACCCCCTCCTCCAAAATAAAATGATTTTTTGCACCCTCTCTCAATAGAATCTGCCAATGAAACGTACAAGCGCAGTTTGAAATTGTGACTGCAATGTATGATCAAAGACATCGAATCTACTCTATAAAATAATTGATTGACTATACTGTTTTGTTTAGTTTGATTGACTATACTGTTTTTTTTTTTTTTTTTTTTAAACACTCATTCTTCTTATCTGAGAGGGACAAGTATCCAGCAACGCAGTCCCGTATTGGGTCGCTAGTGGTAAGGTCCATATATAGGTAGATATCTTTTCTTTTAGGCGGTTGAGCTTTTGGTAAAATTTGAAACCGGGCAATAACTTGAGTATTTTGATCCAAATTATTTTAAACATAATTATACTTATAAACGATGTTATTCACCGATGGATGAAAATTGTTTATATGCTGATGTGGCATATAATCGTATATTTCAGGAAACGGATGAGTGCGTGATTCTATGTTTAGAGAGCGAGTGAGGATGACTCTTGCTTATTTCAATATGCAAATCATCAAGAAATGCAATATCATTGCCTGAACGAACAATGCAACATATAACATCATATTGAAAACAACAACAAGAAGAAGAACCAAACATTGCGCTGCCATACAAATCCTTTTTTGACGGCAGCTTTTCATCAGTCGACTTCCGCATACACGGCGCATACATACACAATTTAAGATTTCAAAACGATATCCAAGGTTTCGATATTATTTCAAACAAAACAAAGAAAACAAACTAGCCGAGCCATTACAAATCAAACAAGAAATAAACCATCATAAACAAAATGCATTGAATCATTAATGTTTCTTGGGTGTGTCATGTGACAGCTTAGTGATTTGAAATCGCCTGATATAATATTTGAGAATTTAAGGCAAGCGAGCGAGAAAAACTTTAATGGCGATATTTCATTATAAAGTAATGTTTCCCTTCCATTCGCGTCTTCACTTTGTTTTCTTTTCCCCGTTTTATTAAGATAAACATGCACTGCTAAAGGGATAGTCCGGGCTGAAAATATTTTTATCTTAATAAATAGAGTAAGATTCACAGAGCAAAATGCTGAAAATGTCATCAAAATCGGTTAACAAATAACGAAGTTATTTTTAAAGTTTATCAATATTTTGTGAAAACAATAAATTGCACATCGTCATGAATATTCATTAGGTGGGCTGATGATGTCACATCTCCACTTTCATTTCTCTTATGTTATTACATGAAATCATAAATGTTTCCCTTTTTCATAAATGTGTAAATGATGTGTTATGATGAAATAAGATGTGGCAATAAATAAGTAATGCACTTAGTCAGTTGTCAATTCAATTGTTTTATTTTTTGGTAGAAAATTTTTGAATAAACCTAATTTCATATACTAAAATACAAAAGAATAAGTGGGGATATTACATCACAGCCCACCTAATGAATATTCATAAAGACATGCCTAGAACTGTTTCACCGGAATAATGCAAATCTTTAAAATTCAATGACTTTGTTATTTGTTATCCGATTTTGATCAAATTTTCAGCATAATATATTGCTCTGTGAATTTTACTTTATTTATTCAGATATGAATATTTCTAGACTGGACCATCCCTTAAAACTAGAAGGGCCGGGGGGTCATCCGAACCATCCTCTGCGTTACGGCCCAACATGTTCACCTCAGTTACGAACATGACGAGGTTTGGTCATGTGCATCTAAAAATGAGCGACAGCATTTGCCTCCATGGCTTTACCGTGACGGCTAAAATGATTAAGCTACCATAGTAACCCCTACATATATCATGCCTAAAGATAACAAGAACCTTTCATCCTAATCAAAAGAAAGCTTACTGGAAGCGGGATCAGATAGCTAAGCCAGTGGTAGTGGTAAATCCCCTTTCAATTTAAAGATACAGCTCGAGGTAGGGCTTTACTCAAGTATGCTATAAGGTTTTAAATATCCATTGGAGGCTATTTTTGGCTAGAGATAAACTCCCATCTATTTCATTCAGAAGGGGTGGGGTAGGCTGTTGCTCCTGGATCCAAGATTTCAAACAATAGGGAACACAAAAAAAAAGAAGTGATCTCACTCATAAAGTGACGATAGATTTCTCATCATTAATCTGTAAACCCTTCTTATTCCAAAAGGAAAATGCGAGGGAGCGAAGCGATCTAGTTCTAGTGAATTGTATTTTAGTGGCAGCTTTACCTCTCATGATTTCAAGTTTTACTCCACCCCTTCCCCCTATACGTTTTCTGCGCCCATGATGAGTTTTACTTCTTTCTGCATATTATTTTCTCATTCTTTGATTTATGCTCGGTTTTATGCAATCAAACTACCCCTTTTCAACGACTTTGTTTAATGTTATTTTGGCAGTCCAGGCAAACCCTCTAGGGTTTACTACAGCAGTACATTTTAATCACATGATTTTAGTATCTATATCATCGTAATATATTTCATTACCATATTATACCTGTTGATGTCACTATATTTCAAATTGAATGGTGTAAAATCAAATTGAATTGAAATGAATTGAATTTACAAATACAACAAACTGACCCTCATCATGCCTATTGAAATAAAGATTCATAAATATAACAGGGGCACAGAATTAAAAGTGATGCGATCTCTCTCAAAATTTCTGAGAGGGATCGTGCGAGAAGAGGGAATGATCAAATTTTGACCCTTTAAAGAATAACGATAATATAGTTTTATTTTAATTTCATTTGTTTTGGTTGAACCTTAATCTGTTCTCATTTATTCTGCTTCTATTATATACCAGTTTGATGTCAGGGTGTGTGGACAGTGTAGACAACCTAGCTCGCTGAAATGAATTTCCGTCCGTAATTGCCGGCACCATCGTGTCGTGATCCACCTTTAATTATAACTGGTAACGTCGCTATTCATTGTTTGCCAAATACAAAGAGTTCATTAAGAACCAATTAGCAAACAAACAGAGAAGGTACAGAGAAAATGAGATGAATTCCATACACTCTAATTTCTAGAACAATTATCAAAATAATGATTGCAGTATCATTTTCTCCAGGAAATTTAGGAATTTGCACGATTCTATGGAAAGGGCCAGCAGGTACCTCCTACCAGTCATAAAACACAATTTTACTATAAATCTCATAATTTTTATGAATGATATGTTATTCATAAGGAATTATACCAGTCAGTTTAATATGACTTAGATAATTATATATACGCAGTATAATCGAGGATGAGGTTAGGTGGAAGGATGAACATCTTTTCGAGCAGAGTTAATAGCTTTTCATGTCACTTTCCAATTTAATCCAACCCTTTGCTTCAAAGATCAATCATTGTCACATCTTTTTATTCGAATTTCATTTAATCTTTATTTCATTTTTAATTTAAAAAGACCAGAGCCCATCTAATATAATTTACGAACGTTCTACATGCAGATCAAAAAGGCGGATTCAACTGAAACTTACAAATCGATGTGTACCTTGTTATAAAGGAACTGTTTTAAGTTTTTATTGGGTTTTTGTTGTACATATATTTTATTTTGTAACATATCATATACTTCTATTTGAAATGCCGTCGGAATAACTTTTTATAATGATATAGGAAAACCAATTAGGAACTATTCTAGACCCTTTGTACGAATCTCCTCGATTTAATGAATCAGAATGTTCTCTTTTATATAATGGGCACACATCTTGGGGTCGTCTTTATCAGAAATTCAACAATTCCGCCCATCGATTATAATAACATCAAGATGTCTTTCCGTGGGGAATCTATTCACTAGACCGCTTGGTAAAACATGAAAGGGGTGAAAAAGATTCGAAACCAAGCATAACAAACTTAAAATCTCTGATCAACAGTGGGAAAATGGCGCTACTATGGATTCTTAAGATGGTCAGCAAAAGGAGCACTGCTAAGGATTCCTTGGAGGTTTTCAGCGGATTAAACCTTGAAGAAGCGATGTCAGGTTATGAGAGAGCTGTATTGATCGTCTATTGCGTAATTATACAGAGATTTAGTTAGCATCACCCTGCAACCCCTCTATCGCTATGATTACCAAGACATTAGGGTGGTTGAGGAAGCGAGACACTTTGCATATTACTGTCACTAATGGACTTCACCACATCAGCAGTGTTGTGACTGGTGCTGTGAAAATCTTGTTACTTAATTGCGTACGAGATATTGTTCTTTACTTTGGAAGTTTTAAGTGCTTATTGATGGTGTAAAGCGACTTGAGATGTTAGCGAGAACACTCATTGCGATTTAATATGAAAGGAGCATGTGATGATACCCGGACAATTATAGACGGAAATTGTTCTACTCACTTTGATTTCTTACAAACTCAAATTCTGTTACCATAAATGAACATCGGACAGTGTGAGGATACGGATATAGCAAATTTACCCACTGTATAAATGTTTTCGACCGACTTTGCTAACTTTTAAACTTGAGGTTCCGCAGCAAAGAAAATTTCTTTGTCGAGATGTTTTTATAATATTATCAAGTGTTGACGAGGAGGTGCCACGTGAAAATGTGATTCACATTGGAACGCATCAATACTTTGTGGGATATTAGTGTCTTTATAAAAGGACCGTTAGTATTCCGACATCACTAACTTGAGTCAAGTTATCAAAAATTACGATCAGCCTGTTTTTCGACATGAGCGGACAGGGTTCTAACAGACTTTTAGCAAAAAGGGAGAGTATGACTCTCGCCGAAGTGGATTTGATCAATTCAAATCAGTTTAAACACGACCAGCAGAAACTCCAACGTCATCAGGCAAAGCTAAGGAAGGATTACATTGAAACTATGTTGCTCCATAATCGGGAATATTCAGAACTGAAACAGTTCTTACACTGCATCAAACAGGTGAATAAGGAGGATGACGAATCATCAGTAAAATCGCGGAACCGACAACCGGGTGCCAATCCGAAATGCAAGAAGGGCAAGCAAAAGAAAATGCGGAAAGAGGTTGACGATGACAGCGATGAAGAAGACGATGATGATGATGACGATGACGAAGATAGTGATGGATCCACGGACGATAGTCAAGCACAGAAGTTAGAGAAAAATAAAAGTCAAGAACAGGACTCAAAAAAGGCAAAAATTTACTTGACTAGACCGAATGGGATGATGCGAGTGAACATTACACCAAAGAGTACAGATGACAAACCGGACCCGGGAAACCCAAAAGCACAATCTCGATTAACATCAAGAGAACAAGTTGATAACTCATCTGCCCTTGCAGGAATTTCAGAATCAACACTGAAAACAACGGCCCGTCTAACGGCGCTGAATCTCAATGCGATGAGAGACCAGTTCCAACGAATATCGAGCCCTTTGCCGCCGAACAATGTGGACTCGGAGTCAAACACTGGCGCTACGTTGGGCTCAAATTTAAGGGGAAATTCACCAAGAACTCAAAGCCAAAACACCTTATTCCCAGCCAGCAATCAAAGATTAGGAGCATCATCTCCATTCCACTTTCATCAGACTATCGATCGCCCGTCGTCAAGGAAAGAATCATCCCCATTTCCCGCCAATCCTCCTCAATTGTTCACGCTGTCGGCACCTCGGCGATCGCCAGCCGCTCCTTCCTCATTTTTCCCGCGACCCCAAAGCGGGATGAGCGAAGATGACTTCGGGGCTCCTGCCACATCCAGCTCATTCCCTGGTGCTCGGCGACCATCGGTGTCGAGAGAAAATGTCGTCGTAGAAGTGGGCTCCGTTTCCAGTAGCTCTCGATCATCAGGAAGCAAAAGAGGACCAGTCCCGCCAAAAATCGGGACCAAGGCTCTTCAGGTTCTCGTAGCATCGCAGAAGAAGATCCTTGAAAGGAGAAAATCAGGTGAGAATCTGAGCACTCGTCTAATGACTCCTAGTGAATGCATCGAGATGCAGAATAGGCGGAGGGCTCTTATGAGGATCTCAGAGGAGAGGCAGAATAATATACCACCTAATACTCCAAGAATTGGCCCGAGAAAATTGTCCAGTGGGGACAAGAGTAAATCATTTTGAATAAGCCGACATCAGGACACGAACTAACACCTAGTGACGAAATCTTCGCATTTTGAAGGATGAATTAAACGACTCAGAACTGGTCATACACATGTCATATTTCATTATCCGATTGATTGGTTGATTTATATTTCAGACGAAAGTGCAATATGCTAATATTATTAAAGTATCTTTCTTATTATTTATCCTGTATACATCTTACCTTTGA
The DNA here is from genome assembly GCF_018143015.1 of Lytechinus variegatus. Taxonomy (NCBI): domain Eukaryota; kingdom Metazoa; phylum Echinodermata; class Echinoidea; order Temnopleuroida; family Toxopneustidae; genus Lytechinus; species Lytechinus variegatus. The sequence goes on from NC_054746.1 coordinate 29,064,442, forward strand.
CAAAGCTCTTGGATAAAGAGGAAGCCGCTATTCAATTTCTTAAACAAAATATATATACAATTATAATCCTTCCCCTCCTCTCTGTATTTCATATCACTTCACATTCGTGTTTAAGTTTCTGCATTTGTTTTTACTTGCAAAAGTTCCGATCTAAAATCATACGTTCAGATGCGAATGTAAAACCTAAAATACGTGTCATAATGTTTCTTATACATGAAAAGAATTTAATCTGAACAAAACAGTTTCAGTGCAGTATGTATACAAGCATTTCAAGTGACTCGGCTGTTTTATTGTTGGCTCTCAAACCGTGTGTTTAAAAATAACTTGCAAAACCTGGTGAAAGTCGACAATATTAAAGGATCTAGGCTCAGGAGCAGAATAGTACATTTGTGTTGTACCAATGAATAAGTTCTGAAGTGATCAATGTTACAATTACAGGTTTTGCATGAAACCATCTTAATGTGATGTTGTGCAATATCTATATTAGATGTGTAGTTTATTCATGCAGTCTTAGTGAACTATCATAATCGGTTCTTATATACATCATCTAACTGTACTCATTACTTTCCGAAATATTAAAGGATTTCCCACTATCGCCGCTTATCTCTTCACTGAGATACGTAAAAAATGTCATATAATAAGTGATTTAAGATCAATATACATTTCAAAAGCCATAAGATTTGTATTATCTAATTAAACCGACTGCGAAGTTGTACATCATTTCAATTCAGTGAATTATCAGTGCAGTTTCGGTTGATTGCAACGTTGTAAATCCTTCACTGTTTTCCGTTCCGAAAAAAAGTGAATGATTTTTGACAAGTACTATAGCAGTTTCATCCTTGGAAATCCAAGAATATTGTGGAAATAAAAAGAAGAATAAACTGAAAATTGCCATATGCAGTTATCGGTTAAGGCTGTGTGGAAACCGAGATCACTAAAATATCTGAAATTTGTTCAGTGGATTGTTATGAGTAAACATTATTTTCTTATTTCATTTGGCGTGATTGTCTCATCTGAGCACCCCAATTAATAATAATCAACATAGATGATATATCGGTTAAAATGTCATTGGAAGCAAATTTTGAGAAAGAAAATAAAAAAGGTCATTTTGTTTGTTTAGTAATTCTTAATTCCGTATTGTTGTCCGATTATATTCATTCTACTACTTTTGTAACAATTTTCCATTTAAATTCGATTCACAATTAATGGCGACCGAAATTCGTTCATTAATCGAATGTTATACTAATTTTCACCTATTTTTCAAAGAGTAAAGCCAGGCATAACCTTGCAAACTTGATTTGAACTATGATTTTCTTTCAGATATAATAATAAATTATGCAGGAACAGATCAACAGACTTTCACCTACTAGTATTGTTAAAACCGGGGACCTACAATGCACCTCATCTCAGCATTAATAAAGACAATCATGCAACGGATTTGCAATTTTGGATCAAGACTAGGCGCCCGTTTCATAAACAGTTACAACCGTTGTAACTTTGCCATTATGGCAACTATCATTCAATTCAATTTATTTTTCATTCTTCAACACTATACAAATAATTACAAGATAAAATAATTCAATTTAAATAAAAGCATGAACAAAATTCAACATTGAATAAATGATATACATATTCAATAAGTGAATCAAATACAAATTAACATGCATGACAACCATGGCAACAGGATTCAGCAGCCAATCAAAATCAAGGTTACCATGGTAGTTGCAAAGTTACAACTATTGTAACTCTTTATGAAACGGGCCCAGGGATGCCAAGTTCATAACAGAGCTGCAGTGCTGAAGGATGAGAAAGAAACAAAGATTTTTCGTATGGGAAACAATATTTCCAACTCTTCTTCATAAAAGCTTCATGAAACCTGTATTATTTTATTTGGGGAGGGTCCGAGAGGCCGATATTCCTATCCGGCTAAGCAATTTCTTCAATGTAATTGTAAACTGAAATATAAGTTAAAGTTAATAACAATTATGAGAAAAAAAATCCCTTTTATTTACCACCCCGCAATAATGGTTCTTGGTACAAGAAAGTGACAAGAGAGAGTGGTACAAGAGAATTTCGAAGCATGACTGACATATCAATGTCGGTATGTCCACATGTGAAATGAGAAAGTGGCAGGACGAGAGAGAGAATCGAGGAGAAAGAGTGGCCAAAGAAAGTGGCAAGTTCATTTAAATTTGGGCAGAACAAAATCTTGATAGAATGGATGTAAACATTCAGACTGCATGGCAGTTAAACATAGCAGCTGTTTGTATTTTATGTACAAAGAATAAAAATTCAGTGAATTGGACGATGTCACCCGTACCATTGCACATTTCATGATGCTATTAACATTGAAATATAAATAAATGCCGTATGGAAATGAAACGTAAATATGCAGGACTATTCAGAAAGCTATGGATGAATTTATGAACGACTGAGTTTAGCATTTTGATCTCAATGAGGAAGTACAGAAAAGGGCACATGTTGAATGCTTTTAGCACATTGACTTAACATGCAATAAGCTACATTTTTGTCTCACCTGCGAAGCAGAGTGAGACTATAGGCGCCGCTTTTCCGACGGCGACGGCGGCGGCGGCGTCAACATCAAATCTTAACCTGAGGTTAAGTTTTTGAAATGACATCATAACTTAGAAAGTATATGGACCTAGTTAATAAAACTTGGCCATAAGGTTAATCAAGTATTACTGAACATCCTATTAGAGTTTCATGTCACATGACCAAGGTCAAAGGTCATTTAGGGTCAATGAACTTAGACCATGTTGGGGGAATCAACATCGAAATCTTAACCTGAGGTTAAGTTATTGAAATGTCATCATAACTTAGAAAATATATGGACCTAGTTCATTAAACTTAAAGATAAGGTCAATCATGTATCATCAAACATCCTGCATGAGTTTCATGTCACATGACCAAGGTCAAAGGTCATTTAGGGTCAATGAACTTTGGCCGATTTGTGGGTATCTGTTAAATTACAATCAAAACTTTAAAAGTTTTTGGATCTGATTCATGAAACTTGGACATAATAGTATTCAAGTATCACTGAACATCCTGTGCAAGTTTCAGGTCACATGATCAAGGTCAAAGGTCATTTAGGGTCAATGAACTTTGGCCGAATTGGGGGTATTTGTTGAATTACCATAACTTTGAAAGTATGTTGGTCTAGTTCATAAATCTTGGACATAAGAGTAATCAAGTATCACTGAACATCCTGTGCACATTTAGGTCACATGACCAAGGTCAAAGGTCAATGAACTTTGGCTAAATGGGTTATCTGTTGAATTACCATCATAACTTTGCAAGTTTATTGATCTGACTTTTGAAACTTGAACATAAGAGAAATCAAGTATCACTGAATATCCTGTGCAAGTTTCAGGTCACATGATCAAGGACAAAGGTCATGTGAGGTCAATGAATTTTGGCCACATTGGGGGTATTTGTTGAATTACCATCCTATCTCTGTAAGTGTATTGGTCTAGTTCATAAAACGTCGAAATGAGAGTAACCAAGTATCACTGAACATCTTGTGCGAGTTATAGAAGTTTTCAAAGTCAGCAATGCTGCTATGTTGAATCGCGTGATGCAGGTGAGACAGCCAGAGGTATTCCACTTGTTGTATAAATGATGAAATTATGCAAATTCAAAATGCACATATATACTTACTGTCATGAAGAAATCTGCATGGGGTTCATTTTTTGTCAGTTTTCAGTTATGTCGTAATGCATAACTTCATTAAGAGATACATACCCCACCCCCCCCCCCCTCCAGTTCATAAGGTTCCAGGAAAAAAATCCATAAATCTGACTGGGTAAAATTGCATGTAAACTCATACTTTTCTAAATGATGGTGAAATCATAGCCTAGAAAAAATTGTGACTACTTTCGAATTCAAATATACAACATGTAGGCTAATTTCAAATGTAAGATTTAAAACAAAAATAACTCGGTTTATCATCCACTCATGATTCTGCTGATTTCTGTTACAATAGGGTATGTGACTTTTACTTGAAATAGGGGGCATTTTTGTGATTTTTTGTTTATCATGACTGTTTCACGAGTTTGGACAATATTGACAAAATTTCTTCTACTGGGAACCTGTATTGTTAGCAAATGTTGTCATTACAATTTCACAGGGTGAAATTGATGTGACTCACCCATTGGAACCCCCAAAATGACAGGGACAACTTCAAACTTTGATAAGATACGGATATTGGAAGGTAACATCAATGTTTAACGATAGAAAATAAACTAACACATCATGGAACAAAAAAATAAAACAATGTGTGAATGATACAAGTCAATATAATATTATTTAAGAACATTGTATTAAAACATTATCAATCACACAATCCCAGTATTTTTTTAATCATGGAGTACTGCTAAATCATTTTAACCAAACATATCAATCACACTGAAAATAATGAGAAAATGACTACTGGTATATTTTGGCTTTAGAGAATGTGTTTTGTTTATTATAATTAAAATTATTACTGTTATCAAACATTCCTGCATCATTTCCACAAAAGTTCACATTCAGTTCTAACACCTCGTGGGGCCAGTTTCTTAGAGACTTACAGTTGTGCTTTACTTTGTCTTTGACATTATGGTAACTATCAACGAAACATTGACTTTGATTAGCTGTCGAATCCTGTTATCAAGTGGACCTCTGAAATGTTTACATTTTGACATCCCACACTCCAGTCATTCATAAAGTCATGAATAACTTTACCATCAGATTTATGAAGCATGCGA